>NC_138773.1:285434676-285999676 GCF_965119305.1 Pelophylax lessonae
TACTGTATATGACTGCTAATATAAACATGCCAGCTACTAAATAAAAAAGTTCCATATTCACCCCCCACCCCAAAAAAAAATTTCAAATATGTAAATAGTTTAACCTGTCATTTTGTACATAGCGTGTAGCATATATTTTATATATACTTGCTTAGAGCGGATTGAAATGAAAATATTCAAATGACATCACTGTAAATGTATGAATGGTACCCAGGCAAAAAAGTGTCATTTACTAAACCGTTTAGCAGAAGAAAATGAAAACATACGTACACTGAGATCTTCGCTGTAAATGCAATTGTAATTTATTTCTCTAATGTACTTTTTTTGCTTTATTCTTTTTGTTTTTGTACTTCTACTTTCTGGTTTGATGTTCCATTTGTTTTTGTACACTGACCAAGAGAAAAATAAAAAAAAAAGTAAAACCCTGAACTATCACTCAACACTATGCTATTCTGTGGGGCTATCTTATATGGTTAATCTCCGGAGGCTAGAAGTGTACAATAGAATAACATAGCATTAAGTGATATATTCTTAATAGGCGATAGATTAAGCTGTTCAGTGTGGTGAAATGAGACGTTTGCCAGGTATAGATGGGAATATTTGGGCTTATTTTTTAGAGAGTTGAGGATCTTTACTCAAATAAAAATAATAATAAAAAAAAAAAAAACCTTCACATTATTGGGTATTTGAAGTGAACAGAACTTTGCTTTTTATATGCTTGGATAATTGATAATACATTTTCTAAGTTAAGATTTTCAACCTCTTTAGTAAATCAGCTCATTGAGCCAACACCTACCAGCACTCCCGACAGCAATAAAAAAAATCATATGATGGCAGCTCTTTTTTTTTATATAAGGAGTGAATATGACTTGGTATCAGCTTCTTGCTATACCCGTACAACAGAGCTCAGACTAGAGGAGTAGGACGCAACATAAATAGCTAATCAGTTGTGCTGCAGTGCAAGGAGCATGCAGATAGGAGGAGGGAGCAGAGCTCATTAGTTTACTGCTTTTCCTCCAGTCACAGGCTCGTGGGTAGGGAGACCTTTAACGTTCCTAGCGGTATTTCCGAGTGTGTCTCGGGGGTTAAATTTCAGTGCCAAAAGTGGTAACCCCAAGCCACACTCTGGGTACCGCTAGGAAGATCCAGCGATGTATCCCGGCGGTGTGCGGTGGCGGATCTTACTCCCCGATGCTCTGTGCCCCGACTTCCGTCTCCTGCAATGTGACGCTCGCAGGGGGGTGGAACCGGTGGCAAATTCAAACAGTAAAACACACCAAACACACTGATACAATGCAAAATAAAATAAATTCACATTAGTTTGCCCCCCAGTGCCCTTTCCTGCAGTTTTACTGTACTTTTTATGTATATATATATATATATATATATATATATATATATATATACATATATATATATATATATACGTATATACAGTATATATATATATATATATATATATATATACATATATATAATATATGTATACGTATATATATATATATATATATATATATATATATATATATATACATACTTATTTATAGTTGTTTATTATATTATAATTTATGACTTTGTGTTTCAAACTTTATCATACCCGAGATGTTATAAAGAAGAACGCACAGTAAAAAATAAATCATATGTAAATAGTTGGTTTGGGCTGCTCGTTCTTAAGAATTATATGCAAAATAATGGTACCGTTTTCAGCACCTAAAATCGGAAACAATCATACCGCCAGGGAGGCTAAAGCCTAGTTCACACGGTTGGAATGTTGGGCAGCTTGGGCCGGTTCAATAGAAACCAGCCGGCATTCGGTCCGTGTGTACTGCAGCCAGTCCAACAGAAGCAATGCATTCGGCTTCTGTCAAAGGGGGATGCCCGAAAAAGGTCTGCCGATCGGCTCCTGATCAGCACTCTCAGCCAATGGCTGAGATTGCTGACCGGAGTGTCCTGGTGGGGGGGGGGGGTGTCAGAACACAATAGCTTAGCGGAAGAGATTGCTGTACTAATATTGAATAGTTAATACAGCAGCTCCTCCTGAGCTGTCAGTTTTTTCCATCAGCCCTGCTGGGTTGAACGAAAAAAAAAATTAGTAGTGTGTATGAGGCTTAAAAGAGAAGTATAGATTTTAATATTTTTTTTTAAGATTCATACTTACCTAGGTGGATGCTGCATCTTTTCCCCCCCAGCTCTAACACTGAGAACTGAGCGATCTAATACCGCAGATCGCTGGGTTCTCACAGTCCTGTGAGTAGAGAGCTGCTGACTGTCAGTCACTGCTCTCTGCTCTGCCCCCATCTGCGCTCACTGGAGTGCTGTGCTGTGAAGGAGTGGGAGCGGCCGACTCAGGCTCTCAGCGGCTCAATGAGAGTCTGAGCCGAGTGCCAGTCCAGTCCCAACTCCATAGTCACAATCTTGCCTAAGCCTTGACCGGCTCTGTGACATCAGCAGGCAGCGGACTTCAGCCTGCTGTGTGCTAAACAGGGGTCACAGGAGTACAGAACGCACTGCACTCCTGTGCCACAGGAGAAGTACAGCCAAAGCTCGCTTTGGCTGTACTTCTCCGTTAAGTATTACTTAACTGCAGCAGAGGAAAATAGGTCTCCTGCTCTGCCGGCTAGGGCTGTTGTATGTGGCAGAGCTGTGTAAACTTTAGGAATGGATCGAAGGAAATTGAAATCCTTTGGCAGGTCAACAGCTCACATATATGTAATTAAAAGTATTATTAAAATGAAATTAAAATTTACCAGGAACTTTTTTTATATAATGACTTGTGGTAGCTGATGGTGCAGAAATGACCTTCCAAGCTATTCTGGTAAAACTTAGATAAACTTATTTCTAAAATGAAAGGTACTTAGGAACCATGTGATTTGAGAAGATGGTAAAGAAGGGCTCCAGGAAAGGATCCAGAAAAATGCTTTAATTCCCATGATGCAACTGAAGAGACTGAATAGGAGAAGTTCTTTGTTAGGGTTTACATACCCTTTGAGGACCATGTAGACATGTGGCGCTACCCCTGTAGGACCCACTAGAATACTCTCTTTCTTTGACTCTTCAGCCAGGCATACAGTATTTTCCACAGCCAGGCACACACTTTGGCTTGTTTCTTGAAGAATCAGACTAGGGGTTTTGGTTGTTTCTAATGTTTTATTGAGAACCTGGATAGAGAAGAGAATGTAGTGGGATACTCCAGATTCAATTAATTACAGGGAGGACAACTTCTTCAACTTGACTGTGGAATTCCTACTTGAAGCAACATGCACTCTTGAGCAAGTCCTCTATGAGAAGGATAAACTATTGCACTTCAGGACACTAGCCAGTATCCCCTTTCTTCTGCACCCAGTAGCTGAATTTCCTAGCATAGAGGGATAGCCTAAAAGAACAGGCCCCTAGATCTTTGGTCTGAACTTACATGATTCACATCTCGATCCTCTCAGGCATAGCTCCCTTCAGTCAGTCCTTCAGAACACATGGGTCAGCTCTCTAGCTTCCAGGCCTCCAGCCTGAGTCAGCTTGGCAGCAGGTGCTGAGGAGGGCAAAGCACCCCCTCCTCACTGGACTCTCCTCTCCAGGCAAAGACCACTTCCTGTGTCCTCTCACTGAATATACATACCCCTTCCCAGCATGCATAGGGGCCCTTATGCCTGTATTGGCTGGGATGGGATCTATATTAATGCTACTGTTAAACGCACAGGACTCCTTGGCTGCACCAATTCAGTCTCCCTGTTAGGCAGGAAATTACTATATTTTACCTTAGTTTCCAGTTAAGCAGGAGACCACACTATGCTAACTATTATGTCAAAAATTATGTCAACCCTTTGGAATGATATGGATTTCTACACAAATTGGTCATAAAATGTGATCTGATCATCATCATCTAAGTCACAACAATAGACAATCACAGTCTGCTTAAACTAATAACACATAAAGAATGAAATGTTGCCATGTTTTTATTGAACACACCATGTAAACATTCACAGTGCAGGTGGAAAAAGTATGTGAACCCTTGGATTTAACCTCCCTGGCGGTATGATTCTTTTGGATTTTAGGTGCTGAAAGCGGTACCATTATTTTAGGTGCTGAAAGCATGTAATTCTTGTGAATGAGCAGCCCAAACCAACTGTATACATTTATTATACATATTATATATATATATATATATATATATATGTATGTATACATATATTATATATATATTATATATATATATATATATATATATATATATATATATATATATATATATACGTATATATATATATATATATATATATATATATATATATATATATATAATGTATACAGTTGGTTTGGGCTGCTCATTCACAAGAATTACGTGTATATATATATATATATATATATATATATATATATATATATAATATGTGTGTGTATATATATATATATATATATATATATATATATATATATATATATATATATATATATACATATATATGTGTATATATATATATATATATATATATATATATATAATATGTGTGTGTATATATATATATATATATATATATATATATATATATATACCTATATTTACATAAAAAGTTCAGTAAAACTGCAGGAAAGGGCACTGGGGGGTAATGTAATGTGATTTTATTTTATTTTGAACGATATCAGTGTGTTTGGTGCATTTTACATTCGAATTTGCCGCCGGTTCCACCCCCCGGCGGACGTCACGTCGCCGGAGACGGAAGCCGGGGCTCGCAGACGATCGGGAGAGAGCTCCGCCGCCGCACACCGCTCGCAGTCTTCGCTGGATCCTGGAGAAAAGGTAAGTAAAACCTCCTCCAGCATCCAGCGATCTTCCTAGCGCTACCCCGAGTGTGACTCGGGGTTACCGCTTTTGGCACTAAAATCTAACCCCGAGTCACACTCGGGAATACCGCTAGGAAGGTTAATAACTGGTTGAACCTCCTTTGGCAGCAATAACTTCAAACCAAATGTTTCCTGTAGTTGCAGATCAGACGTGCACAACGGCCAGGAGTAATTCTTGACCATTCCTCTTTACAGAACTGTTTCAGTTCAGCAATATTCTTGGGATGTCTGGTGTGAATCGCTTTCTTGAGATCATCCCACAGCATCTCAATCGAGTTGAGGTCAGGACTCTGACTGGGCCACTTCAGAAGGCGTATTTTCTTCTGTTTAAGCCATTCTGTTGTTGATTTACATCTATGCTTTGGGTCATTGTCCTGTTGCAACACCCATCTTCTGTTGAGCTTCAGCTGGTAGAAAGATGGCCTTAAAGTGGAGTTCCGCCCATTTTAGTAACTTTAAATCTATGTAATCCCCTTTAAAACTACTTTTACCAATGGAAAGTTTTTTTTTTTTTTTTTTTTGCTAGTAAATACCTTAATTTCTTCTTTATTCATCCTGTCCTCACTTCCGGGTCCAGCCGCCGATCGGCGATTACGTCATTCGGCGATTCGCAGGGGGTGCTGGGATGTATCTCATGGCATGAAATCTCGCACTATTACACAGGTGTCCTAAGGTGTGTTGTTTGTATTGAGGCCATGCTCTGCCCCGCCTCCTCTCAGTGAGCGAGGACTGAAAGCATTATATCCTCACTGAGCTCACTGAGAGAAGGTGGGCGAAGGCAGGGTGGAGGCGGGGCAAAGCACGGCCTCAATCCAATACATACAGTACAGCTCACTGAGAGGAGGCGGGGCGGTGGCGGGGCGGTGGCGGGGCAGAGCATGGCCTCAATACAAACACTACACCTTAGGACTCCTGTGTAATAATGCAAGATTTCATGCCATGAGATACATCCCAGCACTCCCTGCGAATCGCCGAATGACGTAATCGCCAATCAGCGGCCGGACCCGGAAGTGAGGAGAGGATTAATAAAGAAGAAATGAAGGTATTTACTACCAAAAAAAAAAAAAAAAGTTTCCATTGGTAAAAGTAGTTTTAAAGGGGATTACATAGATCTATGTAATCCAAGTTATTAAAAATGGGTGGAACTCCACTTTAAGTTTTCCTGAAAAATGTCTTAATAAACTTGGGAATAAATTTTTCCTTCGATGATAGCAATCAGTCCAGGCCCTGACGCAGCAAAGCAGCCCCAAACCATGATGCCCTCACCACCATACTTCACAGTTGGGATGGGGTTTTGATGTTGGTGTGCTGTGCCTCTTTTTCGCCACACATAGCGTTGTGTGTTTCTTCCAAACAACTCAACTTTGGTTTCATCTGTCCACAGAATATTTTGCCAGTACTGCTTTGGAACATCCAGGTGCTCTTGTGCAAACTGTAAACGTGCAGCAATGTTTTGTTCGGACAGCAGTGGCTTACTCTGTGGTATCCTCCCATGAAATTCATTCTTGTTTAGTGTTTTACATAGTGTAGATTCACTAAAAGGGATGTTAGCATTTGCCAGTGACTTTTGTAAGTCTTTAGCAGACACTCTAGGAATCTTCTTCACCTCATTGAGCAGTCTGTGCTGTGCTCTTGCAGTCATCTTTACAGGACGGCCACTCCTAGGGAGAGTAGCAGCAGTGCTGAACTTTCTCCATTTATAGACAATTTGTCTTACCGTGGACTGATGAACAGCAAGGCCTTTGGAGATACTTTTATAACCCTTTCCAGTTTTATGCAAGTCAACAATTCTTAATCGTAGGTCTTCTGAGAGCTCTTTTGTGCGAGGCATCATTCACATCAGGCAATGATTCCTGTGAAAAGCAAACCCAGAACTGGTGTGTGTTTTTATAGGGCAGGGCAGCTGTACCAACACCGCCAATCTCATCTCATTGATTGGACTCCAGTTGGCTGACATCTCACTCCAATTAGCTCTTGGAGATGTCATTAGTCTAGGGGTTTACATACTTTTTCCACCTGCACTGTGAATGTTTACATGGTGTGTTCAATAAAAACATGGCAACATTTCATTCTTTGTGTGTTATCAGTTTAAGCAGACTGTGATTGTCTCTTGTTGTGACTTAGATGATGATCAGATCACATTTTATGAACAATTTGTGCAGAAATCCATATAATTCCAAAGAGTTCACATACTTTTTCTTGCAGCTGTATATACATACAAGCAACCTACCTAGGAGGGTGCTACATACACAGGCAATTAAAGTGCAGGTACAGACAAAACTTTTTTATTTTTGTTTTTTTTTTAGTTGTGGAGCGGAGATGGATTAAAACCCATGTCTGTTTTTTATTGCTGTCTTCTCCCCCCGTTAGGGAGATTAACCCTTCTGTAATTGTCCTGGTGACCATTATCAATGAGAGTAAAAGTGAAACACATTTTAAGTTGTCAAAGTTTGCAGTCGTCACCAAAAAAAGAATAGAAGGGAAATCTTCCAACGGGAACATTAATTCTGGGTACTCTAGTGACTCCCCGGGATTCCCTCACTTTTTCCTATTTGGGTTTGTTTCTACTTTAAAATAATCTAGATACATTTGTAGCAAAGCACAACAGTGTGTAAACTTTTCAGTATAGCAAATGGCATGGTATAACCAGATAGGTTAGTGATGGCGAACCTTTTTGAGCCCGAGTGCCCAAACTGTGACACAACCAACTTATTTTTTTAAAAGTGCCAACACTGCAATTAGTAACAGACACCGATAATGGCTGCAAGGGCCTCTCACCAATCCCAGCAATACTTTCTCCGAACAGATTACCACTCTCTCTCTCTCTCTCTCCGGGTGTTGATGTTGAGCTGGACACTAAAATGGACCCATAATCTTCCAGGACTTAATGTCCCATGGTGCACTTGCCAATCTCCTCATTGGTGCTTGGCTGCAGCCAATGGGGAAGGCAGGGGGGATCAGAGCGGGCAGCGATCTCTGCAAGCGCTGCTCTGTCCCTGTCCAGCATGGTTTACAGAAGAATGGGGGCGAGCGGGGACATACACTGACAGTCCACACTTCCTTCTCCCCTTGTCACAGCACTGCTGAACTTTTCACTCAGGCAGCTTCGCCGTGCAGGGGAGCTGGGCCAGACATTAAAATGGACCCATAGTGTTCCAGGACTACATGTCCCATGATGCACTTGTCAACCTCCCCATTGGTGCTTGGCTGCAGCCAAAGGGGAGGCAGGAAGAATCACATTGGGCAGCGATTTCTGCAAGTGCCGCTCTGTCCCTGTCCAGAGCTGCCTGAAGGGGGCGTGTGGGGGAAATACGCTGACAGCCCATGCTCGCTTCTCCCCTTGTCACAGCGCCGCCGCCGTGCAGGGGAGGGAGAATTAGAGAGCTAAGACATCAGCGGCGGCAGCTTCCCAGTATAGCTGGCATGCCCACAGAGAGGGCTCTGCATGGCAGTTGTGGCACGCGTGCCATGGGTTCGCCATCACTGAGATAGGTTATGGTGAGGTGGACTTAGAAGAACCAAAAAGGCCTTCCACTAAATGAATACGAGGCCAGTCGAAAATTCTTAAAACAGGATGAGGAAAATTTACTAAAAATGGAGGAGACAGAATCTGAAGCAGCTGTTCAAGACAACCAATCAGCTTCTAGCATTCATTTTCAAAGCTTTAACTGAAGATATGGCAATTTTCACTTAGTTGCATTGATTCAGCTTGGACCAATGTAGTTATGTATATACCATACCTGTGGGATCCCCACAGAAACTGAAAATCAGTAGGCAACTCTACTCCAGTGATCTCCACTTGCTTTCGGTTCTGTGCGGAGTGGCTGCCCTGCTGCATTCTGAACACAGGAGAACAGCCGATTGGCACAGGTGCCAATCGGGGAGCACTTTGCATTTTCTCAGTGAATTGGACAAAGTGAAGAGGTGGAGTGGTAGCAACACAATCTCCACCTCATCCAATAAGAAAATACTTTGAATTCATTGAGAAAATGGAAAGTGTTCTCTGAATGGTGTCCGTGCCAAGCAGGTGACCTTCTGTGTTCAGTAAGCAGCAGGGAAGCCGATTGGTGCAGGACCCAGAAGCTATTGGAGGTCACTGTAATAGCAATGCCTACTGCAGTGATTTCCAGCTTCCATGGGGTCCCAAAGGTATGGCACATACATACAATGTAACTATGTAAAAATGACCATACTTAAACTTCAGCTTTATTGTGTTTCTAAAGGCTGAAGGTTTTTTTTTTTTACCTTAATACATTCTCTGCATTAAGGTGAAAAACCTTTTGAGTGAGGCTCGCCCCTCTCCCATATACTTACCTGAGCCTGATCTTGATCCAGCACTGTGCTCGAGAGCAGCAGCTTGCTCCCTCCTCCTCCTAGGCTCAGAGACAGCAGCAGGAGCCAATGGCTCCTGCTGCTATTAATCACAGCCAATGAGGAGAAACCAGAGGACGGGGGGGGGGCTGAGCCACGCTCTGTGTGTTAATGGACACACAGAGCGTGGCTCAGGATCGAGCCCTCACGTTTGCTTTTGTGAGCGCTCAGCATGGGGGAAGAGCCAGGAAATGGCTCTATAACATAAAGATTTATCTGTGCTGTAAACCAGAAGTTCTGAGTGGGTACGCAGTTCGTCCAGGCTAAATAAGATGTGATTTTCATCACAAAATGATCAAGAAACCCCTAATTTTTATTTGTGATTGAAGTGAGATATATACAGATATCTATTGATAAAAAAAAGAAAGAACCACAAAAAAATATAAAGAACTTAAGCTTGGTCAAGCAAGCTAGTTAGTGCCAGAACAGCACCCAGGGCATCTTGGTGCTTGAGACACAATGGGGTTCATTTATTAAAGGCAAATAGTGCACTTTGCAAAATACAGTTCCCCTCCGCAAGTGCAGTTGCTCCAGAGCTTAGAAAATGAGGTAAGGCTTCACTTTGCAGAGAATACCCAATCACGTGCAAGGAAAATAAAAAAAAATGTATTTTTGCTTGCACATGATTGGATTAAGAAGTCAGCGCTGAGCTTCTGCTCATTTACTGGAGCAACTGCACTTTGTAGAGTACAACTGCACTCTGTCTATTTGCCTTTAGTAAATCAACACGAAAGTATTAAAAACACAAAAGTTAATTACTTATCTACTTAATTACTTAGCTGTCAGATTTTAAGTCTCATGCACAATGGGCATTTAGCCCCTGTGCATGGGACCCTGGTGTTTTTGTACAGGCAGAAGGCACCAGTGCACCATCCAGTCTGCTGCCAGCAGCATGTAAAACTCCATGAGAGATTAAAAGCTGCTGCAGCTGGACTGGACGGTGCACTAGATGGGCGTTAATGAGCCCAGGGACAAATGCCCAAAATTCTTACTTCACCTGGGCACCTGTCCTTGCCCACATACTGCCCTAACAGCCATTCAATTTCATCTACTGCAGAGTAGGGATCGACCGATTATCGGTATCGGCCCACGGAACTGGCTGATATTACCGATATTAGTGTATGTAATATTAGTGTATGTAAAATCCTAGCATCCACTTTATTAGTGTTTTATATAATGTCCAGTGTGTGTTTTTGTAAACTAATAGTGAGAAATACCGTCATTACATTGCCGCTCGGCTCTTCCGTGACCCCCAGCTGTCAGTGGGGGAGGAGAGAAGGACAGCAGAGCGGGAGATTAGCTGAGCCCGGAGCGTCGATGTAACAAATGGTATTTCACACTATTCTAATCTAATACCCGGCGCTTCTGTGTACACTGCAGGGGGGAGGGGCTGAGATCCTCCTCTGACAGCTATAAGAGGAGAAAACAGCAGAGTGGGAGATTAGCGAGGAAATCCAGGAGCAGCGATGTAATGAAGGTATTTCCCACTATTCTATTACAAAAACACACACTGGACATTATAAGAAACACTAATAAAGTGGATTCTAGTATTTTAATGACACTAAACTAGGTTCATACAGGATTCCTGGCAGGCAGGGAGTGAAGGGAAGACCGCACATTACAGCTAAAAGACCTACCCCACATGTTCAGTACCAGATTTGTGTCAAAAATTGTCTTTATTTTTCAAAACTTTAAATGTACAAAATATCGGCCCATATCGGCCGATACCAATACTTAGTGACCAAAATATCGGTATCAGTATCGGCCCTGAAAAAAAACATATCAGTCTATCCCTACTTCAGAGGTGTCAGTCTCTTATAGAATTTTAGAGGCTGCCGGCGGTGAGGCTAGAGATTGGACCTGTACCCTCCGCCTGCAGGAAAATGCTGGAACGCCCAGTGTGGATGAGGCCTTACTCTTTTTGATATGTCTCTCTCTCTCTCTCTCTCTTTCGGACAGGGATTCAATTTTAGGTTGTCCACTGTCCCTGCAGTCCCCTGGAGCTGATCACATGACTGGACCAGAGCACCCTTAGATTAGGTAAGTATATCCATCTTTCCTTTATAGGGTAATTAGTATAGAGCTTAAAATGGGGTGAGAGCATGTTTTAAAATTAACTAGGTTTTGATCAGACTTCCACTTTAAATTAAAAAAAAAAAAAGACCTACCGGTAGTTTCCCTGGAGTGTTCCTTTAATTTGTTGATTGAAGACATAATGGCAAATAAGACTGAGTTAAATTGATTGATACTTTAATAAGAGACTGACTTTAATGACAGCAAATTGTAATGCAATCTACTCTGAATTCTGAAATCTAGTTTGTTAAATGCGTTCAATGAATTTCTTCACTCCTTTAAAAAAATAAAGAAAAGCATTACAATAAAAACACGACAATTGTTGTAAAATGATAGACAATTAATACGGAGGGCGTAAAGGCGAATTTCTTGATGGATTTGCCTCCGCAGCCATTTCAGTTACAGTTAGCAGGAGACTTATCATATTATGGCTAACTAGTTTGTCTAAGCACCAGCTTTCCAATTCTGTGATGTGGGGATTAATTAACTTTATTTCCTTTTTAAATTAAGTTTTATGCTGATGAACAATGCAATTCCTTTAAAATGACTTAACAATCCTAGCTTTTTTTTTTTTCTTTCGTAATTTTACAATTAATAGTTTACCCTTATGTAATTTACGGCAGCATTATCTGTGTAAACATTAAAATCACTGAAGCTTAAATCTGAATATATTTACAGTTGATTATATAGAAAACTACAACTTCACATACATATATGTATATCATACAAATAAAAAATAAATGAGGAATTGCAGTATATGACAGATAAAAACAAATCCAATCCTGGCAATTTTGTTTGCAATGCAGCAAAAAAAATGTTTTCTGTACCTTGTTTGATATCTAGAAACTCATTCATCTAACATCCTAGTTTATTGGGCCATTCAGTAGCTGCACATTCTGTGTGGTTGATGTCTGGTGACACTGGGGTTGATTTACTAAAACTGGAGAGTGCAAGCCGTGCATGATAGCCAGTTAGCTTCTAACTTCAGACTGTTCAAATAAGCTTTGACACAAAAAATCTGGAAGCTGATTGGTTTCTATGCAAAGCTTCACCAGATATTGTACTCTTAAGTTATAGTAAACCAACCCCACTGTAGTGATTATCTTTTGCATGGCAATGGATGTATACTTTGAATTTATTCACCACTTGTAGATCCATATAAAACTTGAAACATCACGGACAAGGACCAAAGGTTGACGCGTTTCATGAAATTACATTCGCTTACTCATAACCATGAGTAAGCGAATGTAATTTTGTGAAACGCGTCAACCTTTGGTCCTTTTCCGTGATGTTTCAAGTTTTATATGGATCTACAAGTGGTGAATAATTCCAAAGTTTCTTCTTTTTTTTTTTTTAATTCAAAGTTTCTTCTTATATCGGAGTGCGGTCACTGCTTTTGTGTGCTTTTGTGCTGCCTGAGATTACGGATCTGACATGCACCTGATAAAGTATCTTCACTTGAGCGGCTTACCTGCTTTGCATTCCAATGGATGTATACTGCTAGGTCCTGCTTTAAAGAAATTGATCAAGGAGTAGCTGCCAAGGAGGCCCAATTGGGGAATACTTTAAAGCTGCCATTCTCAAACAGGGTCCTGTGGAACCTTAAGGTTCCTCAAGAGGTTTCTATTGGTTCCTTGAGCTGTTGCTGATTGACCTCCCATTTATTGGTGCTTGCATAGTTCCAGGTCCAGTGCCACTTGAAAGAACCAGCAACAAGAACACAATGTTTTTTTCACTGTCTGTAAGGATGAAATTTTGACCACCACTGTAATGAGAGAATTCTTCCCACCAATATAAGGACCATTCTTCCAAATGACTTACAATGAATTAATTTTAGCAGTGGTTCCCCAAGACCTTGACATTTTTGAAAGGGTTCCTCGGATGGAAAGGTTGAGAAAGGCTACTATAGAGTGTTACTTGAGTGATGGCTCCGAGTCAGCTGGGGCTCCAAGATGGCAAGGACCAGCAGTAATTTCAGGGATTTAGGAGGCTTGTACTGATAAATAACATGTAAAAATATGCTAACTGTATAAATAACCTCATCGGAAGCCTGTTATTGAATTGAATGGACAGGGTCTCTTTAATTACAAGGTGCATAACAACAGTAGCTTTAATATAAAGCAACTTTTGGTGAAAAGTATGTCAATGAATTAGTTTAGACCCAATATACTTATGTGCTTTTTTTTTTTATTTTACTAAACCCTACGGTTTTGCAAGTTATTCCTTGGACCATTTTTTACTTTGTGTTCAGAAGCTTAGACAAGGCTGAGGTTCCTATAAATCAATGGCGTGTGGATAATGCTTGGTTTCCCTAGTGGCAATAGTGTGTTTTTCATTTGTTTCCCCATGAGAAAATTCAAACTAAGGCCAATTTAGACAGAAGCCAGGGAACCAGTTTATTTTGAGGGCAAAAAGGTAAGGGCCTGCAACCTACGCTATTGAAGTAGTGGGCAGTTAGGCCTTTTCGCCATGGGTGCTAAAGGACCTTGTCTCAAAACTACACAAAAGCAGTTAGACCACTGCTTTTAAAGCTAAGACCACCCTTTACACATTGAACATCAGTGTAAGATCAGCTAGGTAGGCACTGCTGTGTCTATGTACATTCACACAAGTGGGTGTGAGATGCAAGCATACCACTACACTTTAATCCTTGTTCTTGTTCATTAGCTTTAGTAAATCAGTCCCACTAGTAGAACATTCTAATAGCAATGCAACCTGGCACTGCAAGACTATGGACCTAACCAATAATGAGGGATGCAAGGCGGCACTTTCTCGTTGAAATTGGTATTTGCTCTCTGTTGGCTTTGAAAGATAATCATGATGGAAGTATTTGTGCAGTACTTGAAGAAGGAATATATTTAATAATCATACTTTTAGTTGGAGGCAATATAGGGTCTCTTTTTTATGCAATGCTAATACCTAACTCTACAGACTACCAAACAAAAGAAAAGAGAGATGATTCCTAGGCTCTTGAACTATAAAAAGTCTTCTAACTTCTCTCATAATTCTATGTACCTTTCCCTATACAATTCTTATGCTGAATTTAGCCCTACATATTCAGAGTTGGACAGACAAGGGAAACAAAAGAAAAGTTATCGCAATTTGTAAATGTTGAGGTTTGGTAATGCCTCCTATAACCCTGGACATTAGCCTAAGAGTGCCTAAGGGCTCAGTCACATTCAAGCCTTGCACTGCGGTGCACTCATGGTAACATGCATTATGGTATGTGTTCACGTGCATTGCATTGAGGCAGCCTATTTACTATAAATGGGCTGCAAATGGATGAAAAAAAAACTGCACATCCCTTTTTAATAGCAGAGCACACCATACTGCACAGCATATGCATTTTGGTGCGCTGCATTGTGAATTGGGCTGTACTGTGCAATATATTAGGGTGCCAATCACAATGAATAGCACTGCAATGCACAAGTGTGAATGGGCCCTTATGGTTTATAGAGCTCTGACTTGTTACTGACTGCTTTCCAGAAGTAGCTTACTTTGCTTGTACTGTCTACAGGTACACTTAATTTACTATGCTGGCCGCACACACTGTACATCTTATAAAATATAATTTTGAGTAAGAACACAAGTACAGAGCCCGATCTTAAAGAGACTCTGTCAAGATGCGTTGGGGTTGATTTAATAAAGGCTAATAGACAGTGCACTTTGCAAAGTACAATTGCACTCTGCAAGTTCAGTTGCTCCAGAGCTTAGTGAATGGGGTAAAGCTTCACTTTGCAAATAATACCCAATCATCTACAAGGAAAATAACAGCATTTTTGGTTGCACATGATTGAATGATGAAAGTCAGCAAAGCTTCTGTTCATTTACTAAGCCCTGGAGTAACTGCACTTTGCAAAGTGCACAGTATTTTTGCCTTTAGTAAATTAACCCCTATATATATATGAGCCAAGACTAATTTCTTGTCCTGCCTGCATCTTATCCCTGGGCTGCATGCTAGTTTCAGGGAAGTGAATCAAAAGTTCATGCCCTGGAATTATTATGCAGCTCAGGGGTTGCAGGTTGCCATATCTTGTATAATATGTTATATTGATATAATGAAGTCTACTGACAGAGAAACTTTAAAAAGAGCCCCTCAGAGGAGCCTCTAAGATCAGAAACATGGAAATTTCAGGCAATAAGAATCAAGAGTCATTTAGTATCTAGCCTGACCACTGTTTGGACTTATATACTGTCTCCCAGCTTTTAAGTGTACAGTATGCGAGGTGAGGCAGTATCTGTCTCTCTCACTTTAGTTAAAGTGTCTGAATATTTAGATTCCAGCAGAAGCGTATTTGAAATGGGTTCCCTTTATAAGAAACATATAATGGTTATTTTCCCTTTTTCAAATTCTTGAATAAAATCTTCATTTTGGAAATACAAATATAATGTTTCCTAATAAGACAGGCCAGCAGCATATGCTTACTTATTGACTATCTCTCCCTAGCTGATACTCTATACCAGTGATGGCAAACCTTAGCACCCCAGATGTTTTGAAACTACATTTCCCATGATGCTCAACTACACTGCGGAGTGCATAAGCATCATGGGAAATGTAGTTCCAAAACATCTGGGGTGCCAAGGTTCGTCATAACTGCTCTATACAGAGCAGCATGAACATGAGGGGTATGCCAACTTGTGTACATCATTTTGCTCTCTTAAACAAGGCGATTGTGTTTTTTTAAATATTTATAAAGTTAAAAGGGTACCTTCATCCCAATTGAATGGATATATAAGAAGTAACTTCTATCCCAATGTAGGGGAAGGAAGGAAAGAAAAAAGGAAAGGGGGTAGAGAAAGGGAAGGGAGAAGGGGGGGGCAGGAGAAAGGGAGGAGGGCGAAGGCGGGGGACAAGGGGATTATGTTGGTACCATTAGAACTTTCTTATGGTTTTGGATAAAACCAAATAAGACTAAAAGCTCTCACAAACAACTGGTTCAGGAAAGACATTACCTTTGAGACAAAAGTAAATCCTCGCTCAGTAATTTCTTATGCCATTAGAGAGACAAGTTAGCATGCAGCAGCTGAAAGCTACATAGAGTAAAGACGCAAGGATCAGGGGATCAGGATGTGGTTCCAGGAGCACTTTTGACTTCACCCCTCCAGTGTCAATCAAGCCGCATTTCGGCATTTGGGGCCGTGCACCCAGTCCCACACAGATGTCACGATGGACACAGCCGCTGCCTCCCAATTGACAGCTATGGGACTGTCGACATGGAGATGCACATAACACACATGCGTTCCTGTGCCAGTAAACACAGTCCTGCACAGGGCATGGATGAAATTGCCCCGTGTGAATGAGGCTTAATTGTTTATTGCTTTTGGCTGACTTCTGAGACTGACTTTTTGCGTAAAAGCAGTTTGAACTGTCCTGTTCAGAGGTTGGGGTTTATGAATCTGGATCCAGAGACAATGGAGAGTGGCAATGGGAGATTATGGTGCCTATAGTCTGCACATTGGAACAGGCATAGTGTGGTACAAGGCACAACATGGCTGGGAAAGTACATATCATAGATTGCCCAGCAACCAGATTCCCATGAATTTTGGATCACTATGGTGCTTGTATGTGCAGATATGGGGGATCAGTGGGGGGATAGGTGGGGGTTTTAGTTTATATATATATATATATATATATATATATATATATATATACATTTTCTTTTTTTTTTGAGTCTTGCAATTGACTACTGGTCAGAGGCTATCAGTTGGGGCAGTGGGTTGGTCTGTGTGCTGGACGGTCCCGCCCATCGCCCACAGGAAGCAGGAGGTACCTGTCTAATTGTTCTTAGTATTTATTTGGGCCTGCTGGAAGTAAGACCAGCTCTGAAGAAGGGAGCTTGACTCCCGAAATGCGTCTGCGGTCCTATCTACAGGGACATGTTCCATACCACGTGTGGTGGACTCTTGTAATGCAATTTTACTCTTCGTGTCTGCAAGTATGTTTTTGGCATTTTGGTAAAACATTTTTTAGGGTGATCACGGGTAATGCACTAGGTGTTTGCTCCTCCTTCTTCTTTTTCATGTGCTTAAGCTTGAGTTTCCCTACCTGAAGAGAGCGACACGCCTGTCATCTCCATTAGAGTGAGTGCTTGGCTGATTAGTTTGGTTTTATGAAAATCTGTGCATGGCTATGCTTGTGATCATATCTGAGCACCAGCACGATATTTCGTTTTTCATTGTTTTTTATTTTCTATGTAGTAAAGGTCAATATACAGTACGCCCTTGGTATGACCATGTTGCTACAACTTGTGCAGTGAAAGTAATATTTCCTTAGTTACCCCATCAAAATTAAAATACACCCAATATCAAAATATTAGGAAATAATATTGTCCTTTTACTTCAACATCTACAAAATAACAAAATGTTGAGTATGCTAAGTAAATGCAGCAAGATATTTACACATATTACTTAGCAGACTTTTAAAATTAGGAAATGTAAAAGAGTGTAAAAGCCTATTTGACATTTAAGAACCCATGGGCATGGTTTGATAGTCATCCAAAGCAGTTGCCGGATGTCTATGGGCTAGGCAGGAGGCTCAGGATAACAGCTCCATGGAAAAGACCATACAAAGTCTACTCTTTTTGATATTGCCCTCTTTCCTTGAAGATAGAAGTAGGTGCCTGCACCTACTGTATCTCCTTTTGCTGTATCGACATAAACATGCAAATTCATTGAACATTTTTTTTTTTTTGGAAGAGTCGGCTGAGACACATGCAAGAGAGTGGTCAGCTGATACCCACATATCTAACCATCCCCTTATACTATGGACTAGAAGTTGGATTATTCATAAAATGGCTAATATTTTTGTTGATCCTGTCTTCATTTGTTTATACTCCTATTACACTCAATTTGGTCCCAACTTTCAGATCTCTCTATCTCTCTGAAAGAATGGGACCTATTAAAATTGAGTGAGGTATCAACAAAATATGGTAAAATATGCAGAAAATTTAGCTGAACTGAAACTCAAGCTTAAAACAACACTAAGGGGTTGATTTACTAAAGCTAGTGCAAAATCTGGTGCAGCTGTGCATGTTAGCCAATCAGCTTCTAACTTTGGTTTGTTCAGTTAAGCTTTGACAATAAAAACTGGAAGCTGATTGGATTCTATGCGGAGCTGCACCAGATTTTGCACGATAAAGTTTTAGTAAATCAAACCAAGTTTTCCCTGCCCTTAGCCTCCTTGCTGTTTCTTCCTGCAAGTGTGTTCACAGTGTTAGACTGAGGGCAGTTCAGACTGAGGGCACCGAAAAAATGCAATAAGCCAGAATGACTGAGGCAGTTGATCATTCTTCCCTTAGTGTGGGTTCTGCTGGGTAGAAAGTACAGAAATCTAAAATAAAGACAGATTTTAAGAAATTAGAGTCGGTTCACACTGGGGTGGCACAACTCTGTACTACTTCGGGGGCGACTTGTGCATTCCCATGCACCACGAATTTGGAGCGACTTGCATGGACTTCACATAATGGAAGTCTATGCAAGTCGCTCCGAGGTCGCCCCGAAGTAGTACAGGACTCTTTTTCTAAGTTGGAGCGACTTGTGTCACTCCTATTAGAACGGGTCCTGTAGCAGTCAATGGACCGTGAGGGAGCACGACTTGTCAGGCTGACAAGTCGCCTGACAAGTTGCGCTAGTGTGAATCGAGGCTTATACTAGCTGTATTTAAAAAAATAAACAGTAATCTCAGTATGTTTTAAAGCCAATCTCCAGGTAAAAAAGTAGGGATTTCATAAGGGCTGCTAAAGGACACTTACAACCATCTCAACAATTTATTGGAAGAAATCTGTGCAGTAGATGCCAACTTTTCCATTTTCACCAACAGAAAAAGTAACAAAGGTGCTAACCATGTCGCTGTTTCACTGAAAAGGAAAGGCAGTGTCATCATGGGGTAATTTTGCTGCCTAACCTTGGCCAAATCACATAGAGGATTGTGGTGTGTCCTGGAGAATTGGAAGAGGAACAAAACACTTACCTCCTGCCATTCTTACACATCTGCTGGTCTTCAAAGCTTGTGTAGTCATTTAGGCAGACCTTTCAAAGGGAATAATCATTGAATCATTAAACCACAAGGACCTGGCACAATCTTTTCCGCATCTCAGCCAAAAGAACAATGTAGTATCCATTCTATGAATTATTAAATCCATTTTCTCCATAATTGGGCAGAAAGCTTCCAAGTTATTGAAACATTTCTGAACTTCATATTAAGAACTTCCAGAGCTCAGAACTGGTCACGACAGATCTAAACCCTACTAAGCCTGACCGCCACAAATGATGCTCAGATCTGGTTTCTCATTTGCAAATATTACACCCGGGTTGCCACCAAAACTTTCAAAATAGTAAGAGAAAGTTTGTTTTACAGTTTAGCCAAAGCCCAGGATTTGTGCCTTGAAATTGTATTATTTCTTCAAAATGAAACCCTGTAGCTATGAAGTTACCGATAACCCCTCTGATTTTCCCTGCTCTCCCCGAACAGGAATAGACAAAGTCTTACATCACATTACTTCTACATCAGTAAGTTGAGGGAATCCAGATCAGCTCTACGATCCATAATTCACATTTATTAATAAGTCCTGGGTGTTCTGAGCGTGAATTTAATTTTGCACGGCTAATGCCAGCCTGTATGAATGGCGGAATTAGCAGCCCCATTGAGGGCCATCAGTAAGGACAATTACTATTTGAGTACTTTAGTTGTACCTATAAATATAGCTGAGCACTCAGCTTGCTCCAGTAGTTCCGTTTCATTGCTACCTATTAGCCAGCGTAATTGTTAGCTAAACATACGAGTCTTCGAATCTGCATTCCATGATTTGAAGAACAATGGTAAAAGATAATACGGTGGCGTTGTTTGCTAATGCATTGATAATGACTAATGTATGATAGCAACGCCTGGGTGAACACCCCGTTGATGAACAGAAGCATATTACTAAGCCAGGAGTTGATAGAAATGTAATTAACTTGCACCTTGTTTTGCTAACTTTTCCCGAGCTGCGACTTATATCCGGAGCACCATTCCATATGTCAATAGGCTCTCTTACATCTTTACAACAGCCAATGCTATTAATATTCCAAAAAAATATTTGTATGCTGTTCTGGACAGATCTTTCATTGATAATGCCAAAAGTGATTGCTCATTCTCCGAACAATTGCCAAGTGTGGTTTATTACTTGCAGCTCAAACTTTTTTGTATTGTTTTTTAACGATTGAGGTTGAATTATTTTTAGCTTTTTGATTTAATACATTTGACACTAAAATAGTTTCAACTGCTGTGCAGATTTTCAGGGTTTAAAGTGCACATGTGCATTGCCCATGCAGGACAAAGTAATAGGTTTACTTTAGCACTGTCTTCCCCAGTTGCTGAGAAATACCTTCAATTCGCTCTCCCACTTCTTTGCTCACCCACAGGAAGCCAACATAAGAATCCATGTGAAAGCTTCAAAATGGTCATAGGTGGAGCTTACAGGGGATTGAGGACTGCTTCTTTGTTACCATTCATAATTGTTGATAAAGGACTTATCTTAAAGGGTATTTCCAGATTCCAATAAGCCCCCTGCCCACAGACCCCCACAACCACAGCCCAGGGTTGTGGGGAAGAGACCCTTGTCCCCATCAACATGGGGAAAAGGTGCTTTAGGGTGGGGAAGCAGAGCCCCCCTGCCCCAAAGCACCCCCCATGTGGAAGGCATGTGGCTTGGTATGGTTCAGGAGGGGAAGCGCTCGGTTCCCCCCCCTTTTTTAGGCCTGCCAGCTGCTTGCTCAGATAAAGGTCTGGTATGGATTTTGGGGGGGACCCCATGTCAATTTTTTTGTGGCGTGGGATCCACCCCAAAATCCTTACCAGTTCCTTATCTGATCATGCAGCCCGGCAGGCCAGGAAAGGGGGACGAGCAAGCGCCCCCCCCCCCCCGAACCAGATTATACATTGGGGGACATTATTAATTGTTAATAAAAGGACTTGTCAAAAACTGCCTCATGTTTTGTGTTACACGACATGTTCTTTTTTGGGTGAATGGGTAGGGGTACCCCATACTCATTCACATATGGAGGGCCTGGGATCTGGGAGCCCCATTTCTTAAAGGGGGTTTCCAGAGTCTGATAAGCCCCCTGCCCACAGACCACTAAAACCACAGCCCAGGGTTGTTGGGAAGAGAGCCTTGTCCCCATCAAAGCACCCCCCCCATGTTGAGGGCATGTGTCCTGGTATGGTTCAGGAGGGGGGGGGGGTTCTCGCTCGTCCCTCCCCCCTTTCCTGGCCTGCATGCTCGGATAAGGGTCTGCTATGAATTTTGGGGGGTACCAAATGCCATATTTTTTTTAATTTTGGCATGGGGTTTCCCCTCAACATCCATATCAGGCCTAAGGGTTTGGTATGGATTTGAGGGAGGGGGCCCACACAGTTTTTTTTTTCAATACATTTTGCATTGCAGCTATTGTCTCAAGTGTGCTTGAGGCAAAAGTCGCATGTCACAAGTCGGATCAGTTAGGATGCTGATCTGACTTGGATGCTACTTCCATTCAATGGGCTGAAATCGAACAGAAAGCTGACCAAAGTAGTGCAGGAACCTTTTCCAAAGTCGAACCAAGTAAGGGAATCATTGATTTTTACATGTCATGCTACATGTGCTCTCAAATTCAGAGCGCATGTCACGCCAGTTTGAACTGGCTTTAAGCTGTGACAATTAAAACCAAGAAGCTGGTTGGTCACTATGCAGAGCTGCACCAGATTGTCTGCTACAGTTTTAGTAAATCCCTATTCTTTTAAAACTTTAGATTGGGTTCACACTGCTGCGATGCGAGACACCGCATGTAATTCGCACTGGAATCAGAGCACATTCTCCTGTGCGAGTTACATGTGGTGTCTTTGGGGTGCGATTCGAGCCATGGATTTGTATGGCACAAATTGCACCGCATTTGCAGCAAACTGATGCAGGACCCTTTTTTTTTGTCCGCACCATAATTGGATTGCATAGGTGTTCACACCCATGCGATCTGATTCTGTGTTTTGTAAACCGATTGCAGGGTGTCGTTAACATACATTCTGAAATCGGTTTGCATGGCCGGATTGCGATGTAGATGCAGTGCTGAATCCGCAGCAAATTCACTGTGAATTTGCACCGCATCTAGTGTGAACCTCAATTGGCATGTATCCTTACATTGTGCCGACTGCAAATCCAAAAAATAGGCAGCATGGAAGTATTGATGCTCTGTGTGGAAGCCGCTGTCTACATACAGCAGTCCAACATGTTAGCACTACATTGAAGCAATCAGCATTGCTTGCTCTCCTTAGCAAGTATCATTAATTTGTGGGCTACATATTTTTGTTAAAAAAAATCGCAATAAGCGTATTTTGATTGGTTTGCGCAAAAGTTATAGTGTCTACCAATTGCGGGAAAGATTTGTCATTTTTATTGTTTTTTTTTTTTACTAGTAATGGCGGCAATCTGCGATTTTTTGCGGGACTGCGACATTGCGGCGGACAGATCGGACCCCTGACTGACATTTTTGACACTTTTGGGGATCCAATGACATTACTACAGTAATCAGTGCTAAAAATATGCACTGTTACTCAGTGGCGGCTGGTGCTCAAAATTTTTGGGGGGGCGCAAAAAGAAAAATGTAATAGGTATTGCTTCGCGTCAAAAAATGCAGTAAAAAATTGCGTGACTTTGAAGTCATGGTACAGGCATGGCACAGGTGATGGTATAGGCATGGCATAGGTGATGGTATAGGCATGGCACAGGTGATGGTATAGGCATGGCACAGATATGGTATAGGCATGTCACAGGTCATGGTTACAGGAGATGGTATATGCCCCCTTTCAATGCAGTGACCAGCGTACATGCCCCCTTTCAATGCAGAGACCAGTGCGTGCCCCCTTCAATGCAATGAACATTGTGCTGTGCCCCCTTTAATGCAATGAACACTGTGCTATGCCCCCTTCAATGCAATAAACACTGTGCTGTGCCCCCACAATGCAGAGTTCAGCGTGCATGCCCCCTTCAATGCAACTGTGCTGTGCCCCCTTCAATGCAATGAACAATGTGCTGTGCCCCCTTCAATGCAATAAACACTGTGCTGTGCCCCCTTCAATGCAATAAACACTGTTCTGTGCCCCCTTCAATGCAATGAACACTGTGCTATGCCCCCTTCAATGCAATGAACACTGTGCTGTGCCCCAACAATGCAGAGTTCAGCGTGCATGCCCCCTTCAATGCAATAATCACTGTGCTGTGCCCCCTTCAATGCAATAAACACTGTGCTGTGCCCCCTTCAATGCAATAAACACTGTGCTGTGCCCCCTTCAATGCAATAAACACTGTGCTGTGCCCCCTTCAATGCAATAAACACTGTGCCCCCTTCAATGCAATGAACTCTGTGCTGTGCCCCAACAATGCAGAGTTCAGCGTGCATGCCCCCTTCAATGCAACTGTGCTGTGCCCCCTTCAATGCAATGAACACTGTGCTGTGCCCCCACAATGCAGAGTTCAGCGTGCATGCCCCCTTCAATGCAACTGTGCTGTGCCCCCTTCAATGCAATAAACACTGTGCAGAGTTCAGCGTGCGTGCCCCCTTCAATGCAACTGTTCCGTGCCCCCATCAATGCAGAGTTCAGCGTGCGAGCCCCTTTCAATGCAGAGCGCCACAGCATTGTCCCCAATCACTGCAGAGCGCCACAGCATTGTCCCCAATCACTGCAGAGCGCCTCAGCATTGTCCCCAATCACTGCAGAGCGCCACAGCATTGTCCCCAATCACTGCAGAGCGCCACAGCATTGTCCCCAATGATTGCAGAGCGCCACAGCATTGTCCCCCAATGATTGCAGAGCGCCACAGCATTGTCCCCCAATGATTGCAGAGCGCCACAGCATTGTCCCCCAATAATTGCAGAGCGCCACAGCATTGTCCCCCAATGATTGCAGAGCGCCACAACATTGTCCCCCAATGATTGCAGAGCACCACAGCATTGTCCCCCAATGATTGCAGAGTGCCCACAGCATTGTACCCCAATGGTTGCAGAGCGCCACAGCATTGCCCCCCAATGATTGCAGAGTGCCACAGCATTGTCCCCCAATGATTGCAGAGCGCCACAGCATTGTCCCCCAATGATTGCAGAGCGCCACAGCATTGTCCCCCAATGATTGCAGAGTGCCCACAGCATTGTCCCCCAATGATTGCAGAGCGCCACAGCATTGTCCCCCAATGATTGCAGAGTGCCCACAGCATTGTACCCCAATGATTGCAGAGCGCCACAGTATTGTACCCCAATGATTGCAGAGTGCCCACAGCATTGTCCCCCAATGATTGCAGAGCGCCACAGCATTGTCCCCCAATGATTGCAGAGCGCCACAGCATTGTACCCCAATGATTGCAGAGTGGCCACAGCATTGTCCCACAATGATTGCAGAGCGCCACAGCATTGTCCCCCAATGATTGCAGAGCGCCACAGCATTGTACCCCAATGATTGCAGAGTGGCCACAGCATTGTCCCACAATGATTGCAGAGCGCCACAGCATTGTCCCCCAATGATTGCAGAGCGCCACAGCATTGTCCCCCAATAATTGCAGAGCGCCACAGCATTGTCCCCCAATGATTGCAGAGCGCCACAGCATTGTCCCCCAATTATTGCAGAGTGCCAGCATTGTCCCCCAATGATTGCAGAGCGCCACAGCTTTGTCCCCCAATTATTGCAGAGTGCCAGCATTGCCCCCCAATGATTGCAGAGCGCCACAGCATTGTCCCCCAATGATTGCAGAGTGCCAGCATTGCCCCCCAATGATTGCAGAGCGCCACAGCATTGTCCCCCAATGATTGCAGAGTGCCCACAGCATTGTACCCCAATGGTTGCAGAGCGCCACAGCATTGTCCCCCAATGATTGCAGAGCGCCACAGCATTGTCCCCCAATGATTGCAGAGCGCCACAGCATTGTCCCCCAATGATTGCAGAGCGCCACAGCATTGTCCCCCAATTATTGCAGAGCGCCACAGCTTTGTCCCCCAATGATTGCAGAGTGCCAGCATTGTCCCCCAATGATTGCAGAGTGCCAGCATTGTACCCCAATCGATGCAGAGACCAGCGTGCGTGCTCCCTTCAAACTTACCTGGCGGCGGGGTGGCTCAGCTTCTTCCTCTTCTGCGGCGGGTCCTTCTCCCTTGTCTCGGCGGCGGGAACCGGCGGGCGGCCTGCTCCCTTCAAACTTACCTGGCGGCGGGGCAGCTCAGCTTCTTCCTCTTCTGCGGCGGGTCCTTCTCCCTTGTCTCGGCGGCGGGAACCGGCGGGCGGCCTGCTCCCTTCAAACTTACCTGGCGGCGGCGCGGCTCAGCTTCTTCCTCCTCTTCTGCGGCTGGTCCTTCTCCCTCGTCTCGGCGGTGGGAACCGGCGGGCGGCCTCTCCTTTTCTCTGAGCGGCGGTGACGGTGAGTGACTGACGCACGCACCGGCACCGCCCCCATTGTGACGTCAGCGATATCCTGGATGATGATTGGTCCAGGCTGTAGACTGGACCAATCACAGCCAGGATATCAGAAAGTGGGGGTGTCCAATCGCAAAGACTTGCGCCCAGGATACCCCCCTACCCCCCAGAAGGCAGCCAATCGGCGCCTCTTCTGGGACGTAACCCCACCCCCCCTAGCCACCAGTTCCTTCAGGCGAGGCCGGCGAACCCAATTTTTTTTTTTTGTACAACTTTATTTGTTCGTTTTGTTTTTTTTTTTTTCTTTTTTTCTTTTTTTTTAGGGGCAGGGGGCGGCGCCAGCATTGCCCCCCAATGATTGCAGAGCGCCACAGCATTGTCCCCCAATGATTGCAGAGTGCCCACAGCATTGTACCCCAATGGTTGCAGAGCGCCACAGCATTGTCCCCCAATGATTGCAGAGCGCCACAGCATTGTCCCCCAATGATTGCAGAGCGCCACAGCATTGTCCCCCAATGATTGCAGAGCGCCACAGCATTGTCCCCCAATGATTGCAGAGCGCCACAGCATTGTCCCCCAATGATTGCAGAGCGCCACAGCATTGTCCCCCAATTATTGCAGAGCGCCACAGCTTTGTCCCCCAATTATTGCAGAGTGCCAGCATTGCCCCCCAATGATTGCAGAGCGCCACAGCTTTGTCCCCCAATGATTGCAGAGTGCCAGCATTGTCCCCCAATGATTGCAGAGTGCCAGCATTGTACCCCAATCGATGCAGAGACCAGCGTGCGTGCTCCCTTCAAACTTACCTGGCGGCGGGGCGGCTCAGCTTCTTCCTCTTCTGCGGCGGGTCCTTCTCCCTTGTCTCGGCGGCGGGAACCGGCGGGCGGCCTGCTCCCTTCAAACTTACCTGGCGGCGGGGCAGCTCAGCTGCTTCCTCTTCTGCGGCGGGTCCTTCTCCCTTGTCTCGGCGGCGGGAACCGGCGGGCGGCCTGCTCCCTTCAAACTTACCTGGCGGCGGCGCGGCTCAGCTTCTTCCTCCTCTTCTGCGGCTGGTCCTTCTCCCTCGTCTCGGCGGTGGGAACCGGCGGGCGGCCTCTCCTTTTCTCTGAGCTGCGGTGGCGGTGAGTGACTGACGCACGCACCGGCACCGCCCCCATTGCGACGTCAGCGATATCCTGGATGATGATTGGTCCAGGCTGTAGACTGGACCAATCACAGCCAGGATATCAGAAAGTGGGGGTGTCCAATCGCAAAGACTTGCGCCCAGGATACCCCCCTACCCCCCAGAAGGCAGCCAATCGTCGCCTCTTTTGGGACGTAACCCCACCCCCCCTAGCCACCAGTTCCTTCAGGCGAGGCCGGCGAACCCAATTTTTTTTTTTCGTACAACTTTATTTGTTCGTTTTGTTTTTTTTTTTTTTTTCTTTTTTTCTTTTTTTCTTTTTTTTTAGGGGCAGGGGGGCGGCGCCCTGGCGCCCCCTATGCACGGGCCGCCACTGCTGTTACTGTAATGACATTGGCAGGGAAGGGGTTAACCCTAGTTTGTAGATGCGATAACTTTTGCGCAAACCAATCAATATACAGTTATTGGGATTTTTTTTACCAAAAATATGTAGCAGAATATAATTTGGCCTAAAATTTAATTTTTTTTTTATTGGCAATGTTATATAGCAGAAAGTGAAAACATTTTTTTTTGTTTTTTTTTATTTTCAGGATTGTCGCTCTTTTTTTGTTTATAGTGCAAAAAATAAAAATTGCACAGGTGATCAAATACCACCAAAAGAAAGCTCTATTTGTGGGATTCATTTTTTTTTAATACAGCGTCGCACGACCGCACAATTGTCAGTTAATGTTAGGCCCCTTTCACACAGGCGATCCGATCCGATCTGCCTGTCAGTTTTTCAGGCGGACCGGAGCGGATCCCCCATGCATCCTTACGGGGCAGTGGATGTCAGTGGAGACATCTCAGCTGACACCCGCTGCCATCCGCTTCCGATCCTGTCCATGAAACCCGGACGGATGAAAACCCTATTTTCCATCCGTCTGGTGGATCGGATCGGATGGGAACGGACAAGCGGTCCGTTCTCATCCGATCACCCCATAGAGGACAGCGGGATCTGACAGCTGTCATCTGCCTGCTCAGCGGGGATCGGCGTATCGATCCCCCTGCTGAGCAAAACAGACTCCATTCCGTGTGAAAGGACCCTAAGGCCATATCGCAAAAAATGGCCTGGTCATTAACCTCCCTGGCGGTATGATTCTTTCGGATTTTAGGTGCTGAAAGCGGTACCATTATTTTGCATCTAATTCTTGAGAATGAGCAGCCCAAACCAACTATTTACATATATTTTTTTTACTGTGCGTTCTTCTTTATAACATCTTGGGTATGATAAAGTTTGAAACACAAAATCCTAAATTATAATATAATAAATAACTATAAATAAGTTAAATGTATGTATGTATATATATATATATATATATATATATACATATATATACATATACATATACGTGTATATGTATATATATATCTATATATATATATATATATATATATATATATATATATATATATATATATATATATATACAGTGGGTACGGAAAGTATTCAGACCCCCTTAAATTTTTCACTCTTTGTTATATTGCAGCCATTTGCTAAAATCATTTAAGTTCATTCTTCTTCCTCATGAATGTACACATAGCACCCCATACTGACAGAAAAACACAGAATTGTTGACATTGTTGCAGATTTATTAAAAAAAGAAAAACTGAAATATCACATGGTCCTAAGTATTCAGACCCTTTGCTGTGACACTCATATATTTAACTCAGGTGCTTTCCATTTCTTCTGATCATCCTTGAGATGGTTCTACACCTTCATTTGAGTCCAGCTGTGTTTGATTATACTGATTGGACTTGATTAGGAAAGCCACACACCTGTCTATATAAGACCTTCCAGAAAACAATGCATGTCATAGCAAATGAGAATCATGAGGTCAAAGGAACTGCCTGAAGAGCTCAGAGACAGAATTGTGGCAAGGCATAGATCTGGCCAATGTTACAAAAAGATTTCTGCTGCACTTAAGGTTCCTAAGAGCACAGTGGCCTCCATAATCTTCAAATGGAAGACGTTTGGGACGACCAGAACCCTTCCTAGAGCTGGCCGTCCGGCCAAATTGAGCTATCGGAGGAGAAGAGCCTTGGTGAGAGAGGTAAAGAAGAACCCAAAGATCACTGTGGCTGAGCTCCAGAGATGCAGTCAGGAGATGGCAGAAAGTTGTAGAAAGTCAACCATCACTGAAGCCCTCCACCGGTCGGGGCTTTATGGCAGAGTGGCCCGACGGAAGCCTCTCCTCAGTGTAAGACACATGAAAGCCGCATGGAGTTTGCTAAAAAACACCTGAAAGACTCCAAGATGGTGAGAAATAAGATTCTCTGGTCTGATGAGACCAAAATAGAACTTTTTGGCCTTAATTCTAAGCGGTATGTGTGGAGAAAACCAGGCACTGCTCATCACCTGTCCAATACAGTCCAAACAGTGAAGCATGGTGGTGGCAGCATCAAGCTGTGGGGGTGTTTTTCAGCTGCAGGGACAGGACGACTGGTTGCAATCGAGGGAAAGATGAATGCGGCCAAGTACAGGGATATCCTGGACAAAAACCTTCTCCAGAGTGCTCTGGACCTCAGACTGGGCCGAAGGTTTACCTTCCAACAAGACAATGACCCTAAGCACACAGCTAAAATAACGAAGGAGTGGATTCACAACAACTCCGTGACTGTTCTTGAATGGCCCAGCCAGAGCCCTGACTTAAACCCAATTGAGCATCTCTGGAGAGACCTAAAAATGGCTGTCCACCAACGTTTACCATCCAACCTGACAGAACTGGAGAGGATCTGCAAGGAGGAATGGCAGAGGATCCCCAAATCCAGGTGTGAAAGACTTGTTGCATCTTTCCCAAAAAGACTCCTGGCTGTATTAGATCAAAAGGGGGCTTCTACTAAATACTGAGCAAAGGGTCTGAATACTTAGGACCATGTGATATTTCAGTTTTTCTTTTTTAATAAATCTGCAACAATGTCAACAATTCTGTGTTTTTCTGTCAGTATGGGGTGCTATGTGTACATTCATGAGGAAGAAGAATGAACTTAAATGATTTTAACAAATGGCTGCAATATAACAAAGAGTGAAAAATTTAAGGGGGTCTGAATACTTTCCGTACCCACTGTATATATATATATATATATATATATACATAAAAAGTACAGTAAAACTGCAGGAAAGGGCACTGGGGGGCAATGTAATGTGAATTTATTTTATTTTGAATGGTATCAGTGTGTTTGGTGTATTTTACATTTGAATTTGCCGCCAGTTCCACCCCCCTGCGAACGTCACATCGCAGGAGACGGAAGCCGGGGCACGGAGAGGATCGGGAGGAAGATCCGCCGCCGCATACCACTTGCACACATCGCTAGATCCCGGTGACAAGGTAAGTAACCTCTTTTACAGGATCCAGCGATGCTTCTGCGGTACCCCGAGTGTGACTCAGGGTTACCACTTTTGGCTCTGAAATTTAACCCCGAGCCACGCTCGGGAATACCGCTAAGAAGGTTAAGGGGGAAAATCTTCCGGTCCAGAATTGGTTAAAGAAAATGAATTTGTTTCCACCACCTGCTGTAGAGGTAATTTAAAATTAATATATTACATCGCATCAATCATTAGATGTGGTGGCTGCATTCAATCATTTTTCTAGTTTTTTACCGGGTGATGTGGCCATTAACAAACTTCCTGTATTAGAGCAGTGGTTCTCAACTCCGGTCCTCGGGACCCACCAACAGGCCAGGTTTGCAAGATAACTAAATTACATCACAGGTGATCTCATTTGCTGCTCAGTGATTGCAGTATTCTAGTCTGCATCCCCCAAGGTAATACTTAAAATCTGGCCTGTTAGTGGGTCCCGAGGACCGGAATTGAGAACCACTGTATTAGAGTGCCCCCACTCTGGATGAATGAACACAGGTGGCACCTTTGGACAGCAGCATTGTCAGTCTAGGGTAGTGGTCTCCAAACTGCGGCCCGGGGGCCGAATGCAGCCCTTTTCTTGCTTTTATCCGGCCCTGGGGGCATTATTCCTCACACTGTCAGCAACAGTGGGGCAAAGTTCCTGCCACTGACACCGACAATAAGGGGCACTATTCCTCTCACTGAGGAATGGCACACTATTCCTCTATTTGATACCAATGATGGGTCACTCTTTCTGTTATTGATACCAACAGTGGGGCACTATGCCTCCCACTTACACCATAGATAGAGCACTATTCCTCCCACTGATATCAACGATGGGGCACTATTACTCCCACTAACACCAACAGTGGGGCACTATTCTTCCTACTGACACCAATGTTGGGGAACAATTCCTCCTACTGACACCACTAATAGGGCACTATTCCTCCCACTGACATCCATAATGGGGCAATATTCCTTCATCTGACACCAACGATGGGACACTATTCCTCCCACTGACACTAATGATGGGACGCCAATAATGGAGCAGTATTCCTCCCACAGACAACAACGATAGGACACTATTCCTCCCATTGAAATTAACGATGGGGCACTATTACTCCCAATAATACTAATCATGGGGCATTGTTTAATCCCACTGACCCCAGGACATTTTCTTCTCCCTCTGGCCACAGTCTGGCCCACCTAAAGTTTGAATAACAATAAACTGGCCCTTTGTTTAGAGAGTTTGGAGACCCCTGGTCTAAGGGGAGGGGTGTGTTAGGTGTAGAAGCCAGCAGAGGTGCACAGTAAGCTCATAAATGAATGCATTCATAAAAATAAAAAAAAAAGACAAGCATTTAATACTACTTTAGAGCCCTTTCACACTGAGGCACTTGAAAACTGCCCATAATATGCTCAGGCCCTTTTCAGGCGTTAGCAGTGCGCTTTTTTTAAGGGCACGTGACAGAAAAACTGCTTCAATAATAATTTTGGGGCTTCTCTGCCTTTTGGCTAAGATCAAGTGTAGTATCTGTTCTTAACAGTTGGTATGGACCTCAGCTAGTACCAGCATGACCAAAACCAGAGCGCCCAGACGTCCTTGGGGTATGGGGAGTAGGTCATGTCCGGGAAAGCATGTGGGGTCCGCTGCCTTCTGATTTGAATGGGTTGAACTGTTCTAACCAGTTTGAAGGGAGCAAGAAGGTCGGTCTGACTGGGTGGCTGGCTGTATTGGCTAAGGAATGGGATGGCGATGAGAGGGCTTTCTCGCCTGGGTTTTGATCTGGCCTTGCAAATGACCTGTCCCCAGTGGAAGGTAGGCTCTCCCTAAGCTGTCCAGGTTCCGATGTTGGCTGGTGGGGATAGGCTGCACTGGTCTGGCTGAATGGCCGGAACTGAAAAAAGCCTGTGGTGTACGTGCTCCTGGGGTGCCGTAATTCTCATTGGTGAGGCACAATTCACTTTTGAGTTTTTGGCACTTAGGTCACTGCACCACTACACACTTTTTTCACACCTGCCTCTTGGGATGGGCCTTTTGGCCAGCACCAGAGGAATTTTTTATTCCTGGCTGCGGGGCCTGTCAAGGTCTTGCACTTTGACACTACTCTCCACTTCCCTTTCCCCACTCTTTTTCTTTGTTGTGTGTCATGTTTGTCCCTTTTTTGGTTGATCACTTGCACGACCAGTATGGCGTAGGTCCTCGGGCCTGCCCTGAACGTCTTGGGAGGGGGTGGATATGGCCTTCTGGCTGAGTTTGCCCTCTCTCATGGGGTCTCCCTTCGGGGGAGCCTGACCAAGTACTTGGGGTGGGCTGTTTTGGCAGTCCCCCTGGAGAACGGGGTCTGCCTGGCTTCGGCTGGGCAGGCCAAAGTGAGTACCTTAGTCCCCGTCAGGAGCCTTGCGCCCTGGGGGATCAGGGTTATGGCCCTTCCTCTTCGGAGGAGGGCTATGTGTACGCCTTGTGCACTTTTTGTGTGTCTCATGTTTTGCGTGTGTGCACTTTTTTATGCACCGGGTGTAAGTCTTTTGAGTGTGTTTCACACACCACGGGCTTTAAAAAAAAAAAAATAATAATAATTTTGGGGCGCTTTTGAAGCACTTTTGAGGCGCTTCCAATTCATTTCAATGAAGAGGGGCATTTTTGAGGCGCTTTTTTTGCTCTCCAAATAAGCTCCACAGATGCTGCATGCCGGATATTTTTTCACCGCACTGCCGGCGCACAGCCTCAGTGTCTAAGCATTCATTGATTTTAATGGGAAGCATTTTTCGTGAGCTTTTTTAAGTCGCTTTTTTTAAGGCCAAAGCACTTGAAAAACTCAGTGTGAAAGGGCTCTTATAGTTTGTCTTTGCAAAATGTCCCTTTTGTGACCCTATCCTCTAAGTACCTTCTATGGGCGCCATCCACTTTCCCTGCTTTAGTTCACTACAATACAGCTACTGCATAAATGATGATAATAATTATAATAATAGTGATAATAAAATAGTCAGAATGAGCTACTCATATAATCCAATGTAATATTTTATTTGGCGCTCCATTTCAAGCAATAACATCGTCCCTCTTATCTCTTCTGAGATTTGGGAAACTTACAGCAGATGACTGCAATCGTGTCTTGCTATTGCGTGTAATTTCATATGAATATGATCTTTAAATTACACTTTACAAGCACATAAATGGGTGAAGACTGCCCTGCTAAAAGCCTGGCCCCGCTCTGGAACTTTAAGACTTCTTTGAGAATGACTTTTGTCCAGTGATATTGTGCTTTGTAAGTTTGTCATGAATCTTGCCTTTTATCTGAGTGCTGGAGGCACAAGAATGAAACGTTTTATTCTCCAGCTCTGGAGCTGATAATTGCGCTCGATAATGCTGCCAGCACATGCAGCCTTGTGGCTTCCCTCGCTCAGGATGTGTGGAATTTGATGGCTGGATTTCAGGCCCCGCTATTTCATGTGGCCAGAGTGGAGGGTAACGCAGCGTTCTTCATTTACAGTCACGGAAGCCCAGTGTTGTGTTGTGATTCACGGGGGTAACCATAGAAATGAACACTGTATGTCTTCCAGACGTGTGGAACATTGATGTGCTCAGAACTTCATATTTCACTCGGAGAACCTTCACCTTGCTGGCAAAACACTGTTGGTGCACCAACAATTTTAAACCCGCATCATTTTACCTTAAAGTAGTTGTAAACCTCAGAAATGAAAAATGAACAAAGCATTTTCCTCTATAGCATTGGTCTCCAAACTATGGCCCTCCAGGAACTACAATTCCCATCATGCCTAGTTATGTCTGTGAATGTCAGAGCTTTACAATGCCTCATGGGACCTGTAGTTCCGTAACAGCTGGAGGGCCGTCGTTTGGAGATCCCTGCTATATACAGTAGTGCAGGGCTCAAAATTTCAAGCCCTGAACCACTAGCCAGGCCTTAAGAGTTACTTGCCACCAGTTGCCCCATCTAACCTTTGTCCTGCCCCTAAACATGGCTTCATCAGTGGCCTTCAGTGCAGCCTCATCGATGCAGCCTATTAGTGCCCATCAGTGCACCATATCAGTGCCCAACAGTGCAGCTTACCAGTTCCGTCTCATCAGTGGCCATCAGTGCAGCCTATCAGTGGCCATTAATGCAGCCTACAATTGCCCATCAGTTCAGCATATCATTGCCCATCAGTTCAGCCTATCATTGCCCATCAGTGCAGCCTATCATTGCCCATCAGTGCAGCATAGCATTGCACATGACTGCAGCATAGCATTGCCCATCAGTGCAGCATAGCTTTTCCCATCAGTGCAGCCTATCAGTGCCCATAAGTGCAGCATATCTGTGCCCATCAATGCAGCCTATCATTGCCCATCAGTGCACCATGCTATTGCCCATCAGTGCACCACATCATTGCCCATCAATGTTTATCAGTGCAGCATATCGTTGCCCATCAGTGCAGACTATTATTGCCCACCAGTGCAGCCTATCAGTGCCCATAGGTGCAGCCTATTAGTGCCCATAAATGCAGCCTATCATTGTCCATCAGTGCAGCATATTATTGCCCATCAGTGCAGCCTATCATTGCCCATCAGTGCAGCATTGCCCATTAATGCAGACTATCATTGCCCATCAGTGCAGCATATCAGTGCCTATTAATGCAGCTATGTAACAGCCAGAGATCTCCACTCTGTGTGATCCAGCTACCAGACCCTCCTGACTGTTTTCTGGCTAATCGCTTCTGGCAGAAGCGGTGCAGTCTTTTTTACAGGACAACAGAGGGGCTAGGGGCAGCGATTAGCCAGGAAACTGTCAGCCTAGTCCACCTCTGCTTCACACTCGCCCTCCACAAATTTCCACTCGCCAAATGTGAGCAGGCCAGTGGAAATTTTGAGGGCTGCAGTAGTGTATACTCAATCCAAAGCACTGAGTGAGATTTCTGGCTGCTGCCTTTTCCCTCTGCATTCTGCATGAGTCACTTCTGACAGGTAATGAAATGTTATAAAACAGCGCTAACAGGAAAGTGAAAAATGAGTAAATGCAATCCTTCAATAATGAACAATATAAAGTGCACTTGGTGATAAAAGTATGGCAGTAAAAATTAATATATATAAAAAATATATATAAAAGTGCAATGATCAAAATGCTTTGGTGCTAAGGTGAATTGGTGCAAATAAAGTGCAGTCCAAAATTATGAGTCCATTGAAATATTCAAATAAAGTGCTGGACAGAAAGTGCTTGATGTGCTCCACGCATTGATAAAACGGCCCCTTTTGGGGATCCACTCACCAGATGCTAAAGAGTAATCAAGCCTCAAGAAGCAGTAACTCTCCAACAGGTAATGCCAACATCTCAGAATCCTGGGGGACAAAGGGAGGGGAGCTCCAGCACACAGAAGGTGGTTGACAGCCTGAGCTGTGAATGTTTCTCTATGTGCTGGGTAGGGGGGGGTGTGTCCTTTCCCTCCACTCAGATCTCAGAATACACTGAGCTCAACTCTCCTCTCTATGCTGTACAGTATGTGACATCAAATCTCTGTCCCCTGCTCTCGATATCATTCATTGTATTCCTCTGCGTGACTTTTATATTTCAATAAAATAATTTACAAAAAAAAATCTCTGCCCCCTGCCCCCTGCCCCCTTTCCCCTGCCTTCTGCCAATCAGAAATGCTATGTAAACTCTACATATTGAATGGATGTAGAGAAAAGAGGGCTGCAGATAAACATGTACAACTTGGATAGGATAATTTGTTTCATCTAGAGATGTGTAGAAACTTATTGGCCAAAAATGCAATTTTCAGCACTGTGCCAATAGAAAAAAGGTGTCGATAATAGCGCTGAAAGTGCAAGAGCTTTTGCTCGTTTACAACAATTTTACTGTGCTTATAGTGCATTTTTCATAGGTCATGTGACTCAAAAAAACACATAAAACAGGTGCGTTTATGATGCGTTCTTGCGTTTTCAATGGGGAGTTGTTTTTTTTAACTGACCAAAAATGCAGCAAGCAAGATTTTTAACACCACAACAGTTTTCACACAGACCAGTGTGAAGACATACATAGCATTGAAAGGGATGCGTTTTTCTTGAGCTTTTCTTGCGCTAAAGGTGCCGATAATGGCTGACAATAAATTAATTTAAATTCATGATATTACTTAAAAAGTTGAATATAATACGATCATATATAAAAATATATATATATTTTAAAAAACTGTAATTTCTGGTTTTGGATTCAGCCAAGTGCATTCTGAATTTTTAGTTTTGGTTTCAGCACCAAATTTTCCTTTCTGCGCACCTCTAGTTTCATCTCTGTGTATCACCTGAGCCTAGTCACTTCACTGGGTATATGTTTACAACCACTATAAGTGTATGTAAATCCATGTGAACCAGTTCGGGCACAAAAGAAGTGACTAACAACATCCATAGATCACATTATTTGAAGAATATAAAATACCTTTTATTGGTCACTTCTATATGGTGGACATGTGATGTTCCCCATGTTCCCCCACACTGCACTGTGTCATCGGTGGGCAGAGCTAAGTGAATCCAGCTCCCTATGTACCAATATACAATTATCGTACAGTACCTCGGTTGCAGAAAAATTAAAGCTTTCTTTGATTTTGAGAACAAGGCCTTACCTTAGCCCATGCTGTACTTCTTAGAAAGCTTCATCACTTGTATGTAGATTTGGGATGGAGAAACCAGTAAGACACAGGAAGGAGTTTACCAGCTGACCTCATTATCGCACACCCTTCACCCAATCATTATGTTATCACAGCATCCCCGACAAACGTGTATTTGCCTACCTTCCCCAGCATCTCTCCAGATCACACAGCATGCTAAACTCCCTGGAGCCACATGCAGCCCACGGGACACCCCCGATGTAGCGCAAGGGCCTGCCTGATTGAATACAGAGTAATTGGATAGATGGCGTGTCCTCCTATTATATAGTTTTGGTAAATCTAAAGGAGATTGTTCAGAGATTGTACAATCAGGTTGCATAGGGTATGGCCACATTTATACACCTAAAATGACCTAGTTGTGCTTTCAGTGTCGTTAATTGTTAATGGCACACCAAACAGAGAAGCAAACACATTTTGCCGCATGAAAAAAGGGGTGACAAATGCAGCAAAACGTGCAGTAAAAAGTGTAACTCTCACTACGCCAAAATGTACTATGAGTTACTTTGGCACGTGTAGCACAGCCCATTGCAATCAACGGGCTTCCCTATGTGTGTCACTGGAAAAATGAGCCAATTAAACATGCGCTACCTCTACTCTAGGTGTGAATGGGGCCTGAAAGTGAAATTGGTGCATTTACACAAGAACAATGAGGCTCCATTCACAGCTGTGTGTTTCCAATCACATAACAAACTGCACAGAAAATGCGCACTTTGCCAGGCATTTCAGAAACACACAAACTGCAAATGTGCATTGTGCTTGTGTTGTCATTACATGTTAAAGGCACCCCAAATGTGGCAAACACACCAAAAACTGTGGCACTGCACCCTGCTCTGCTCCAAAAAAAAGTTCTGGAGCTTCTCTGGGGCGACTGTAGTGCCTAGGGGAGCCCATTCAAGTAAATAGATTGCCTATGCATGATGAGCAAAAGCTCCAAAACAAACGCATGTGGAAATGTGAGTTTTTGCTACGTGGAGATGTGAATGAGGCTTGACAACTTAGGCTCCATGTACACGGGACGCTGGAAATGGCCGTTTAGGAGCAGTTGGGCATTTTTTTCAGATGCCCCTGAACCCATCTACATTTTATCTTATCTGTCAATGTACACCAGGTCGTTTACAGTCATTTGCAGGCAGTTGCGTTCAGGGACTGTTTTTAGAACGCAATTATTTGCGTTCGAACGTGTGTTTCCCGGCGTTTCAAACACACAAACGCGTCCGAACGCGTCTGAATGCGATGACCCGCGTTTAGCGTTCGCGTTTTTCCATTTTAAAGGGGAATCATTTTTATGACCTCTAGGAACGCTTCTAAACGCAAACGCCCGCAAACGCTGCTAAACGCCCACTAAACGCGGGTACAAACGCGACTGAACGGACGTTTCAAATGTCCTAAAAATTCCAGCATTCAAAGGGACTTTTAACAACGTCCCGTGTACATGGAGCCTAAGTGTCTCCATCCGTTCCCTCCTATGTACACTCCCTCCTATTGTATAAAGATGATCATACACTATTCAATCTGATTGTACAATCTCTGTACACTTTTCATTAGATTGACCAGAACTGTGGAATAGGAGGTTCCACCGGAACAATCCATTCAATTGACCAGAACTGTGGATTAGGAGGACCCACCTGAACAAAGCTTTCAATTGATATCAAATCAGACAGGCCCTTGTACTACAAAGCTTATGGGAGATCTAAAGGAGATTACATAGAAAGTGGGTTGAAGATGGTATAATAATGAGGGAAGTATGGTCCAGAGTGGTGAACACACCCTATCACACCCTCGTCTATGATGCAACAAGGAAGTGAAGGCTTTTGAAAAATGACCTACAGGAAACGAATGCTGAGAGATGGTCTACAGGAAGTGATGGAATCTGAAAAACATTTTAAAAACTCATATAAACTGACAAGATTTTAAACCTTCTGTGGATAAGGTAGGTGAGAGAAAAGTACGTTGGGATGGCTGGGCCAGAAATGGCATTGGAAAACCCATTCTATTTATTATGAAAAGTTAAATTCTGCCTGAAAAGGTGAACTTATCCTTTAACACTGCTGGAGTTGTCACATATACGGTGGTCGATGGGCAAAGGAAAGTGGCAACAGTTAAAACTGCAGGAGCACCCCCCTCCCCCATAGGCATTTAGGAGAGTCACATGGGGTGGCGATTGGTCGGCAGAGCTAATTGACAGATTATAACACTGCTAAAGTGCTGGAGTTGCCCAACAACGCATTCAGGAGAGTCATGTGGAATAATGATTGGTGGGCAGAGCTACGTGACCGCGTTTAACAACGCTAGAGCCGCACCGCAAGGTAATCAGGAGAGTCACATGGAATGGCGTTCTCCTTGGTAAGATTTCCCATCACTTCCTGTGCTGTCCTGGATACACAACAGAAAGAGAGAGTTTTTCTCTCAAAACTAAGGACAAATTCCCTCTTAGACAGTTCTCACTGGAACAGGCGTCCTTATTAGAAGATCTTCACTCATTTCTTGTTCGGGTGAAAACCATTTTGGTTTTCTCCTAAGTTTCATACCCAGTGACAAAAGTCTCTGTTGTAGGTAAGCAGACAGCAATAAAAAACTTGGTTGGCTTTCTTACTTTTCCCACTCTATCCAAAGCAAAAAAAAAATGTAAGATTTAGATACAGCTAGGTCAAAGACTTTCAGGAAAGGAATTCTAATGTTGCCAATGCCAGCTTGTTGGGAAGTTGCTGGGCTACCATGTTTAGCCTTGCTCCGCTATTTGGCCAGGATATGTGGTCTTCTGAACTGCATACAAGTAAGGGGGGGCTCTAAAGCATCCAGGTTTTTAAGCCGGTTACCGGAAGGGTACCCACAGTTCAGCTTTGCAGGGGAAGCGAGCTGAGGTTCAAACTCCACAATGCTAGCTCTACACAAACTTAAGTTTCACACTGCTTTGCCCCCAGGGCTGATCAGGAATAGCAATTAATACTTCCCGAGGCTTCAACTTCCCAGGGGTTCCTGGTGTAGTCCATAAAGGATCCTGACCAACACCTGAGGCCCATAGCAATGGGAACCCAGGTGTGTCTGGGGAACCTTCCTGCCACTTCATCGTTAAATCACCACTCACTCCCGACCCGAATCAGATGCTAGATCCACTTTCCCAAGGTATTGGCTGTGTAGTTGCATCTCACAGAGACCTTATGAGCAGCATCACTTACTATTCCTGGTTCATGTTGACTGTCTTCACCAAACACATCAATGAGACATTTCTTCATTTTATTGGTATACAAAACAAGCAATAACTTAGGCCTTAGGAGTTACAGTACAACATTTTGAAGATGCTAAGTTTAAAAATGACAGATTGTACCAAAAATGTAGTTATAATTTTACATAACTGTTTCCACTGGTCGGGTGTCTTAGCAGGGAAGCTGCAGTGCACAAGGTGCTCTATCAGGGCAATTCCTCCATAACTCCTTTTTCCCTTTTTCTTTTGCTGGTATGAATGTTTTTCTTCTCACTGCAGACTCCTGTCATTTTTTTAATTTGGCATTGCGGTGGATTATACTCACAGATAGAGAGGAAAGTAGGGCGCCAGCTAAGTGTAGTAATAAAGCTTTATGCTTATTAAAAAAAGGAAAATTAAACACTAACAAATATAGATGTATGCCCACATATCTACAAAGCCAGTGGTCTGTTGTCCTATCCTGCTGAGTCTTCGGTGGCAGCCGCCGCCGCTGTATGTATTTCCTACTAGGAGCAAGCCAGGAAGCATCTGGAAACCACCCTAGAACACACCGGAGTGAATGTGTTGTCAGCGAAGAATATCCCAACCAGAAATGGGGGTATAACTACGCATTTCAAAGCATGCACACTCCTTTCTCAAGCCAATCTCTATAGTTCATATAACAACCTTTAGCTGAGAGCTGTGTGGGTCTAACCATTTGTGCGCCATTATCCAATTTTGTGTGCATCATATTTACAGGAATCTGTGAAAGAAAAAAATTGAAAGTCACATGGTGGCAGAGAAACTCATAGTTCTCAATGGAATACAAGAGTGTAACCAATGGTCTCCAGCTTGGTATGGTAGTCTACAGTATCCTGAGCATTACACCCATGATCCATTGATCTCAGTTGCAATGCTTTCCAGGCTTTTTTTATTAATCAATTTTATTAATCAATATGTTTTTTTTTTTTTCAAAAGGTTGAATTATGTTTATCAAACAACTAAAGATAAACATATATATACAGTATCTCGCAAAAGTGAGTACACCCCTCACATTTTTGTAAATATTTTATTGCATCTTTTCATGTGATAACACTGAAGAAATGACACTTTGCTACAATGTAAAGTAGTGAGTGTACAGCTTGTATAACAGTGTAAATTTGCTGTCCCCTCAAAATAACTCAACACACAGCCATTAATGTCTAAACCACTGGCAACAAAAGTAAGTACACCCTTAAGTCAAAAAATCCAAATTGGGACCAAAGTGTCAATATTTTGTGTGGCCACCTCTATTTTCCAGCACTGTCTTAACCCTCTTGTGCATGGAGTTCACCTGAGCTTCACAGGTTGCCAATGGAGTCCTCTTCCACTCCTCCATGATGCCTTCACGGAGATGGTAAATGGTAGAGACCTTGCGCTCCTCCACCTTCTGTTTGATGATGCCCCACAGATGCTCAATAGGGTTTAGGTCTGGAGACATGCTTGGCCAGTCCATCACCTTTACCCTCAGCTTCTTTAGCAAGGCAGTGGTTGTCTTGGAGGTGTGTTAGGGGTCATTATCATGTTGTTATACTGCCCTGCGGCCCAGTCTCAGGAGGGGTGGGGGGATCATGCTCTGCTTCAGTATGTCACAGTACATGTTGGCATTCATGGATCCCTCAATAAACTGTAGCTCCCCAGTGCCAGCAGCACTCATGCAGCCCAAGACCATGACACTCCCACCTGTAGGCATGACACACTTGTCTTTGTACTCCTCACCTGGTTGCCACCACACACGCTTGACACCATCTGAACAAAAAATACGTTTATCTTGGTCTCATCAGACCACAAGACATGGTTTTAGTAATCCATGTCCTTAGTCTGCTTGTCTTCAGCAAACTGTTTGCGGGCTTTCTTGTGCATCATCATTAGAAGAGGCTTCCTTCTGGGATGACAGCCATGCAGACCAATTTGATGCAGTGTGTAGTGTATGGTCTGAGCACTGACAGGCTGACCCCCCCCCCACCCCTTAAGCGTCTGCAGCAATGCTGGCAGCACTCATATGTCTATTTCCCAAAGACAAACTCTGGATATGAAACTTAGCACATGCACTCAACTTCTTTGATCGATCATGGCGAGGCCTGTTCTGAGTGGAACCTGTCCTGTTAAATCGCTGTATTGTCTTGACCACCATGCTGCAGCTCAGTTTCAGGGTCTTGGCAATCTTCTTATAGCCTAGGCCATCCTTAGTTAGAGCAACAATTCTTTTTTCAGATCCCCCAGAGAGTTCTTTGCCATGAGGTGACATGTTGAACTTCCAGTGACCAGTATGAGAGAGTGAGAGCGATGACACCAAATTTAAAATACCGGCTCCCCATTCACACCTGAGACCCTGTAACATTAACGAGTCACATGACACCGGGGAGGGAAAATGGCTAATTGGGCCCAATTTGGACATTTCCACTTAGGGGTGTACTCACTTTTGTTGCCAGCGGTTTAGACATCAATGGCTGTGTGTTGAGTTATTTTGAGGGAACCGCAAATTTACACTGTTATACAAGCTGTACACTCACTACTTTACATTGTAGCAAAGTGTAATTTCTTCAGTGTTGTCACATGAAAAGATATAATAAAATTATTACAAAAAATGTGAGGGGGTGTACTCACTTCTGTGAGATACTGTGTGTGTGTGTGTGTGTGTGTATATATATATATATATATATATATATATATATATATATATTCTTTTTTCACATACCTGAAAATACAGGCCTAATTACTAGAATAATGATAATAATGGCTATTATTTAAATGCTATAATAATATCTATCAATAATGTTCAGTAAACCTACAACTTAGTTTTAGCTCACTTTTTTTTTTTTTCCTTTTTTTCTGTTTGCCTTGGAAAATAAAATCTGTCACATTTATTCTGCAGATTGTCTAATATTCTTACCCATTTTTGTTTCTCAAGCAAATATTAATTCACGACTGTTCAAACATTAGCTAGAGCATTTCCCCCCTTTCTTTTGAGATGTATCGAGCACCATTTTGTTTTGATGATTTTATTAAGCATTTGTGCTGACTGCGACAAATGCTAATACTACCTTTTATATTCCCCGAAACGGTTGACAGAATAATCTGTTTAAAAAATGCAAAACATTAAAATGTACAAAACAACTTTTGCTACGACAAATTGTGCGCAGGGAATTATTCTGATTATCATAGGCGGCTCGGATCGCTTGCTGTAGAGGGGAAAGTGGATGAGATGTTCCGATGCGTTGACATCTATTCGCTCTGCTCTCTTACAGAATAATGTACAAATTATATTAGCTTACCCCGTGTGCGAGCGTTTGTATTACCTAAACGTAACTAGGTCATTAGGAAAAAGATTTCATCTTCACTTTGTTTTCAGTTATGTTCAGATGACCGAAGATGCACTTACTACATCAAGCTTAAAGAGAGCCTTTGTTATTAACATTAAAAAAAAAAAAAAAAAAAAAAAATTAAAAGGGTGCTCTACTTTCAGAATGCATATAAAAAAGAACACGCCAATGGTCAGCCATTGGGTAACACATTGATAGATGTACCTGCCCAAGATAATAGGGCCCATCACAGCATCAAAGGGTGGACACCATGAAGGGCTTAGTGCTTTGCAGTGTTGGGGTAGTTATTCAAAAAATTTAACTAGTTACTAGTTACTAGTTACTTCTGTAAATTGTAACGAGATTACTTTACTAGTTTCTGCATTTGAAAAGTAACTTCACTACTTATTACTTTACTTTCCTCTTTCTTAATTGACCGTGTAGAACAGGGGTGGGGAACCTCCGGCCCGCGGGCCGTATGCGGCCCGCACGATCCTTCTGTCCGGCCCGCGATCCGTGCCCCTGTGTCAGAAGGAGCCGATGGCTCCGTTCTGACACTGTGAATCTCCGGAAAGGCTGGACCCGAGGCGCAGAGCATTCCGCTTCGAGCCTGCCCATTTGTGTGACAATAGCGAATGAAAATTCGCTACTGTCTCACGGATCCGCCTCCTCCTCGGCCAATGTCATTGGCCGAGGAGGAGGCGGGAGGCGGGACGCGGGAGGACTCGAAGAGATGCGGGGACTGAAGAGAGGAAGCCGGCCGCCGCTACAACAGGTAAGTGCTCTGGGGCTTGGCACGCTGTTCACTCTGCATTGTGGCCAATCACTCCACATTAAAAGGGGGCACGCTCTGGGCACTCCACATTAAAAGGGGGCATGCTCTGGGCACTGCACATTAAAAGGGGGCACACTCTGGGCACTGCACATTAAAAGGGGGCACACTCTGGGCACTGCACATTAAAAGGGGGCACGCTCTGGGCACTGCACATTAAAAGGGGGCACGTTCTGGGCACTGCACATTAAAAGGGGGCACGCTCTGGGCACTGCACATTGAAAGGGGGCACGCTGTGGTCAATCACTCCGCATTGAAATGGGGCACGCTGTGGTCAATCACTCCGCATTGAAAGGGGGCACGATGTGGGCACTCCGCATTGAAAGGGGGCACGCTCTGGGCACTCCACATTAAAAGGGGGCACGCTCTGGGCACTGCACATTAAAAGGGGGCACACTCTGGGCACTGCACATTAAAAGGGGGCACGCTCTGGGCACTGCGCATTAAAAGGGGGCACGCTCTGGGCACTGCGCATTAAAAGGGGGCACGCTCTGGGCACTGCGCATTAAAAGGGGGCACGCTCTGGGCACTGCGCATTAAAAGGGGGCACGCTCTGGGCACTGCGCATTAAAAGGGGGCACGCTCTGGGCACTCCGCATTGAAAGGGGGCACGCTGTGGGCACTCCGCATTGAAAGGGGGCACGCTGTGGTCAATCACTCCGCATTGAAATGGGGCACGCTGTGGTCAATCACTCCGCATTGAAAGGGGGCACGATGTGGGCACTCCGCATTGAAAGGGGGCACGCTGTGGGCACTCCACATTGAAAGGGGGCATGCTGTGGGCACTCCGCATTGAATGGGGGCACGCTGTGGTCAATCACTCCGCATTGAAATGGGGAACGCTGTGGTCAATCACTCCGCATTGAAAGGGGGCACGCTGTGGGCACTCCGCATTGAAAGGGGGCACGCTGTGGTCAATCACTCTGCATTGAAAGGGGGCACGCTGTGGTCAATCACTCTGCATTGAAAGGGGGCACGCTGTGGGCACTCCGCATTGAAAGGGGGCACGCTCTGGGCACTCCGCATTGAAAGGGGGCACGCTCTGGGCACTCTGCATTGAAAGGGGGGCACGCTGTGGTCACTCTGCATTGAAAGGGGGGCACGCTGTGGTCAGTCTGCATTGAAAGGGGGGCACGCTGTGGTCAGTCTGCATTGAAAGGGGGCACGCTATACCTTGATTACTGAAGGCCCCTTTCACACTTTTGTGACCTCAAAGTCACGCAATTTTTTACAGCGTTTTTTGCCGCAAATCAATGCCTATTACATTTATGCATACATTTTGTACGGCCCCCGAATGATCCAAATGGCCCTTGGTAGAAAAAAGGTTCCCCACCCCTGGTGTAGAAGAAGATACATGACACTCTTTCTGCATAGAGTTTATTGTATAAACACAGGCTTTGGGAAACATGAGAACAAAACCTGAAAAAACAGAATAAAACATAAAGTGCAACAAAAAGTCATAAACTTCATCCCTCTCTATTCTTCGAAATAACGATTGTATCGCATGGCTTGGGTAACGCAGGAAAGCGCATTCCTATAGCCTAGTAAAGTAGTGTAGTTACCAATATTAGTATTGTAACTAGTTACATTACTTTGTTACCAAAAAAAGTAATGTAGTTACTGCAATCCGTTACTTTGTAACTAATTACCCCCAACACTGGTGCTTAGTTTGAATATATCACCTTTGTTTAATTGACCTCCATTAACCACTTTAGCTCCGCTCACATTGCTGCTACTGCAGCAATGTGGCTCGCTATCGTCCAGCGACGTAGACCTACGTCGCTGGACTCCGCCCCTTGTGGGCGGCGCTCGCGTGTCGCCGGAGGCTCGCTCCCGCTGTTTTCAGTCACAGCGGGAGTCGGGCCAGGGGAGGAGCGGCGGTGATCACCGCCGCTCTTCCCCGATCGTCAGGGAATCGAGTGTGGAGATCCGCCCACTTGTATAAACATGCGATCTGTCCCTGTGTCACTCAGTCATCTCCCCCCACACATGTCAGTAAGGACCAGGCATACATTAACCCCTCCCTCTCCAATAAAAATAACCCCTTCCCTGCCAGTGTAATTTTTACAGTAACAGTGCATATGTATAGCACTGATTACTGTAGTAATGTCACTGGTACCCCCAAAAGTGTCAAAAATGTCAGTCAAGGGTCCGATCTGTCCGCCGCAATGTCGCAGTCCCGCAAAAAAAATCGCAGATCGCCGCCATTACTCATTAAAAAAAAAAAAACACCAAAAATGACAGAAATCTTTCCCTTAGTTAGTAAACGCAATAACTTTTGCGCAAACCAATCAAAATACGCTTATTGCAATTTTTTTTACCAAAAATATGTAGCAGAAAACAAATTGGCCAAAAATGATAAAAAATTTTTGATTTTTTACATTTTTTTGGGGGAATTTTATATAAAAAAATGTGAAAAATATTGTTATTTTTTCTAAATTTTCGCTATTTTTTTTGATTATAGCAAAAAAAGTAAAAATCGCACAGGTGATCAAATACCACCAAAAGAAAGCTCTGTTTGTGGGAAAAAAAGGACGTAAATTTCGTTTGGGTATGGCATTGCATGACCGCGCAATTGTCAGTTAAAGTCGCACAGTGCCGAATCGCAAAAAGTGGCCTTGACGTAAGACAGCAAAATCCTCCGATGGTAAAGTGGTTAAAACAAAAAAAAAAATATCTTATTCAGTTAAAGCAAAAGCTTTTTTTTCAAAATAAGAATTATTGTCAAGTTAGCCAATGCTGTTCAATTTGCTTTGGACATCAATGCATCAATGACCCCTGGTCTTCAAAGGGTTAAAGCGGAACACCCACCCACCCACCTATGTTCATTTTGTCCCCTTTTACCTGGTTTCCTGGGATATCCATAAACATATCCGCATGTCCAGTAAATACAGCATTGTCCTCCTGTAATCTGTCACTCTGCCATCACATGTAAGGTCCTGCACCACCATCTTCTTTGCTGATGTCATCAGGAGCTAACTGTCTCTTCCAGGTTCTTACAGCTGGCCCCCTAATGACGTGCAGCAGTGCATATGCAATGTGTTCTAGATGTCCCTGAAACCTCCTGAGATATGTGACATGAGTATCCTAGGTGGCTTCGGGCAGCTGGGGACATTAACACCAACTAGGCAGGAAAGGAGGAAGCAAGAGCTGAGAACTGGAAAAAGCTACCACTCTTCCATCACATGTTAGGTCCTGCACCACCATCTTCTTTGCTAATGTCATCAAGAGCTAACTGTCTCTTCCAGGTTCTTGCAGTCTGCCCCCTAATGACATGCAGCAGTGCACATGCAATGTGTTCTAAATGTCCCTGAAGCCTCCTGAGATATGTGACATGAGTATCCTAGGTGGCTTCGGGGCAGCTGTGGACTTTATTGCCAACTAGGCAAGAAAGGAGGATGCAAGAGCTCAGAACTGGAAAAGGCTACCACTCTTCCATCACTTTAGGTCCTGCACCACTATCTTCTTTGCTAATGTCATCAGGAGCTAACTGTCTCTTCCAGGTTCTTGCAGCCGGCCCCCTAATGACGTGCAGCAGTGCACATGTAATGTGTTTTAAATGTCCCTGAAGTCTCCTGAGATATGTAACATGCGTATCCTAGGTGGCTTCTGGCAGCTGGGGACATTATCGCCAACTAGGCAAGAAAGGAGGAGGCAAGGGCTGAGAACTTGAAAAAGCTACCACTCTTCCATCACATGTTAGGTCCTACACCACCATCTTCTTTACTGATGTCATCAAGAGCTAACTGTCTCTTCCAGGTTCTTACAGCTGGCCCCCTAATGTGCAGTGCACATGCAATGTGTTCTAGATGTCCCTGAAGCCTCCTGAGATATGTGACAATGAGTATCCTAGGTGTCTTTGGGCAGCTGGGGACATTAACACCAACTAGGCAAGAAAGGAGGAAGCAAGAGCTGAGAACTGGAAAAAGCTACCACTCTTTCATCACATGTTAGGTCCTGCACCACCATCTTCTTTGCTAATGTCATCAGGAGCTAACTGTCTCTTCCAGGTTCTTGCAATCGGCCCCCTATTGACGTGCAGCAGTGCACATGAAATGTGTTCTAAATGTCCCTGAAGCCTCCTGAGATATGTGACATGAGTACCCTAGGTGGCTTTGAGAAGCTGGGGGCGTTATTGTCAACTAGGCAAGAAAGGAGGAGGCAATGGCTGAGAACTGGAAAAAGCCCCACCAATTATATCTGCGATTTAATTAAAGAGGAGGAGAGGCAAACATTTTTTGAAAGAAGAAAAAGGGGATAAAGGTGTGCTTTGAATATCCAATTATCCAATTGTTCTATTGCAGTATTATTGAAGCATCCTTACAAACATGCTTATGATAAAATTGATACAAGCCATATTAATGTACTCAACAGCAGCCAACATTTAGAAAAAGTGACTCCTGATGGAAACATAAAAAAGAAAAAGTTATTATTAACCCTGTTACCTCTTCCCATACTTGCCTCCAGGACTTCTCCAGAGCCTCTCCCCTCCTCTGGAACTCCCTACCCCAGTAAGTCTGGTGAGCTCCTACCCTGTCTGCCTATAGGTGATCCTTAAAAACTCACTTATTCAGGAAAGCCTATCCACCTCCACCTAAGAATTGTTCCCAAGTCACCTCCATCAGATCACCCCCTGCAGCTATTACCTTTTGTACCACCTCCATTGGAAGCTCCATGAGCCGGGCCCTCCTATTCCTTCAGTATTGAACTGTATTGTAATCATACTGTTCCCCCTTAATATTGTAAAGTGCTGCATAAACTGTTGGCACTATATAAATCCTGTATATTAATGATAATTAATATTACAGTATTTGTTTTTTTTTTCAGATATGATTTTTGCTTTACTGTAAAGAACGTTACAAAACCCAGGAGAAAGGTAAGGGAAAGTTTCACGCCTTTGGCCAAATATGCAAAAAAAAAATCTGCTCTCTTCCAAGTGCAGTGACTTCTGGGTAAGCCATTTACCCTGTCTAAGCGCTGGCTTGTGTTAAGCTTTGAATGCCCAGTGGGCAAATCAATAACACCATGTAAATGGCTTACCCAGAAGTCCCTGCTCTAGAAATAGAATGGCTCATTTGCTTTGTAAATTGTAATGTTAAAGAGGAAATGTACCTTGTGTCACCTACAAGGGCTTTCACATGTTTTCTGGGGGGTGACATTTATTTTCAGATTTTTTTAATGTGTATGAAAGCATGATCTAGCCATCTACACCCAACACTAATATTTCTGCATAGTGTAGCTATTTCCTGGCTAAATGATTCCAATGGTGACATATTCCCAATTCTATTCCTAGTTCTGTTCACATTTTGGAACCATTATAGAGTAATTCTGTACTTAGAAATATTGCTAACATCTGTATGAAAATGCTAGTTACCTGTCTGCCCCTGGCTTCAGATTTAAAGCTGGGGTATGGACTCCTAATCAGCAAACTTCCTCTAGGCCATGGACTCTAAAGCCTCGTACACACGGATAGTTTTTGTTCCTTCAAGCCAGCTGGCTGAATGAAAAAAACCTGACAGCCCAGGTTGAAACCGCTGTACTAACAATCTAATGCTAGTACAGTTAGTACAGTGATCTCCCCTGCTTTTCTATTGTGTTCTGACAGGGGGGGACGCCCCCGACACCCCGACTAAGCCTTTGGCTTAGAGCGACGAGCGGGAGCCGGTTGGCAGGCCTTTTTTGGTCATGCCCCTTCCACCAAAGCCAGCCGAACTGTCACACTGGCTGCAGTACACATGGCCCGAATATCAGCCAGTTTCTATTAACCACTTCTGGACCGGAAGGATTTGCCCCCTTAATGACCAGGCCATATAGAAGTATCACAGGCGCTCTGCGATCATTCCAGAGAAAAGAACGGTCAGCTGTGTTTGCAACAGCTGACCATCCTTCTCTCTCAGCGGGGAATGATCGCGGATTCCCAGCGGCAATCGGAGCTGCCACCCTGTGCATCTGAGTCCCCACTGCCGAGTGGAGACGGGTGCACACCGCCGGCGGCGTGCGCTTGCCCCTAGCTGCAGGCGCGTGACCAACGGAGGGCTATGTTGGTTTGCGTAGGAGGGGCTGCCTGCCGCAGAAAACCTGCGGCGGGCAGTCCTTAAGTGTTTAAACAGGCCAATGCCGCTTGACATTTGGCCTGTGTGTCCAAAGCTGAAGGTTAACCATGCACATTAGGATATCTCTCGTTTTATAATTTTCAGCCTGCAGGGATGAATGACAGACATCTATAGATCCCCATCCACATTAAACAGCAAAGGATAGAGACATCTCCTGCTGCTGGTAATTGTATTCTGAAAGCTACTGCCCCTGCAGTAGTCAGAATACCCCAATGATGGCTCCTTTAAATTTCAGATCAAAGTTTGCCAAGTTAGATAGTGGCAACAGGGTCACCCACTGCTCAGATGTCAGACAATCCAGCAATAAGGATGAAAACTGTAAAAAAGCTGTAAAAAGCCACTGGGAAATGACACTGTTCAAATATGGCAATGTGGCCAAAGTAGGTCAATGTCATCACCAGAACCTGCTTTGTTACATGCAGCTGCAAGGCAGGGAGTTCCACAGCCACAGCTGATTGGGTCAGCAGCCTGCTACCATGTGACCGTTTTCCAAGAGTTCAGGCTGAATCTTAGCTGATCCCTAATTACCAGGAATCAATCAAAATTAGAGCCATGTATGACCAGTTTAAGTCTTAGGCGCCTTTCACACAGGCGGACCGTTCAGATCCGCCTGTCCGTTTTTTTGGTGGATCTAAACGGTCCCCCCATGCATCCCTATGGGGCATCGGATGTCAGCGGAGACATGTCCGCTGACATCCGATCCGTCAAATCTGGATGGATGGAAACCCCATTTTCCATCCGTCCAGCGGATGGGATGGGATGGGATCGGATGAGAACGGACCGACGGTCCATTCCCATCCGATTCCCCCATAGAGATGAATGGGGCTGTGACAGCTGTGTCTCAGCACACAATGCGGAGAGCAGCTGTCATTCTCCTGCTTAGCGGGGGATGGGCGGATCGATCCCGCGCTGAGAAAAGCGGAGTCCGTTTGACGGACTATATGTGTGAAAGATCCCTTAAAGTCATTGAATTAACATGACCACTAGGGTAAGTAGCATTCTCAGAAGAAGGGTCAGCCTTAGAGACCAACATATTTTTGGAAGACATGGATGAGCCAGTTTGGGGTGGAGGAACTTGACTGGCCTGCACAGAGTCTTGACCTCAACCCAATAGAACACCTTTGGGATGAAATAGAGAGAAGACTGTGAGCCAGGCCTTCTCGTCCAATATCAGTGCCTGACCCCCCCCAAATGCGCTTCTGGAAAAATGGTCAAACATTCCCATAGACACACTCCTAAACCTTGTGGAAAACCTGCCCAGAAGAGTTAAAGCTGTTATAGCTGCAAAGGGTGGGCCAACTCAATATTGAACTTAAGACAGGGATGTCATTAAAGTTCATGTGCGTGTAAAGACATGTGTCACAATACTTTTGACAATATAGTGTATTTATATTTGTCTAAGCTGGACCAATTAACTATGCAGAAATATGCATACCTAAGCCCTGGCAATTCTGAATGCCTGGCGTACAGGAAGGATTGGCACACAGTAGTCAGATGATCAGAAGCTGGTACCGTCTTCTGCTGATTTTTGGTCTGGACCCATAGCTGTCTTTGTGCTGGGAGCATGCAGTAAGAGTGCTCCCAGCACATAAATATCAACTGCCCAGCAACACATATGTGCAGCTTGGGGTTGTCAAAGCCCATCCTTTTGCTACCGCATATATGTGTTGAGCGGTTATAAAAGAGTTAAACAATGTCAAGGGGTTAACTGTGTGCCTAACCTGTGGTTGTGTACACTGTGTGAGGTACTTGTACTATGGGAAGGCAGTTATCCGTGTTCCTGCTTTTGCTTTATTAGTGTCCCTGATTGTGTTGCCACAACCTCCAACTTTAAGTTTCCTCTCTCTTTTTCAGAGTCAATGCAGTCACTCCCACTGCGAGCCTCATGCGAGATTTCAGCTGTTATTTAAGATTTTGAATGGGCCGTTGTTCTATTACCAACTGATATGAAATATGTCCTACAGATGGGCCACTCTTCTCTTTCTGGCGACAGCATTGAAAGGTATTAAATGGGATCATAAAACTTCCCAGAATGGTTATTTTCTTCTGCTCAGCTCTGTAAGTGTCTTTTGTTCACTAAACACAAATCAGATGAATTATTTTCACCAGCTCGACCAGGAATTGATAGAATGGCCACGTGTCTCACGTAAGAGCTAAACTAATAGTGTATTGTCAATGAGTAAATATTTTGGTAATTTATGTATTTTCCATAAGATAATTGCCTAAAACAGTAATAAAGCCAAAAAGGTAATATAATACTCAAAGTCTTTAAAACAATCTTAAAGGAGAAGTACAGCCAAAGCTAGTTTGGCTGTTCTTCTCCTGTGAATGGGGATAAAAAGAACACAAGAAGAGCGCCTCTAAGAGCAGAAGTTTTAATAGATAAAAGGTGAATCATAGCACACTCACATAGGTAAAAATTGAAAGTCATCAAATAGGGCAAGGCCCGGTGGTGGCCATAGCGCGGTGTCCAGGATCCAAGACTGCAGAGCCGAGATGTCAGCGGAAGACAGGGAGGGTACCGGCACTCAATGTCTTCCAGGTAGGCTATGTCTGGGACCAGCTTGAGCCACAGCGTCAGAGGCGCATGACGTCACCGAAGGGTGGAAGAGGAACACAACACGTTTCAGAGCATGCGTGATGGCCAAACAGGGCATGAGCGGTCCTTTTTCAAGTGTATGGGGTGATAAGGGAGCCAAGTTAACATAGTCCAATAGGTAGGCATGTGAGCAGATAATAAAGGGGCAATAGAAGGGCTATCTGCTCACACGCCTACCTATTGGACTATATTAACTTGGCTCCCTCATCGCCCCGTACAATTGAAAAAGGAGTGCGCGTGCCCTGTTTGGCCATCGCGCATGCTCTGGAACGCATTGCGTTCCTCTGTCGCCCTTCAGTGACGTCACACGCTTCTTACACCGCGGCTCAAGCCGGCACCAGACGTAGCCTACCTGGAAGACATCGAGTGCCGGCACCCTCTCTGTCTCCCGCTGACATCTTGGCTCTGCAGTCTTGGATCCTGGCCACACCGTGCTACGACCACCACCAGGCCTTGCCCTATTTGACGAGCTTCAATTTTTACCTATGTGGGTGTGCTATTATTCACCTTTTATCTATTACAAATACTGCACTTAGAGGCACTCTTGTGTTCTTTTTATCCCCATTTACAGAGTTGACTTTACTCTATTGAAGAGCCTTGCCCTTTGTTGCAAGTCCTCTATCAGTCCACCTGGATCTTATTCACTTATGAACATTTGCTTATGGACTAATGGTCTTTTATTTATTTATATGCTTTAATAATTCTGTCTATATACCTGGAGCGCCAACACCTACCTGTGTACTTCTCCTGTGGATCACAGGAGTGCAGTTCGTTCTGCACTCCTGTGACCAGTTTTCAGCAGACAGCAGGCTAAAGCCCGCTGTCAGCTGATGTCACAGAGCCAGTCAAGGCTGGGGCAAAATCGCGACATTAAAGTCAGGATTGGCCCACATGTCTGGACCGGCACCTGGCTCAGCCTCTCAGCGAGCCGCTGAGAGGCTGAGCCAGCCGTTCCAGCCCCCTCCACAGCCCAGTGCTCCAATGAGCGCAGGGGGGCAAGGCAGAGAGCTGGTGACTGACAGTCAGCAGCTCTCTGCTCAGGGAGCTCTAAGAACTGAGCGGTCACCTTTCTCTGATCACTCGGTTCTTAGTCTTGGAGCAAGCGGGGGACAGATGCAGCATTGGACTGATGATGCATCCACCTAGGTAAGTATGATTTTGAAAAAAAAAAAAAAAACTTCTCTTTTAACCACCTTAAACCATTTAACCTCCTCCATTGACTCCAATGCATTTCACCAAAATTGTGAAATATGACAATTTTTTTTCCAAAATCTTCTGTCTCTGTGACACGATTCAGAAAAATCTTCCCACTGGAGTCACAGAATAACTCTTTCCTACTCTATGGAAACCTAAAAACGTTTTGGCTAGAGTTGGCTTTAAAAAAGTCACAAAGAGCTGTTTATAAATTTTTACATTAGAAAGAACATTTGTTACAAGAATGTTTTTTTTTTTTTACAAAGTTTGGTTATATCCCACTAATTCTATTTCATGTTTAAACTTGTAAAACTGAAATTAGCCAATGTATTGTGAGCTATTATGAAATGATGCATGTTTGTAGATTTCTGTAGATAAAGAATGCGCTTCTTTTACATCTTTTAGATTTTATCAGCAAGTTGGGAAACCTAAAATTTCACAGTTGTACTCTATACACCCAACAATAACTATACACCCAACAATAACTATACACCCAACAATAACAGGATGATAAAGCTAATCAATGATGGTTAATGATAGTTTCATTCTCAAAGGCCATGAGCACCAATAAAATGAAGCCATGCTCTGGACCTGGTTTTATGGAATAGGTTGAAGATAAACTCCTTTCTTGGGTTTTTAATATCAGAGAACCTGTTGGGAAAAATTCTTCACTGGCCAATGTGGACCGTAGAGAGGAAGTAAGCTTCTATTCCCACTTTCAACTGGGACCATTTGTAGAAGCCTGCGAATCATTCCATGTGGTTCCCTGCAATTAGCTGCGAGCAGGAAGCCCCAATGAAAGGAAACAGAGCCTGACAGTGCCCACAGCTATTCGTAGCTGTTTGCTCATGCAGCGGTTACCTGCAGATGAGTAGTCCTGGACACAATAACAGATACCAAAATAATTAAAGAGAATCCAAGAAGAGGTTACCTCCATGAGACCACGTGGTTTGATGAAAAAATCTTTTACTGAAAAATGTTTATAAAAATTGTACAATAATTGGCAGGGCTTTTTTTTCTCAGAAAATAGGTACAGGAACTCAACCACGACCCCCCCAAAACACCCCCCCCCCCCACACACACACGCACCCTCCAAACCACATCAAATAGTATGGTCAAATTGTGCTAACAATGGTAGGGTCTGAAAGGAGTATTTAATACCAGCAGTGCAAAGTTTGGGAGAGGTTACACACAGAGTGCAGAGTTCGGGGTGTGCTGCATACAGAGTGCAGAGTTCGGGGGTGTGCTGCATACAGAGTGCAGAGTTCGGGGGGGTGCTGCATACAGAGTGCAGAGTTCGGGGGTGTGCTGCATACAGAGTGCAGAGTTCGGGGGTGTGCTGCATACAGAGTTCAGAGTTCAGCCTTCTTCGACAGCTGCTTACCTCTGCATTCCCCATCCACATCTCACTTTCACCCCTCTTCAGCTCTGACCTCTGCATGCAACCCCACCTCCACTGCCCCTATCTTCTCCTCACCTACTAAACAGCTTGACTATCTTCTACAATCTTCTACATGTCATACATTTGTTGCTGTATTACAGCCTCAGTCTCTTGTACCTCCTCGCACGCTGTAGTTGGCTTTGCCTCTTTCACTTTTAGGGAGATCCTCCAATGGGGGTGTCGGCATCTGCACTGCACACCAGGAACCTGCATCTCTCTTGTCCTCATCCTGAACTCAGCTGTTGGGAGACAAGCTGTCACTTGTAAACAGAGAAGCCGGATTTCTGTGTTTACAAGAGATAGTGGTGAGCAGGGAGCAGAGGGCCTGAGCCAGAGGTGGTAGAACTGAGTTCCACCGAGTTCCAGCTGGAAAAAAAGCCCTGATAATTGGTATCAAAGCTGAAAAAACAACTTTGATACCAATTATAATACAATTTTTGAAAATATTATTCGATAAAAAATGTTTTATTCAAAGCACGTGGTTCCATCAAGGTAGCCTTTTGTTAGACTCTCTTTAGTCTAATTATGTTGGTGCATAGTGGTTAAGTTACGAGGATGACACCCTATAGTGGAGGATTGGTGGATCTATGATTTATTAGGTACAGTGCCTCTGGAAAGTATTCAGAGCGCTTCACATTTTCCAAATTTTATGTTACAGCCTTATTATAAAATAGATTCAATTCATTATTTTCCTCTAAATTCTACAAACAATACCCCATAATGACAATATGAAAGAAGATTTTTTGAAATCTTTGCCAGATTGTCCTAGTGACCATTGTCACTGGAATAGCAAGTAATGAGAAATCCCAAATTTTATGATTGTGACCATAGGTGTGCACAGCCTATTGCATTAGGGTGTGCACCTCAAAGCTCAAACACATACATGTGTATATATAGTGATGGTGTCAGTAGAGCAGTGGACGCTGTCAGTAGGGCAGAGAGTGGTGTCAGGGCAGTGGATGGTGTCAGTAGTTTTATTTTTTATTATATCTTTAGTATTTTTTATAAAATTGTAGGGGGCTTTGCTGAAATATCAGGGGCTCAAGCAGGTGGAATCTGCTCCACACAGGGTTATTAGGGTGTGCCCAGGCACACATGGCACACCCTGTGCGCACGCCCATGATTGTGACCTAAACAGGAGGTAGGTGCAACTCATCAACAGGAACAGAGAGGAAATCTCTCTAAAGTGAAGGACCCTCTTTGTTAGTCAGTTAATATCTAACAAAGCATTCTCTAATGGGACAAAGTGAATATTGTGACATCACTGCCCCACCTCTCTACCTTGTCCAATAAGAGAAAGCTTTGCATTAATTGAGAAAATGCAAAGCGCTCTCTGAATAGCACCCAATACAAGCGACTGAGCTCCAGCACTCATGATGCAACAGGGCAACCACTGGGCATGGGATCTGGAGGCTAGCAGAGACCACTGTGGTAGCTTCCACAGGGATCCCACAGGTATGGTATATGCTTAGTTAATTATGCTTTGGTCCAAGCTGGGCCATAGTAACTATTTGCAAATATCCATACTTGGAATGCTTTTTTAACGCCATATACCTTTTCTGCAGCCGTTTTCAGAATTAGGAGATGGGACAGCCTGCACACCCCTGGCTTTGTAAGATGGAAAAAAGGAACACCTTTGAGCACACAAATATTCAGGCCAAAGACAAGTCCTTGCCATGTCTCCGGTCACGCAGACCATAAAGAATTTAGAAAGAAAAGCCACATTTTCATGTGTTTACACACACCAGCAATGGCCAACATCAGCAAAAATGATACTACTGCAAATCACTTAAACATACTGCTGATTTTTTTCCCCACAAATTCTACTTTCTCGTAGAGGATGGACAGGGACTTAAAGAGCAACAAAAATGCTTTCATTTGTTAAACAATACATTTATTTTTACAGATAAGACCTAAGGCCTGGTTCACCCCTATGCATTTTTTTAGTGCGTTTTCCGTTTTGCAGAAACACACTACAGTCCATTGAACATGGTTTCCTATGGGTCACATTCACATCTGTGCATTTTATGGAAAGGGCCAGCGACCAGCAGGTTTGGTTCTATAGACTTCAATGGATCAAAACCATGAATTGAACAATGCAAAATGCACCTGGAATATGCATCAACTGCAACCCACATAGTTGTGAAGCAGGCCTAAAGAGGGACAGCTGTGGGGGGGGGGGGAGAAAGTGGGTGAGAATTAGATCATGATAGAACTATCTCTCCACAAGAATTAGGTCCATGAGAGAATTGTCCCTCCAAAAGGCTGACTCAAAGATGGAAGTTTGTAAAGAACCTTTTTTTTTTTCTAATCTAAAGAATTTACATTTGTTGTATAGAGGCCTCATGCATGGTGGGCATTTAGCCTCAGCGCATGTGTAAACAGAAACAAAAGGTCATAAGGCAAATTGCTTTGTCTATGTGTTGGGTCTGTGTTGGGCAATGCAGCCCAACAGGGATGGTGTGAATAAGTCCTAACATGGACCAAATGCACTAATGAAGTTGTTAGTTGAGCATCCTTCTTAGGAAATAAACATACGACAGAACATGAAAATTGCTACTTTGACATTTTTTGGGGTGGCCTCTTTCTTTCTGACTTGGGAATCCTCTTTAAGTCTTGTCAATGATGTTTTATAGTAGGCACCAGCCACTATATGACAGAAATGGTCTTTAAAAAAGGCCAAATACAGCGCTTGCTATTATATGATTAAAACCACTAATCCTATGAATTTAAATTACCAATGAGGTTATAAAGTGCCAATGTGTCTTCATAAATATCACTTGATTAGTAAAAAAGAATATAGTACCATCCATTAATTATTAAAATTCATAAAACATTGCGGTGGCTTAGACTTTATTAGATAAATACCATCAAACAACACGATCTATAAAAGGGAATCTGAAGACGTCACCGGAAGTGACGAAACGCGTCAGTTTGGACTGCATTACGTCATCACGCTACCCTAGTTGGAACGCAAGCCGGAAGTTAGCCGTTATTCCGCGAGGAGGACGTGCGGCCCGCAACGCTGACCACCAGGGATAGTGTGTATTACGATTTTAACTTGTCTAAACCCGATGGATGGGTAAATAAACCTTTATCAAGACTTTATTACGCTATTTGGAGCCTTTTTCTTCCCTTATATTGCCTTTTTGAATATTGCACTTCGGAGTCCAGGGGAGCCAGCATTAACCTGTAGGACCGCCTAGAGGGGAAAGCTACTTGGCCCAGAGGGCAACCTAAGCCTGAATGGTCTTAGTGTCGTACGACACATAAGACCCACGTTATCTGGTAAGTGACCCATCTTATTCACTTTTGGAACCAGCAATTGACACCTTGAACATTTGAGCCAGAGCACTTGCACTTTTTGTGGAAAACTATTTATTGAGGACACCCATTGCCTGAGCACAATCACCACTGATTGATGGACTTTTATATTTAATAATTTATTCCCTTTTATAGATCGTGTTGTTTGATGGTATTTATCTAATACAGTCTAAGTCACCAAGCATATGACCCACCGCAATGTTTTATGAATTTTAATAATTAATGTATGGTACTATATTCTTTTTTACTAATCAAGTGATATTTATGAAGACACATCGGCACTTTATAACCTCATTGGTAAATTAAATTCATAGGATTAGTGGTTTAAATCATATAATAGCAAGCGCTGTATTTGGCCTTTTTTAAAGACCATTTCTGTCACATTTTATTCATTTTTACAGCAGCTGCTTATTTAGCCCATTTTAATACATTTAATATTTTTAATATTTCTAATTAATTTATATCATATATTGCCTATATCATTTCTCATACCTATTGGTTACCCTAAACTTTGGCACAGGGAATATACTTTTGTATATATCCTTTTACCAGCCACTATATATCTCTCCCAGTGCATCTTGACAGGCGAGAGAAGTAGGAAATGTATAAAGAATTTACACTTGTTCACGCGGGGGATAGGGTAGTGGTAAAGACAGGGGCTGAGCTGCGATTTTGCTTCTCTTCTCCTGACAGCTACCTTTAGTCTAACCAGGAGGCCAACGGGAGTTGTATACAGTGCCAGGACATGGTCATGAAGTGCCCAGGGTTAGGAAGGCAAACTGTACTCCCCAGGTGGGGACCCGAGTGGAGGAGATGATGAGGCTAATAAAATTAAATAGAGTGCGATGTGCTGTAATGTATCAAATGCTTGTGGCATGCGCTGAAATGGTACCAATAGTTGTGCTATACCGCAGTGAACTGAAAGAAAAAATTTAAATCGGCGCACACGTATAGGGCTACCAGTGTTAAGGGAAAAAATGTCCCTACTTCTGTGGTGTCACTGGAAGGAAAAATGTCCCAGCATCAATGGTGTCACTAAAAGGAAACAATTCCCCTGCATTGGTGTTTTCACTGGAGGGAAAACATTTCTGTGCATCGGTGCTATCAGTCTGAGTAGGACTTCTTTGGAATCTATGTCAGTGAGATGCAATATGGAAGGGGATCTGAGCTCTGTGGGGTACATGAAACTAAAGATCTAAGATGGTTTTGGGGGAGGAAGGGGGACAATGGGCTAAGGGGCTCTTGGGGTTTCTTAGGAGAAGAAGGTCTGAGTTGTCCCCCTAACTCCACTTAGTTCAGACCTCCTTCTCAGTATGGCACCCCCTGGAATGAAGGCAGTTTCTGGCTTCTTCCCATCCCAGGGGAACAAGGGGGGACAGGATGAAGAGCATTCTGCCCTCACCCCCAGTGGTGCCGTGCTGAGACAGAGATGTGTGCTATTGTGCTATTCGAGGGAGGAGCAAGCAAAACCCTCCCTCAAGAAGCTATCAGGCCCTGCTTCTTCTAACAGGACTGTCGCTGCAGTCATTTCTATCATAAGGCACAGAAGAAAGAGGCTCTCAATGCTGCATCATCAACAAATTAACACTGTGTTCGGGGCACATGACCCTTGTCCCGGCCCAGGTTGTAAACCATGCCACTTCAAAAATGTTACCCCTGTGGCGTTCGAATGGGGCTGAGCAATGCAGCATAGTGGTGCAGGCTTTATAGGTTTAAAACAGGCAGTGAGGTGGAAACACATCTCCTCCCTGCCTCCTGTCAAACACCTTCTGCAAAGCGATCCACTGCAGATCAATTTTCAGGGTGCAACACTAGTGTAAACGAGCCCTTAATCGTGTCTCTATTCACTGAGGAGGTTTTCAGAGCAGAGATACCATCTGTGTCACCTTCACTTCTCCACCCCAAACACCTGGCAATCTTCACAAGTACAAATGTGAAGTGAAGATGTCGTGTTAAGCTAAATATTGAATGTGGAATTTCACAAGTCTTGCTGTTATCCCCTACCTGCTGAAACAATTAGATGTGCAGTTTCTCTGGAATATAATTTACAAACAACGTGATATTAAAATGCAAGATAATTATTCTGCATGACTTTTCAAAACCTTCTCCGGTAGTGCTCTCTTTTTTGTGCAGATGATTGAGATGAACATGGAATCAACTGTCTAACACTCTCTATTTCTTAGCACACAAACTTCAATGCATTAAAAAAAAGTCCTCTCTTAGACACACCACACCGGGCGCCTCTGCCATCCATTTGATTGATGGACTTTTTTCCTTCTACCAGAATAATACCCACCTGGGAACCCATAGAGGATCCAGGGTTGGGACCCCCACAATATTGAGAGCTGACGATTGTACCCATATAGATACGGTGCATTTTCTCCACCTGTACCCAAGGTTGTGTGTTTCTACCCAACGTTGTGATCGCAACCTCACCAGATGTAAGTCATTTATTTTATTTTTTTTAGTTTCTCCTAATTGAGGAAATATCTACATTTAGATACATACTATACTATAAGAGTTCGCTTGCCACTCCCCTCTCTTCTTCTGTTCTAAAGCTCAGGCTTTTTAATGGGTCTTCAACGTGCTTATTTGGTCTGATTTCTTGGACACTATTAGGACTACCACCACCTAAATCTTAGTATTATATTAAAGTGGGCCTTCACCATGGAAAATAATAGTTTTGGGTCATTTTCATGTTCAAGTTTATCATTTTTTTAAACTGAATGTTTTATGCTGTACAATATATACAGTGTATATATATATATATATATATATATATATATATATATATATATGTGTGTGTGTGTTCTGTTTTCCTCCTCCTAACATTAAGGCCCCTTTCAAACTGTAGAGTCCGTCGGATGACTCAGTTTTTCTCAGCGCGGAATCAATCCGCCAATCCCCCACTGAGCAGGCGGATGGCAGCTCTGTCTCCGCGCTGTGTGCGGAGCCAGAACTGTCAGGTCCCTGCTGTTCTCTATGGGGGAATGGGATGAGAACGGACCATCTATCCGTTCTCATGTGATCCCATCCGATACGATCCGCTGGACAGATGGAAAATAGGGTTTCCATCCGCCCACATTTGACAGATCAGATCGGATCAGATGTCAGCGGACATGTCTGTGCTGACATCCGATGCCCCATAGATATGCATGGGGTATTTGTTCAGATCCGGCAAAAAAATGGACAGGCGGATCTGAACGGTCCGCCTGTGTGAAAGGGGCCTAACACAAGAGAAATTACATACATTTAGACTGAAGCGTCCCTTGTGGTGTGCTGGTTGTCATTAGGGATGATCAAACGGTTTGGGTCGACCATCGGTTCGACCCGAACATTGACTGTTCGAAATTCGGCTGAATTCCGAACTTTTTTGCGGAAAAAGTTCGGAATTCGGCAACCAGAACCGACCAAAATGCAATGGGACAGGAACTGGGCTTTAAAAGCCAGTGATTGGACCAGAACCATCAGTAAAAGCCAATTGAGTGGGCAGGAGGATGCTAGGAATGTGAATGGAGTGACTAGGGGGTCCAGAGGCCAATCGGTAGTGAATACGCCCCCAGTATATAACATAGCCCCGCCAAATTTCTAGCAGTGTAATACAGGGCTGTGGAAGAGAGTGGAAGCAGTTCTGTTACTCCTGCTGCAAAAGTGTAATTTAGCAATTATTAGTTTGAGGAAAGGGATATCTAGTGTAGTTAGGGTACTATTTTCCACTATAGTTAGATTCACTAATCTAGTTTCTGTAGGGAAAGTGTTAAGTGTCAGGGTGACCCTAGTGTAGTGTAGGGTGAACTGACTGCTATGCCAGGGTGACAGAATTCATCCATGTCAGGGTGACCGCCATAAGAAAAAGATAATTTTTCTTAGAATTTTGAGTAGAGCAGGGATGGGGCTCCGCTACTTGTATGCCAGGGTGACCGAATTCATCCATGTCAGGGTGACCACTATAGGAAAAAGATTGTTTGTCTTAGAATTTTTAGTAGAGCAGGGATGGGGCTCTCCGCTCCTGTCACACCTAGGCGTTTTTGTTTCAGGCGTTTATTGGGCTTTTTTGTAGACGTCTTTGGAGGCAGGCATGACATCTGAACTTCTGTGTAGGGGTATATATACACACACACATATATGTATATATACACATACACACATATAGGTGTGAAAGTAGCGGAACCCCATCCATGCGCTAATGAAATTATTTGCAGGGATGCGGCTCCGCTCCTATCACACCTATATGTGTGTATGTGTATATATAAATATATGTGTGTGTGTATATATACCCCTATACAGAAGTTCAGATGTTATGCCTGACCCCATAGACGACCAAAAAATGCCCAAAAAAACGCCTGCAACAACACACCTTGGCGTTTTTGTTGCAGGCGTTTTTTTTGGGCATTTTTTTGGCGTCTTTGGAGGCAGGCATAACATCTGAACTTCTGTATAGGGGTATATACACACACACAGACATATATGTATATATACACATACACACATATAGGTGTGATAGGAGCGGAGCCACATCCCTGCGCTAATAAAAATTCTAAGAAAAATTATCTTTTTTTTCTGGTTCTGGACATGCTACAGAGCTGAAACTTCACAGGTACACCTTTTAGACCCCCCAGACACTAAATCCAAAGAAATCAAATTTTTTCAATAATTGGCTCTCTATCAAAAACGACAATTTTTAAGAACTTTTTTTTGTGTGATTAATAGTCCCTGGGGCATGACCCAGAACCCTAGCCTTCAAAATGGTGTTTTTTGATTACCGAAGTTCGGGTCCCATTGATTTCAATGGGTTCCTGGAATCCGGACCCAAACTTTCGGGAAGTTCGGGTGTTCTGGTCGAACCAAACTTTTCAAAAGTTCGATCATCCTTAGTTGTCATAGTGGAAATCCAAAATCCTCTGCCCCCCTCTCATACCCCACACCCATAATCTACCAGCATTGCAGGGGGTAATATCAGCACAGGACCTGTGACAGGAACTCATCAAGAGTGCCAACTATGCCCACCCTTTCCACCACTCTTCTCCATTCATAGAAGCCATACAATTGCTTCCATGAATAAAAAGCGATTTATGAATGGAGGAGGCAGACCTTTCTTTCAGCTGCCCGCCCACCATTAATGGATCACTTTTCATTCATGGAAGCTATACTATGGCTTGTAGGAATGAAGAAGTTGGGTAAAAAGCATGGACATAGTCAACACTCTTGATGAGTGCCTGTCACAGGTCCAGCAATGGTATTCTCCATGCTTCTGGATATGGGTAAGGGGGCAGAGGACTCCCTGATTTCCTTTACGAGAGCCAGCACAAGGGACATTTCGCATTAAATGTAGGTGAATTTTAATTTAACTTAGGTTTCAACTGTTTTCTAATTTCTATATATTAATATAGACCATACACAATAAACAATAGTTAAGTCTACAAAACTTTCCGAGATGTTCAGAAAAATGCTACATTGTCAAAAAAAGTTTAAAAGTGATCTTTTCACAGAAACATTCTCATCTATTTAAGAGATAATTGTCACGTTGTTTTAATTTATCAGGAAGAAACTTGTGTTTTACTTTATTTCCTCTTTTATACATGTCGATGTGGCAATCTCTTCTGAGTGATAAGACGCTTCCTCTTTGCGTTGTAACACACTCTGTGTTTGGAACTCTGGGGCTTAGCAATAATTCTCTGTGTTTAGGGTGGGGGACCCATTGCAGTATGTTCTCACCTTACCCAGTGGTGGATTGTGAAACAATGTATGTCCGCATGCAGATTTAATACTATTAATGGAGTGCGGCAATAATAATCTGTAAAGGCACGGAAATGCACAATGATAAACGTATGGTCACTATGTGGTTGAGTCTTGTTATCAGCTAACTTATTGATAAGCTAAAGGTGGGTTTAGAAACAAACTAATGTTTTAGAGTGTGCAGGCCTTTTTAAAAAAAATAAATAAATAAAAACCTTTATTACATAGCTATAAAATAATTCCAGGCAACGTGCCTAATTATGTAATAGATGATAATCCAAGCTGCTACCCATGAAACAGTATGTGTTCTTATGACATGGCATCACTCTCTTTCTGCAGGATTTTCCCCTGAGTCCAGGGCAGGGGGCAGGTCCTTGACACCATGAGCTTACCGGAAGTGCAATGATGGGTGTCGGAAGAACATAGAGGAACACATACTGTGGTGTACCTGGATTTCGCTAAGGCGTTTGATACAGTTCCCCACAAGCGCTTAATTTATAAAATAAGGTCTGCAGGTATCGACAGCAGGGTTTGCTCTTGGAATACGTAAATGGCTAAAAGGGCGTGTCCAAAGGGTGGTAATAAACAGGGCATAGTCAGACTGGTCTGAGGTAGTAAGTGGGGTCCCCCAAGGCTCAGTCCTGGGACCAACCTTGTTGAATTTATTCATAAATAGCATTGAGGTCGGGATCAGGAGTTCTATATCAATTTTTGCAGATGACACAAAATTGGGCAGGGCAATAACTGCACAGCATGAGGCAGAAATCATACAGAATGACCTGGACAAAATAACGGAGTGGGCAACAACATGGCAGGTTTAATGAGGAGAAGTGTAAGGTTTTGCACTTGGGGACTAAAAACATAAAAGCACAATACACTTTAGGGGGGGAACCTTTGGGGGAGTCAAGAATGGAGAAAGATCTGGAAGTCTAGGTAGAGTATAGACTAAGCAATAGCATGCAATGTCAAGCGGCAGCTGCCAAAGCCGGCAGAATATTAGCATGCATAGAGAAAGGGATGTATTCCAGAGATAAGACTATAATCCTTCCACTTTATAAAACTCTGGTCCGACCGCATCTGGAGTATTCTGTCCAGTTCTGGTCGCCGGTCCTCAGGAGGGATGTGTTGGAGCTGGAGAGAGTCCAGAGAAGGGCTACTAAACTAGTTAGGGGATTGGAGGATCTTAATTATGAAAAGCGTCTACAATTGCTTAATTTATTCTCCCTGGAGAAGAGACGCCTGAGAGGGGACATGATAGCAATTTATAAATATCTCAATGGTGATCTCAGCATAGAAAAAAAGCTATTCAGTCGCAAGGATTGCATGAGGACTCGAGGACATACAATGCGATTAGAGGAGAAGCGTTTTGACCTCAGGCAACGTAGGGTTTTTTTTTTTACTGTTAGGGCTACAAGAGTGTGGAATTCTCTACCACAAAAGGTGGTTTCTGCAGGAAGTATGGCTACTTTCAAAAGACTCTTGGACGTACATCTCAAGGATCAGAACATTAAGGGGTATCAGAGATGATTATGGCCATGCGCGCCTACACAGGTTGAACTGGATGGACTATTGTCTTTATTCAACCTCAACTACTATGTAACTATGTAACAAAGCCATCTAGTGGTGGAGAGGGCTTACTGCAGGGAATAACACTGAAGATAGGATGAATATTGCAGAGAGGTGTCTTTATTTTAACTTTTCCTGGGGATTCTTTTTACTTCATAAATCCGAAGTTGAGCTTTTTTTTGACCATGTGCACAACGTTTCTTCATCCTGAACCTAACTAGCGATAAAGCCAACACAAAGACAAAATGAAAGTAAACATTGATTAATTGAACGACATACCACCAATTTGGAACTATGCAGGGTACCCTTTAGGCCTCATGCACAAAATTTCAGCATTAAAGTATGCCAACCTTAAAATGCGTGAACAATGTATTTCCCAAACTCAGAACTCCAGCGTTCGGAAAATATGTTGCATGTGCGGGCTGAACATGAGAAATCTTTGCATGTATGATTGGCAGTGTGTTCTGTATTCATCAGCTACAGCCTGAGTATAAAAGGCTAACCCCTGACAGCATGCTGCAGAGAGAGCTCCTTGATCCATCTCACACCCCCCTGCAGGAAGCATGAGCGTTAACAACCACAGAGTTAAAGAACTCTGCAGTTGCTGGCAGGGGACAGGCCTTTCTATATTACTGAAAACTGTGGCTTTCGAGGGATACGTCACACGTACAGGCAGAACAAGAGAAATCTAAGCATGCATGGCTAGCCTTAAAATTTGTGTCCCTTAAAACATTAAAGTGTTACTAAACCCACAGCAGTAAAATCAGTCTGTATATCTAGTAAAGCATGCTTGTTATACTCACTGTGGAACCTAAGGGGTTAATCTTCTGCATGGTGTAAAAAAGCTGTTTGATCCTGTCTTCTCTGATCCTCCACAGCCCCCAGTCCATCTCCTGATAGTACAGAGCCTTTGGAGTCACTCTGCACATGCTCAGTTTGGTGTGTATTGCTAGAGAGTTTTTTTTTTTTTTGGGAGGGTGCATGTGATCAGCACAGGGCCAATCAGCACTGTCCAGACAGAGGGTCAGGGGTCCTACAGCCTCATAGGACAGTCAGAGGAGAATGAAAACTCCTCCTACAAATTTTAACCAGACAATAGAAGTCATAAGACTGCTATAACTGCTGATGAGGAAAGGTATTTAGCAATTTATATTTACTAAAATAATTACATTTCCATGTTCTGTGTACTGTGGGAGACCAGATAAAGTGAATGTAGGTACCTGGGTTTAGTAACACTTTAACTACAGCCTGATTAAAAAATCCTGCCCCCTTCCAGCATGCTGCAGAGAGGGCCCCTTACTCCGTTTGACAAGTCCCTTGCTAATTCAGAGCCAATCAGCAGGAAGCACAAGCTTTGTTCCAGAGCTACAGATCTGACTCAATAAGGGGCCTGTCAGATCTCTGCAATGAGATCACTGCTTCCACACAGTGAGCAATGATAACACTCTGCAGTTGCTGGCAGGGGACAGGCTTTGCTATTTAGGCTGTGGCTGCTTTGGAAAGAAAACACATTGTAGTTAGGGATCGACCGATTATCGGCAAAGCCGATATATCGAGGGACGATCTGCACTTTCCCCGATATATTGGAATTGGCCCCTGAAGTTACCGATATTGCTGATATTTTGGGAAAGTGCTTGTACGGGAGTGATGCATGCAGCTAGAGGCATCACCCAGGTACCGGCGTTCCATAGCCCACAGTCGGCTGTCTTGTAATGACAACCGATGCACCTGAGAAGCTGCTCAGCTGTCATTGACACACATTTTAAGGCTAGCCATGCATGCATAGATTTCTCTTGTTCTGCCTGTATGTGTGACGTATCCCTCGAAAGCCAACATTTTCATGACAACCGATGCACCTGAGAAGCCGCTCAGCTGTCATTACAAGGAGCGGGAGGGGATGTCCTCCACCTCCTTCCGCAGCTCGCCTGGGTCTCCCTTCCCACCAGCCAGCCTGCACGGCTGCCGAAGAAAAGACCAGATCAAAGCCGCATTCGCCTCTGATCGGGTCTCCATGTAAAACCCCGGAAGTGATGTAATGACATCACTTCTGGGTATTCGGCGCCAGATTAAAAAAAATGACAGCATTCAAATGCTTGAATGCTTTTAAGTGCAGAGGAGGGGTTTTTGGTCTTTTAGACCCCCAGATCCCTCCACAACAGTGCCTGTCATGTGTAAAAATAGAAAAAACATTTTTATTTAAATGCACAAAAATATTGGCCAATATCAGCTGATACTGATATTCAATGGGCAAAATATCGGTATTGGCAACGAAAATCCGATATCGGTCGATCACTAATTGTAATACATTGAATGCCTTTGGTGGTAATGCACCCAGTTTATTTAGGCTGAGGACTCAATAGGGCTTTATTTTGCAATTCAATTTGTTGTCTGTGGCCACCCAGCTTTAACATTATAGGGAGTCAGTATGAGCTCAGTTTGCATAAAAATAGGTTCTCTAATACATTTAATACATAAGAATTAAACATCTAAGTATATTAGTGAATTGATTTACAGGACATCTTCATTATAATTTTCCCTCACAGAGGATTGGCTATTCAGAGTGATCACAGCAATAAAATGAATATTCCCATTGTTAAAGGTTATGGAAACCCCAAAAAAGAACTTCTCTTGTTTAGTCTCTTTTGTTATGTTAAATATACCAATAAAAGCCTTGTGTTATATCTGTGCAAAACAATGCCTAATAATCCTGCCAGAAAACTTGTCAGCTGATAGCTTCCTGTTCTTCTCTCTGCTTGTGCTGCATTCTTATCAGTTACATTGTTTTCAGTCATCTCTCAGGACTTAGGCTGGCCATACACTATACAATTTTCTTGTTCAACTTTCCTTTAGATTTACCAAAACCATGTAATATAGGGTCAAACCTAAACACTCTCAATTTGTATGCAGTCAGGCAGGCCCTTGCACTACATAGTTTAAGGTAAATCTAAAGGAAATTGAATAAGAAAATTGTATAGTGTATGGCCAGCCTTAGGCTGGCCACAGATGGAGCAAATTTCTTTCTTGCAACCTGATTTCCCCATCAACACAGACAGTGCTGACAGGGGAATCCCTCCCGCGGAGCTATAACAGCCACAAGCAATAATCGCATGTAAAAAATCCAGCAGGCTCGTTGTACCCAAGTTGATTGATGATTCAGCTTGCCAATACAGGGTTCGAATCTGGGACAGTTCCTGCTGAACCAGCCAAGATTTGAACTGTCTATGGCTGGCTTAATGTACTACTAAACCCAGGACCCTGCATTCACTATATCTGGTCTCCCACAGTACACAGAAAATGGAAATGCAATTATTTTAGTAAATATAAACTGCTAAATACCTTTTCTCATCAGCAGTATATAGCAGTCTTGTGACTTCTATCAGCGTCTGGTTAAAGCTTGTAGGAGGAGTTTTCATTCTACTCAGACTTGCCCTATGAGGCTGCAGGATGCCTGACCCTCTGTCTGGACAGTGCTGATTGGCCCTGTGCTGATCACATGCACTCTACCAAGAAAAAAAAAAACCCTCTAGCAACACACACCAAACTGAGCATTCGCAGAGAGCCCCTGAGGCTCTGTACTATCAGGAGATGGATTGAGGACAGTGGAAGAAGGGGAGGATCAGAAAAGACAGGATTAAACAGCCTTTTTACACAATGCAGAGAATTACCCCTTAGGTTCCACAGTGAGTATAACAAGCCTGCTTTATGGCATATACACACAGATTTTACTGTTTTGGGTTTAGTAACACTTTAACCACTTGCCGACCGCTCACTCGAGCTCTACTGCGGCAAAGTGGTTAGTTATCGTTCAGTGACGTAGACCTACGTCGCTGGACTCCTCCCCTTGTGGGCGGCGCTCGCGCGCCGCCGGAGGCTCGCTCCCGCTGTATTCATTCACAGAGGGAGTCGGGCCAGGGGAGGAGCGGCGGCAATCACCGCTGCTCTTCCCCGATTGTCGGGGAATCGAGTTTGGAGATCCGCCCACTTGTGTAAACAAAGCGGGCGGATCTCCTAAGTGACAGACAGTGACAGATTGCAGGGTTCAGCATAGCTGAACATGCGATCTGTCCCTGTGTCACTCAGTCACCTCCCCCCACACAAGTTAGTAAGCACCAGGCATACATTAACCCCTCCCTCTCCAATAAAATTAACCCCTTCCCTGCCAGTGTCATTTTTACAGTAACAGTCCATATGTATAGCACTGATTACTGTAGTAATGTCACTGGTAACCCCAAAAGTGTCAAAAATGTCAGTCAAGGGTCCGATCTGTCCGCCGCAATGTCGCAGTCCTGCATAAAAAAATCACAGATCGCCGTCATTACTCGTTATAGGTAGCAGAAAACAAATTGGCCAAAAATTAAAAACATTTTTGATTTTTACATTTTTTTGGGGGGAATTTCATATAAAAAAATGTGAAAAATATTGTTATTTTTTCAAAATGTACGCACTTTTTTGTTTATAGCGCAAAAAGTAAAAATCGCACAGGTGATCAAATACCACCAAAATAAAGCTCTGTTTGTGGGGAAAAAAGGACGTAAATTTCGTTTGGGTACGGCGTCGCACGACCGCGCAAATGTCTGTTAAAGTCACACAGTGCTGAATCGCAAAAAGTGGCCTGGACGTAAGACAGCAAAATCCTCCGGTGGTAAAGTGGTTGAGGATGGGTAGGGTTTGGGTTTGGAACACATGTTGGTCCAAACCTAGAAGGCAATTTTCAGTGTGGGCGTGGCCATATTAGGTACAAACAAAGGGCTACCACACCAACTTATAACTAACCTTTGCAGCAAAGAGCACAAGGAGGGGCGAAGCATGTCAAAAATCAAACAAAAATTCCCAGCTCACTTACCAGCCAGTCTGCAACAAACTGAATTGACCCCGTCTAACAGTTCACATTAAAAACAAGGAGTTTAGTTTGCACACATTTGCAAAAATATGTGTACGCTGCAGCGGCCACATCAGGGTACCCCTGTGTACTGCAGTCCTAACTCTATAATTTTGAAATATGCCCAAATTGGAGCACATTTATAATAATGGATAGATTAAGGGCAGGAATGCCTGGAGGGATTCCACCACTCCTTAAAGCACTGGACACCTAGCAATAGCACAATAGCATCAAAGGTATCCAGTACGTCCCATCACCATATTTGGTCACAGGGCCATATAATGGTCATTGATGTCCCAAGCATCTCTGCCTGTTTGTGCACATGCAGCTTTTTCTTTTTTTTTTTTTTCCATATCTTTTTATTTGGATTTTTGCAAAAATAAAATGAGATACAAACATTATAATGCAAATATACATGGTGAACAACGTTAGATCAATAAGGTATATAAACAATTAAACATCTGAAAGTCCCATACAAAAGGGAAAAAGGAAGGGGTTAAAGGGTCGACCCACAGTAGCCAGCATCTTTGAAAATGTGTGATACTCTATACAATGTAGATCATCGCAATATATTTAAACCTTCACCGGGACCCTCTGAGGGAGGGAAAGGAGGGGGGCGCTAGGCTGTGCAGCCAAGAGGCTACTGGTGTCAAACCATATCTTGAGCCGCTCCAGGGGGACGCCCCAAAAGGGAACCTGCTGCGACCACCCATTTAGCCCCGCCCCCACCCTATCCCCCCATGGCCCCACCGGAGTCTCCTCAGAATCAATCAGACGATAACACCAAATAAGATAAGTCATAGAGGACCATTGTTTTGGACATAAACATTCCAGGCGGACCACCTGGCCCTAAATTGTTGCATTTTAAAAGCATTAACTGCTAAAGTTTTCTCGTGTGCACACGATTCACTCACTATTTGAATTACTTCTCTCCTGGTCGGGGTGTCTTCACATTTCCACTTACGTGCTATGGACAGCCGTGCAGCAAAAAGGATATTCTGGACCACCGTCCTTAGCTGGGGAGGGTATTTGTCAATGTTTATGCCTAGTAAGGCCTGTTCCACAACCACCTTATTGAGAATCCCTGTCACTTCCGCAACTAATTTAGCAACAGAGGCCCAGAAACCCCTCAAAGAGATACATGTCCACAGGACATGAAGCAAGGTTCCAACCTGTCCGCACCGTCTCCAACACAGGTTGGAAACGCCCGGGTAGTACTTAGCTATGGAGTATGGTGTCTTGTACCACCTCATGTGTATTTTTAAGAAACCTTCCCTGAAGTTGGAGCATCTAGTGTGAGCTGAGGTAAGAGCATAGGAGCTTGTCCACTGATCACCCGTAAATTCCTGTTCTAGGTCACCTTCCCACTTCAAGTGGTACTTGTTTTTCACGAATGACCTCTTACCCTGCAGGGAGGTGTAAAATTTGCCTATACCTTTTGTTTGTTGGTTGCTGCCGAAGCATACCGTGTAAATTGGTTCTGGGATAGATATGTCTACTGAGGTTATGGAAGATATTAAGGTGGTCACTCTGTGGAGCGTGAGGTATTCTTTGGCAAAGGGTGGGAAGCGGGCACACCATCTAGTGAAGGAAAATCCCTCCGGACGGTGCGTGATATCTCTGACTGTATGGAGGTCATATGTGGACCAGTGCGCTAAATGAAGATTCGGGGATAGGAACGATAAAGCTGTCAGGGGGATAGGAATATCCACCTGCTTGGTATCTTTGGTTCCATGAGCATAGAAGTACTTCCATGCACATACAGTGGCTGAGATAGTGGGGTGCCCCCTAGGATGATTGCTGTTGGGAAATGAGGTACTAAGAAGTAGGTCTGCCAGGGTGCCTTGAGACACCACTGCCTGTTCAAGTCCCTTCCAGACAGGTGGCTGTGAGTTTTTCAACCAATGTATGGACTGGGCAAGAACCGCAGCCATGTGATAGTCCCGTATGTCCGGAACACCCATGCCCCCTACGTGGGGGTGTTTGATCAGGTGCGCATGGGAGCAGCGGGGTTTCCTACCACCCCATAGAAATTTCGATACCAGTAATTGTACTGACCTATAAAATGTTACAGGAATTTTGATGGGAATAGCCCTAAATAGATACAGGAGCTTAGGGAACGTCAGCATTTTAAACGCTGCATTCCTGCCCGACCAGGAGAGATAGAATTTGCTGAGTCTAGCTAGTTCGTGCGTAAGGGTGTCTAGAAATGGTGCAAAGTTGGTTTTGAATAGATCACCAATCTTACTTGTGAGTTTTATACCTAAGTAGTTAATATGTCCATCACCCCACTGAAACGGGACTTTGCCTTGAATCTCTCGTGCCATATGTTTGGGGATATCCACACCTAGCATGTGCGACTTAGTCTCATTGACCTTATAGTAAGATACCGAACTAAATTCCCGAAGCACCTCTTGAATTGCTGGTAGGGAGGACTGGGGAGAAGTTACAGACATAATCACATCATCCGCAAACAGCGAAATCTTATTAGTTAGACCCTTGATATCTAATCCCCTAATCTCCGGATGACTTCTAACCTTCTCAGCCAAGGGTTCCATCAACAAAGCAAACACCAATGGGGACAGTGGGCATCCCTGGCGAGTGCCATTGGTTATATTGAATTTAGTGGAGAACAGACCTTCCGTGAAAACATATGCTGAGGGCGCGGTGTAAAGAGCCAACACCGCGTCCAAAATCTCACCCCCCATGCCGAATCGTTGCAGTACTTTACGCAAATATCCCCAGTGTATCCTGTCAAAGGCCTTTTCGGCGTCAAGGGACAGGAACACTGTAGGCGTCTTAGTGGATTCGGCATGGTGGATGAGATTTAACATTCTTCTGGTAGCGTCGGTGGCCTGCCGGCCCATGACAAACCCCACTTGATCTTGGTTGATAAGGCTAGGTAGGAATTTCGAGATTCTATTAGCTAGAATTTTTGCGTAGACCTTCAGATCCACGTTTAGCAAGGAAATGGGTCTGAAATTCTTCGCACAGTCCGGGGGCTTCCCCGGCTTGGGGAGCGTTACCACAGTAGCTTCCAGCATTTCAGGGGGGAAGGAGGCAGACGAGGCAGCCCTCCGGAATACCTCCCGGAGTCTTGGAGTCAGGATGTGCACATAACGCTTATAGTACTCAGACGAAAACCCATCAGGGCCAGGAGCTTTATTAAGGGGCAAAGATTGGATAACCTTACTGATTTCAGAATCTGTGATTGGTAGATTTAGTTCTGCTAAATCCGTGGGACTCAGTGTGGGTAGAGAGATCGAAGTTAAAAATTTGTCAATGTCCTCCGAGGACGGTTGGGGGGTGGACATATCGTCCTGCAGATTGTAAAGCTCACTATAATAATTGCTAAAGGCGTCGGCAATAACCTTGGGGTTAGTCAAGGATTGGTTTGTGGAATGGTGTGTCAAATTGGGTATACGTTGCCGTGCCTGCGTGTTCTTTAGTTGGGTGGCTAATAGCTTGCCAGCTTTATTGCCGTGTGCGTAGGAGTTGGCCTTAAGTTTACGTACGCGGGCCTGATGCTGACCAATTAAAAGCATACGGAGTTCATGTTGTGCATTGGAAAGTTGGATACTCACGTCCGGGAGCGGGGTACGTTTGTTAGATAATTCTAAATTTTGGATCTTACCAAGAAGATCATCCAAACGCTGCCTCCTCTGCCTCCTCAACGCTGCGCTTTTAGACATGAGGAAACCACGTATAAAAGCCTTATGGGCATTCCAAATAGTTACCGGACACACCTCCCCACACTCATTAATTCGGAAGAATTCCTCCAAGGCCGTAAGGACCTCGGACGAAGATCCCGAATCACAAAAAACACCTATGTCATTTTTCCATCTATTAGCCCCTGTGGAAAATATTCTGGGGCCAGCAGTTATAGATACCGAGGCGTGGTCCGACCAAGTGATCTGCCCAATGGACGAGTCCACAATTTTTTGGAGCAAAAATTTGTCTGTGAAAAACATATCAATTCTGGAGTAGGAGGCATGAACCTTTGAAAAGAAGGAGTAATCCCGCTCCGTAGAGTGGTGACATCTCCACACATCCTGCAGGCCCGTAGACAGTAAGAAGTTAGAAAGGTCCGATCTACGGGGACTCGTCCGGGCAGCAGTGGAGATGTCCTGGCGGACATTAGCAACCAAGTTCATGTCTCCCCCCAAGATCACATGACCTTTAATGTCGGGTTGGAAGCGTTTCCACAGTTTGGTGAGATATGACAACTGTCTTGCATTTGGAGCATAGATATTGAGTATGGAGTATTCAACGTTATTGATCTCACAGTGTAGCAGTAAATATCGCCCCTCCGGGTCCGAGATATGAGAATGGTATTTGAATGGTATAGAGTCTTTAACCAAGATAGCCACACCTCCTTTCTTTTTGGGGCCGTTGGCAAAGTAGATGTTTGGAAATTGCTTATTGGTCAGCTTGGGGTGTGCCATTGCACAAAAGTGAGTCTCCTGAAGTAGTACAACATCACATTTCTGAGATTTGAGTTCTCGCCATAGCATATGTCGCTTAAACGGGCTGTTCAAGCCACGAACATTTAGAGAGGTCAGCTTGAACGCCATGGTATGATGTGAAGGGTGGGAGTTCGATCAATCAACTAAAGTCACCAAAGGTCTATGGTTAATATATCCTACCCCAGTCCGTTGTGCCTGGATCGGCGAGGAGAGGGATGATCCCGTAGATGTCTCGGAGGTGCTGGAGAGTCCAGGTGGTGAGTCTGAGGCACTGCAGAGTCCGCTATCTGCCGCTGTGGGTCACAACTGGGTGGGAACAAGGGAGATAAAAGGAAAAACAAAAGAAAGCAAAACAGCAGGGGTAAAGTATACGATAATCCAACGTAGAGCACTTCACACTCAGGGCCCTGCCTAGATACAGTTGCAAACTTTGAACAGGAGCAGGTTCTCGGCCCGTTCCAAACTGTTAAAAAGTAGGCGATATCCAAACGGAAATCTGAGCAGTGTTAATACCGCTAATTCGGGGAACTTGGGATGATACAGAACAAAATAATCATTTGCAGCCGAACAGAACTGTCTAGTAGGGTAGAACGTTTGACCAGAGAGAGGGTCAACTCCAAAGGATCCAAAGCGTCCCTGGAAGTCATATAGATCCATTCGATGGCAGGGGCTCTGTGCCCCAGGTGGAGGCACGATCCCCTTGAGAGTCTTCCTTTTCCAGAATGTCCCATTGTCGCAGAAGTTCAATGCCTCGATCTAGGGTGGAGACCTTGAATTCTCTATCCCCTTTAGTGATGATAAGGGTGGCAGGATAGTTCCATCGGTACTGGATATGGTGGTTCCTAAGGGGTTTGGTTATGGTCACTAGATTCCTTCTCCGATTCATTGTGTGTGCCGACAGATCCGCATAGAAGGACAGGCCCTGCATGCTAGGAGGCAGATCCACAGCCTTTCTCACTTTCGCCATGAGTTTTTCCTTAATGGTATAAAAATGAATCCTGGCTATGGTATCTCTGGGAAATTTTTCTGGGATGTGTTTGGGTTTCGGAAGTCTATGAATCCTATCGACCGCCAGCTCCCCCAAAGCAGTGTCAGGGAGGAGTTCCTGCATAATGGATGTAAGAAAAGCTGCAAGCTCAGGAGGTTTGACTGTCTCTGGTATGCCCCTGATTTTGACGTTGTTCCTTCTGGAACGATCCTCAAGGTCAGCGACCTTTGATTTGAGCCAGACCAGGTCATCATCATGCTCATTGTGGGCATCTACCATATTATTGAAAGTGTCTGCAAATTCCCCCATTTTATTTTCAATTGTTGTCACCCTGCCGGCAACTGCTGTGACTGCTGAGTTACACTGTGTTACCAGTTGCAGCATGTCTGAATGAATAGCGGATCGTAGGGAGAGCATAACTTCTTTGAACATAGAAGCCACCACGGGTTGATCCCCTGCAGGGATGGTTGCCAGTGTGTCCTGGAACTCCAGGGTGTCATCTACCGACACGCTGTGATGAGGGGAAGACAGCGCATGAGATGTCTTTTGCTTAGCCTTTACAGGGCTGTTGGACTGTGAGGTGGAAGCCGACGAGTGCTGGGAGTGCAAGGGATCAGCCTGCGTGCTCGGGGAGGGTCCCCTCTGAGCCGAGAGTGCAGGCTGCTGCGTCGGAGATCTAGTGCTGGACGCTCGTGGCGGGCCGGCGCCATCTTGGCTGGGCGGCCTGGTGTGAGGTGAGAAGAAATCACTCATCTTACCGGGTCTGCTACGGTCTTTTCGCTTGTGCGACATGTTCTGGAGAAGCCCGGGAGTGCTCGCTGTAAAACTGTGCGATCGTGGATTGACCCTCTCCGTCGTATGTGCTCCGATCTGCCTGTTTAGCGAGGAGCTGCTCGCTCACACGTCCATCTACCTCGCTAGCCGGCTCCGCCCCCAGCTTTTTCTTTTTTAAAGCCCGTAGCGTGTGAAACACACTCAAAAGACTTCACCCGGTGCATAAAAAAGTGCACACACACAAACGTGAGGAACACAAAAAGTGCACAGGGTGTGCGAACACAAATGGTCTTCCCTCCGAAGAGGTAGGACCCGAACCTCGATCCCCCGGGGCGCAAGACTCCTGACAGGGGTTTAAGGTACTCATGGTCTGTCTGGCCGAAACCAGACTGACCCCGTTCTTCAGGGGGACTGCCGAAACAGCCCCCACCGAGTACTAAGTGGGGCTCCCCCGAAGGGAGACCCCATGAGAGAGGGCGGACTAAGCCAAAAGGCCATATCCACCCCCTCCCAAGACTCAAGGCAGGGCCCGAGGACCCACACCCTACAAGTCGTGCAGTGAAAAAAGGTGATAGAAAGTGACAAACTACAAAGAAAAAGCACACACAAACAAAAAGGTGGGGAAGGGGAAGTGGAGAGGTGAATTAGTGCCCTTGTGAAAATACAAGGGCAGGCCTTCCGGCCGGAATAATAATTCCTCTGGTCGAAGCCAAAAGGCCTTGCCCAAGAGGCAGGTGCTTAAAAAAGTGTGCGTAGGTGCAGTGACCATGGTGCCGAAAAACTCAAGGCGAGCTGCCCCTCACCAGTGAGAATTAAGGCACCCCTGGGCTGCCACCCCAGGGGCACATACACTACAGGCTTTTTCTACCCCGGCCCAATGGCCAGACCGAGTGTAGCCCTTACCTACCAGGAGGTTTAGAACGTGGACAGCTTAGAGAGAGCCTGCCTTCAACTGGGGACAAGCCTTTTGCAAGGCCAGATTCAACCCAGGAGGAAAGGCCCTCCCACCGCCATCCCAATTCCTCACTAATTACATCCAGGAGCAATACTAACCATCATTTCCCAGCTTTCTTGCTCCCTTCAAACTGGTAGGGGCGGACCCATTCAAATCAAAAGGCAATGGACCCATCCGGCTTTCTCTGATGTGGCTTACTTCCCAGTCCCCCGGTTGTTCCGGAGCGCCCTGGTTCATTTCGGCCCCCACCGATACTAACCATCAGGTTCCATACCAACTGATAAGAACAGATACTACACTTGATCTTAGCCAAAAGGCCGAGAAGCGATGCACATGCAGCTGATTGGCCTAGCACTGACAGCTACCTTCAGGGTTCAGACCAAACACAAGCTCATCGCTATCCACGACTACAGTGCCTCTTCCCTCTATGTTACGGAGAGAATGATCTCTGTAGTCTTGTCTTGTTCCTGTTGTCCTCATACAGTAGAGTGAGTGAGCGTTGTAACCCTAGGACAGGAAAAACAGAAAAAAATGAATTTTTGTAAAATCTTACCGTAAAATTCCTTTCTCTGAGTCCTCTGACAGTCGCCGCCCACTCATACAGTCTTTACTTTTGGGGCATTGACTTCATCTCCACAGGAGTTTCTAGGCATAAGACTTGTAAAAGAACAATAAATCTACATAGTCACACCCATGGGGGCTGTCCTTCTAGTCCAATACCCCCCTGTGATAGCCATCCCACTTCAATTCGGTCGCAAGCAGTGAAAGTGTATAACAAAGGACCCCAAAAAGAGGGGCGGGGGCGGTGACTGCCGGAGGACTCAGAGAAAGGAATTTTACGGTAAGATTTTACAAAAATTCAGTTTTCTCTTACGTCCTCCGACAGTCGCCCGCCACTCATACAGTCTTTACTTATGGGGACGTCCCAAAGCAGTGTAGACATGAGGGGTGGGCAACGCAACCACCAGAAAAGCAACGCAGTACCCACATCAGAGAAAGGAACCTTATATGTACAAGAAGGTAACCTTCTGGGTAACAAAAAAGGGCTCAACATGAGCAACAACCCAGGAAAACAAATAACCAAGGGGAAAACAACCCCAACAGCAAGGGACCCGTACAAAGCCAGGGTTCCCTATGGAACAGCCGCACAGAGAACTTTGTGGCCAAAGAATGCATCAGCTGATGCCAGAACATCAATTTTGTAGAATTTTGAGAAAGTGTTCACCGACGACCAAGTCACAGCCTTGCACACCTGGGCCACCGAAGCCTGATGCCGATAGGCCCAGGACGTACTCACCGACCTGGTAGAGTGAGCCTTGACAGGGAAGGGGGGGACCCGTTCCCGCAACGAATACTGCTGCGGCATTCCTGTAAGTCTAAATCTCACTCTTCCGGGATCCCCCGGCTTGTAGGCGGGGACTGGGCGGAAAAACCTTCACTCACCGCCAGGAGCCGAGAGCCGTAGTGTCTTGCGTTGTCATGAAACCACGCCCTACATGTTTAGTCACATATGACGTCTTCTGGGGGTTGGTCCTCAAGCAATTGATTATTGATTATTGATTATATACAGTTTGTATGGCTGAATTTGCATCGCACAGACATCGAAAGTGATCTGCACAGCAATGCGGTGTGAATCACATGCAATGTCTGGCATCGCACTAGTGTGAGCCCTTAGATACACTTTTTGCTTTTTTAGAACAAAAATGCTCCCCTAGCCAATCTGCCTAGCCCCCTCAATGCACACAGCTGTTCATATAATTGGGCTCTGACCATACTACAGGAGCAATGTCCTATCGGTGACCAGTCTGGGATATTATTTATTTGGCTGGGATGCAGACAGTACTGGAGGCTGCAGCCATTAAATGAGCTAAGTACTGACCTGTGGGTGGGTGGTATAACTGTGTGTAGTGAGAGGCTAGGGTTAAGGGAGTAGCCTCTAGTCCTTTAGTAAATCAACTCCACGGTATGTGCAAGTTATGGCAAGAAAACAACGTGCTTGCACCTTCAGAGACCAAATTGTAAAGGTTATTCTATTTGACTTTGGTGCAAGGTGCTCTTTAAAAATATCACTTACAAAGTACCAATTATGAAAACTTTACCAGCTTGACAGATTATAAACCAATGGTTACATAATAATCTACAGTGGGTTTATTTAAAGACTATTACTTAATGTGGGTTTTCACCACTTTGCCTAGTTTTGCTAATTTTTTTATTCCCTTTGTGTGTTGCTGTCATCTCTAAATACCTCTTGTGACAGCACCAAAAAAGGGAACAATGTCAACAAGAATGAAGAAAGCCAGCAAAAACTTTGCTTTTTTTTTTGTTTTACAGAAATAATGATCAAGGTGCATATGGTACATATTACAGAAAAACAAAGAAGAGCACAATCTCCATGCAGGGCAAATCAACGGATTCACTTAGCATCCCCCCTTTATGGCAGCATATATGTACCTTCCCTGAGCTGGAACATCCAGAATGCAATGTAGATAGGAACCCTGGGTGGCAATGTAAATAGGAGCCTAGGGCCAGGGGATGTCCAGGGGGCCCTGCTATATGCTCTCATGCTCCTACAATAAACAAGGGACATAAAGCAACTGGTCAAAGCTGTGCACCTGTCTGTCACAGGGAAGATGCATTTGTAGTCAGTTGATGGTTGATGGGTTGTTTTAATAAAGAAAATGCCAATGGGCTGGCTTCTCAGAGCCCTTTGCAAGTCTAATGCATGTAAGGGATAGGCAGTGGAAGAAGCGCTTCACAACCTAGATGCGCCATTTAGCATTATTCTTTACAATCTGTTGTTGAGAGTGAAGGGAAAGGGCTTTGCGTAAGCAACAAGTCAGGACACAGAGTTTGCGCAGTGCTTAGGACTTTCTCCCCACCCCTATGTGACAGTGCTTGCCCAATCACCTAGAACCAGTGGTTTCCCATGGGAACTAGGTGATTGCCACAGTGACTGTGCCTCAGAGTCGCTGAACCCTAACACAGGATTCCCTTTAAAGAGTCTGGCATGTTATCCTGCCCTCTTCTGTCATCATATTTTTCAACCTCCGGTAGACGTTGGGTCACAATAACAATCTATTCATTTAGTTGTCCCTTGGGCACCATGGACAACACCAACAGATTTTTAGGTAGTTTCTGAATGGACACTTGACCATCACACTTACACTTTTTGTTCTGGAGCAAATTGGATCATGCTTTGTTGGAGGTTTTTTTTTTTTTTTTTTGCCCCCCTCTGGATCAACTGTGGGTATAGGATAATGTATATATGGAGATTTTCAATTTGTGTGGGGTTTTTTTTTTCTTTCCTCTGTTGGTGGAACTGGATGGACTTGTGTCTTTTTTCGACCAGATTAACCATGCAACTATGTTCAGCCATCCTTGTGAAAAGAACATATCTGCCAGTTAGGATGGTCACTGTGCTACTACAGTAATCCCCCGCTCCATCGCGGTTCAGTTTTTGCGGTCCCGATAATTTGCGTTTTTTTTTGTAATGTTATTTTACTATATAAATCATTAAAAATGAAATATTTTTGTGTTTTCCATAGCTCTTGCTCTGTCTCTCAGTATCTTTTATGTGTTTAAATGAGTTTCTATTGTTTTAAAAGTGTGTTTAAAGACCTTAAAATGCTTTTACACGTACAGTGACAGTAAAAAAAACATTCCTACAGTGCATTTTAATAGGGTTTTTCTATTTCGCGGAATTTCACTTTTCGTGGCTGGGTCCGGAACGTAACCCCCGCAATGGAGGGGGGTTTACTGTATCTGATTTAGTACTAGTAGTAGTTAATCACATTGAGTAACAACCAGCTATACCAGACCTGGATAAATGAGAACCTTCATAGACTTCCTCTGTCAGCTCCTGCACACTGGACAGAGGTGATGATGTATGTTTATTGTCACTGTGAACCAGTCAATCTCTGTTGTTCAGTGCTACCAGATCATTGGGAGCTTCACTGTAAAATTCGTAAAGTCATGACATCAGCATGGTGGTGATACTCCGTCATAATTTGATAGGATTAGGTGGGTGGGTGCCCAAACTATATTGCTTAAAGTGATACTAAACACACACTGTTTAATATATATTGTCCCTTCTATTTCTGTATATGGATGATGACACTGTAATTATGAATTTAATAAAATTAAAAAATAACTAAGCACCTTTGTCCTAATCGATATACAGCTATTACATGACCCATATCTTTCCCAGCCTGTCTGCAGGGAAACATAAGCAGGAGGAGCTTCTAGTCCTCTGCTGCTCTGATGCTTAAAGTGATACTAAACACACACTGTTTAATATATATTGTCCCTTCTATTTCTGTATATGGATGATGACACTGTAATTATGAATTTAATAAAATTAAAAAATAACTAAGCACCTTTGTCCTAATCGATATACAGCTATTACATGACCCATATCTTTCCCAGCCTGTCTGCAGGGAAACATAAGCAGGAGGAGCTTCTAGTCCTCTGCTGCTGGTCATATGTTAAAAAAAAAAAAAACAGACAGCCTTTGGACCACAGAGTAAAAATAAATAAATAATATCAATAAACATTTTCAATTTTGATACAAATATATATTTGAAATCAAATATTTATTATTTTTTGCAATAACATGGTGTGTGGGATTTCTGCCAGTCACACCCCTCCAGCCTGTGTCTTAGAATAACAGGGAGGTGAAGCCTCCATCAATCTACATGTAATATCCACCATTTTGTTTAGCTGGTTAGTGAGCATGGATGGGGAGATAGGGAGTGGATTGTCAATATGCCCACTCTATAGTCACATGGGCTGCTCAAATGGGATAGGGAGGAAATGCTCACCGTAGAAACTCACTGAAAACTGAGCATGTGCAGAGCTGCAAAATCCCTAGGACAGAAGGGGTAGATAGAGAAAAGCAGGATTAACCTGTTTTTTTTTTGCAGAATACAGAATCACATAGTGACTAAGTGAGTATGAACTGCATGTAATACACCATTTGTTGATAGTTTTTTTTAATGATATGGATTTAGTGACACTTTAACTATAATGGAAAAAAGTGAGGTCACCGACCTGGCTGTGTCTGGCTTAACAGAATTACAAATGCCTTGGTAAATTAAACTATTCACATGTCTATTTAGTTGTTTCTCGTGGGTACTGCCCTAAACTAATCAGATATTTAAAGCGAACCCACTTCAACTGAACTACTATAAATATGTCATTTTGTCTTTGGTATAACTGGTATACCATACCTACAGTCAGTAAATACAGTCTCTGAACAAATTGAACTGCAGTTGGTACATGACAGCATTGTAGAAGGTACAGAAGACCTAGCCTATTTTTATTTTTTATTTTAATAATACAATAAAAAGGGGATTCCTAGCACCCTCTCAAGCTACTCAGCAAAAGAACTACAAAAAAAAAACTGAGGTTAAAAAAATACATTTTTGTTGGAGACATGCAAAAATAATATATTTATAAAACGGGGCTGGTATGCCAAGGCCCCACTGTAAAGTGTAGTCCCTAACTGTAGTTACAGTTAGGGACTACACTTTACAGAGGTGCCTTGACATGGCAATGTCACTTCAACATGCATCAGATTTAAACTGCCTTTACACACACATGAACTTTAATGGCATCCCAGTCTTAATCCATAGCAGTGGCGGAGCCAGAGGGTTAGCTGGGGTGTCAATTGACACCCCAGAAAAAGTCCCTGCCACCCCTGTTGCCACCCCGATCCTGGCTGGCAGCGGAGAATCACAGGCAGTGGTGGGATGGGATCAGCCGGTTCGCAGAACCGGCTGATCCCTCTAAGCTGGCGGCCAGGGTCAGGGAGCAGCAAAGCAGTGCGTCCCGACTCCCGAAGCCGAGCCCGCCCATTCTGTGACAATAGCGAATGAAAATTCGCTATTGTCACATGGATCCTCCTCCGGCCAATCAGGGAGCGGGTCCTCCCGCTTCCTGATTGGCCGAATGGCAAACGCTGTGCCATTGGTCGAGGAGGCGCCGGCGGGAGGACTGAGAAGATGCAGGGAGCCGCGGACCGTCCGTGAGGTAAGTAAGCTGGTCTCACGGGGGGGACGCTGGCACTCTGCAATGATTGCGGGCAAATGCTGTGGCTGTCGCACTCTGCAATAATAATTGGGGGCATTGCTGTCGCACTCTGCAATAATAATTGGGGGCAAGGCTGTCTCACTCTGCAATAATCATTGGGGGCATTGCTGTCGCACTCTGCAATAATAATTGGGGGCATTGCTGTCTCACTCTGCAATAATCATTGGGGGCATTGCTGTCGCACTCTGCAATAATAATTGGGGGCAAGGCTGTCGCACTCTGCAATAATCATTGGGGGCATTGCTGTCGCACTCTGCAATAATCATTGGGGGCATTGCTGTCGCACTCTGCAATAATAATTGGGGGCAAGGCTGTCGCACTCTGCAATAATAATTGGGGGCAAGGCTGTCGCACTCTGCAATAATAATTGGGGGCATTGCTGTCGCACTCTGCAATAATAATTGGGGGCAAGGCTGTCGCACTCTGCAATAATAATTGGGGGCAAGGCTGTCGCACTCTGCAATAATAATTGGGGGCAAGGCTGTCGCACTCTGCAATAATAATTGGGGGCATTGCTGTCGCACTCTGCAATAATAATTGGGGGCAAGGCTGTCGCACTCTGCAATAATAATTGGGGGCATTGCTGTCGCACTCTGCAATAATAATTGGGGGCAAGGCTGTCGCACTCTGCAATAATAATTGGGGGCATTACTGTCGCACTCTGCAATAATAATTGGGGGCAAGGCTGTCGCACTCTGCAATAATCATTGGGGGCATTGCTGTCGCACTCTGCAATAATAATTGGGGGCAAGGCTGTCGCACTCTGCAATAATAATTGGGGGCATTGCTGTCGCACTCTGCAATAATAATTGGGGGCAAGGCTGTCGCACTCTGCAATAATAATTGGGGGCAAGGCTGTCGCACTCTGCAATAATAATTGGGGGCAAGGCTGTCGCACTCTGCAATAATAATTGGGGGCATTGCTGTCGCACTCTGCAATAATAATTGGGGGCAAGGCTGTCGCACTCTGCAATAATAATTGGGGGCATTGCTGTCGCACTCTGCAATAATAATTGGGGGCAAGGCTGTCGCACTCTGCAATAATAATTGGGGGCATTACTGTCGCACTCTGCAATAATAATTGGGGGCAAGGCTGTCGCACTCTGCAATAATAATTGGGGGCATTGCTGTCGCACTCTGCAATAATAATTGGGGGCAAGGCTGTCGCACTCTGCAATAATAATTGGGGGCATTACTGTCGCACTCTGCAATAATAATTGGGGGCAAGGCTGTCGCACTCTGCAATAATAATTGGGGGCAAGGCTGTCGCACTCTGCAATAATAATTGGGGGCATTGCTGTCGCACTCTGCAATAATAATTGGGGGCAAGGCTGTCGCACTCTGCAATAATAATTGGGGGCATTACTGTCGCACTCTGCAATAATAATTGGGGGCAAGGCTGTCGCACTCTGCAATAATCATTGGGGGCATTGCTGTCTCACTCTGCAATAATAATTGGGGGCATTGTTGTCTCACTGCAATAATCATTGGGGGCATTGCTGTCTCACTGTAATAATCATTGGGGGCATTGCTGTCTCACTGCAATAATCATTGGGGGCATTGCTGTCTCACTGCAATAATCATTGGGGGCATTGCTGTCGCACTCTGCAATAATCATTGGGGGCAAACCTGTATCCTCTGATCACCACCACCTGTATCCTGTCTTTACTAGTAATGGCAGCGATCATTAGAGGGACTGCGACATTGCGGTGGACGAATCTGACACTAAATTACACTTTGTATATTGACCCCCCAAAATAATACCTAGCCACCCCTTTGCCACCCCTGTTTTAAAAGTCTAGCTCCGCCACTGATCCATAGGGTTCAATATTGAGTTGACCCAACCTTTAACAGCGTCACCTCTTCTGGGAAGTCTGTCCACAAGGTTTAGGAGTGTGTCTATGGGAATGTTTGACCATTCTTCCAGAAGCGCAGGTCAAGCACTGATGTTGGAACGCCTGGCTCGCAGTCTCCGCTCAAATTCATCCCAAAGGTGTTCTATCGGTTGAGGTCAGGACTCTGTGCAGGCCAGTCAAGTTCCTCCACCCCAAACTCGCTCATCCATGTCTTGAAGGACCTTGCTTACCTATAAGGCTTACCTATAGGTACTGTAAATATCTCCTAAACATGTACCGTTTAGGAGATATTTACCTTACATGCATCCAGTGACGTCACTGGCGCATGTGCTCTGAAGGAACGGCCGCTGGTGCCATTCCTTCAGAGGCCTGTGCGGCAAACGTCGGCTCCCGCACGCGTGCGCGGGAGTGACATCACCGCGGCTCCGGCCAATCAGACGTCCGGATGCCGCGATCCTGGAAGACAGGCGACTGATCGCCCCTCATACAGGTAAGCGGGCGGCACAGCGGGGGCTCGTTCTAAGGTAAGTATTTCATAATGAGCTAGTATGCGATGCATACTAGCTCATTATGTGTTTTCCATTCAGGCTGAAAGAAAAAAAAAGAAAATTTGAATGGGTTTACAACCTCTTTAAGGCATTAGCATACCAAGACATTTTGAGCAATTTCATGCTCCCAGCTTTGTGGGAACAGTTTGGGGATGGCCCCTTCCTGTTCCAACATGACAGCGCATCAGTGCACAAAGGTCCATAAAGACAATGATGAGCAAGTTTGGGGTGGAGAAACTTGACTGGCCTTCACAGAGTCCTGACCTCAACCCCGATAGAACACCTTTGGGATGAATTAGAGTGGAGACTGCGAGCCAGGCCTTCTTGTCCCCATCAGTGCCTGACCTCACAAATGCGCTTCTGGAAGAATGCTCAAACATTCCCATAGACACACTCCTAAACCTTGTGGACAGCCTTCCCAGAAGAGGTGAAGCTGTTATAGCTGCAAAGGGTGGGCCAACTCAATATTGAACCCTACAGACTAAAGCCCCGTACACACGCAACGATTATCGGCCGACCGATCGTCCGACTTTTGTCCAGAGTTGTGTTTTGTTGGTTGGAATGTGCCTAGACTCCACACGAATTTTCTCGCCCAACAAAAATCTACTTCAGAAGTGATGTCATGTGTTGGTTTGTTTTCTTTGTGTTCTTTCTTCTCTGAGCATGCCCAGACTTACTCATCAGATTTTTCCCTGTCGAAATCTGTACTGACTGCACGAAAATCGGCCGCGTTTTGACGGGCAACAAAAATTTCATAGCCCGCACACCAGATTTTTTTCGGCCGAAAAGTCAGTTGTCGGAAGCATCGTACTAACAAGCCGAAAATCGGCAGATCGGACATTGGCCAAAAATTCCCTGCCAATTTTCGACGCGGGTACGAGGCTTAAGACTGGGATGTCATTAAAGTTCGTGTGCGTGTAAAGGCAGGCGTCCCAATACTTTTGACATTATAGTGTATATATAAATATATAAATAAAACTTCAGTCTGGAGTTCCCCTCCACCACCGATTCCCTCATGTTTCAAGTGACAGACTTGGCAGATTGATATGAATATCCTTGCAACAATATATTTGCTGTTCTATAAATAAATTTCCAGTGGTAAATTTGAGGGCTCTGTATGTTTTTCTAGAGCTTTGTGTTTGAGTGACTCTTTGCCGTTTGTTTAAACAGCGATCTGTTTGCTCTTCGCTCTGGTTACAATTGGCTGCATCAAAAATAAATGGGGGCTTAGTAGCGGTGTTTTGATGTGGTAATAATGGGGAGTCTGTTATATACATTACATGCATAGGGAATACTCCGCTCTTTGATCATTGCCTGATTGTACCTACACCATTTTGTACAGCAAAAGAACCAAGACTTGTCTGCCTTATTCCGAGCAGAGTTATTAGGTTGCAATAGTACATGTATTTATTACTGGCTTACAAATTATCACAGGAACACTACCATCATAACTCATTTATCTGCCATAGTGCATCCCAAGATGAGTAAAGAAAACATACAGATGATTGAATTGTGTGAGATAATAAAAGGAAGAAAAAAAAAATTCCTGGTCTACTCTATAAAAGTCTGCTTGCAATGGTATCCCTGACAGACGTGCTAGTTTAAAGTGGACCTGTTATAAAGGATAAGGGCACTTTAAAACAAAGCATATCTATTGTTTTTGCACCTGACGTAGAGATAAAAAATATAGAGAGAGAACATTGGACTTTAACGACTGCCAACTGTAACCCCAAATAAGGAAATGACTGAGTACTCCAAATATATAAAAAAAATTCAAAATTTTATTTCAAAACATTTTTTTAATCTTTCCATAAAAAACATTTTCAAAATACATTCAGCGAAGTGCTTTCCCATAGGCTAATTTTGGCATTCTAAGTACATTAAGACCTGTCTGAAACGGCCCGATCCACTTTGTATTGTATGAACAGGTAGAGATCCTCCAAATGCGAAGCCAGGTACAGAAAAATTGATTTTTGTAAAATCTTACCGTAAAATCCTTTTCTCTTAGCTCATTGACAGACGTAGTCCTCGGTGATTCAACACCCTCGGGTTATGCTGCCCGAGGGTGTTGAATCACCGAGGACTACGTCTGTCAATGAGCGATAGAGAAATACTTGGTTCTTTCACTGTCTTTGTATTGTACAAAATTGTTTAATTTTGTAATGGTTTTTAGCTGTTGCTGTTTTTTTGTTGTTGTTGTTGCCTAGTTGGGTGTGTCACCCACATGAATCCTCTTTCTTCAGCTTTGGAAGGGTCATTGTCTTCTGGAATCAGTGAATCCATACATCAGCAGCTTCCTCGGGGGGGGGGGGGGGGGGTAAGAGCTACATGGGCAGAAAGGATAGATGCACTTTGTTTTAAAGTGCACTTACTCTTTAACCACTTCAATACAGGGCACTTTCACCCCCTTCCTGCCCGGGCCAGTGTTCAGCTTTCAGCACGATCACATTTTGATTGACAATTGCGCAGTCATGTAACACTGTAGCCATATGAAATTTATATAGCATTTTTCCCCACAAATAGAGCTTTCTTTTGGTGGTATTTGATCAACACTGGGTTTTATATTTTTTGATAAACAAAAAAACTGAAACTTTTGAAAAAAAAGTTTTCTTGTTTCTGTTATAACAGTTTTGTAAATAAGTACGTTTACTCCTTCACTGATGGGCACTGATGAGGCTGCACTGATGGACACTGATGAGGTGGCACTGATAAGCAGCACTGATGGGAACTAAAAGGTGTCACTGATGGGCAGGGCTGCCGCTAGAAATCCTGGGGCCCCATACAGCCTACCTGACAGGGCCCCCCCTCCCTCCACCGAAAATATCAAAATTATATTATCACCCCCTCCCCCAATCCCTCTTCCTAGCAGAAATCCCTCCCAATCACCCCTCACAGCGCAACCCCCCAAATCCCTCCACAAATTCACAACCCCATCCCCGTACAGAGAGCAGGGGTCAGGAATGCATTACGTACAGAGTGCAGGGGTCAGGAATACGTTCAGGAGAATGCTACATACAGAATGCAGGGTTCTGGAGTGCAATATAGGGTTCAGGAGAGTGCTAGATAGGGAGTAGTGCCTTACTAAGCTGACCAAGATTTCCCATAGATGCAAATGTTAGACAGGGAGCAGTGCCATACCAAGTTGACCAAGATTCTCCCTTGAGGCCAATGTTAAAAATCGGGAGTAGTGCTATACCAAGGTGACCAAGATTTCCCATTGAGGCCAATGTTAAAAATCGGGAGTAGTGCCATACCAAGCAGTACATAGTAGCGAATGTACGTAAATGCCTCTGTACTGCACCTCTTCCCAGCTGCTACAACCTCTGCAACACACACACCTCTCCTATGCCCTCATCTTCCCCAAAGGTCCCCCATCTTCCACATGATTACCTTTCTAAAATACCTTTCTGTTGCTGGCTGCCATATCTTCCTTCTCCTTCTTCCCTATGCACACGTTGCTTGACACAGGGGGTGGGTCTGAGTAGCAGTCCCGCCCATTACTGACATCACAGCATGAATTTGACAGGTGTGGTCTCTCATTGTGGCTGCATAGTGCACACCCAGCTGGTTTGTTAGCCAATCCCTGGCTGTTCTAAATGTTCCCACTGCTGCAGGTCCTTCTGAGCTAGAAGATAACATTTATCACCAGAACTATGCCGGACAAAGCCTCTGTACAGCGGGACAGTCCTGCCGAGGTTGGGAGGTATGCTGTCATCCTACCGATCTTCCTGCTGTTCGGGCCCCCCTATGTTTCGGGGCCCCATACAGGAGTACTGGCCGTACCCCCCTGATGGCGGCCCTGCTGATGGGCACTGATAGGTGGCACCGATGGGTGGCATAGATGGGCAATGATAGATGGCACTGATAGGCATTAGGCAGCACTGATGAGGAGGAACTGACAGGCAACCCTGATGGACACTAATTGGCATCCCTGATGGGCACTGATTGGCATCCCTGATGGGAACTGATTGGCATCTCAGGTGGGCACAGATTGGTATCCCAGGTGGGCATTTGTGGACATCCTGGTGGGCACCGCTGATATGTCTGCACTGATAATCAATGCACTGATTATCAGCGCACACCCTCCATGTCAGGAGAGCTGCTGATCAGCTCTCCTCTACTTGCGCCCTGTCAGTGCGAATAGAGGAAAGCCAATAACCGGTTATGCTGTAGTTACACTGTGATCATCTGTGTTTGGACACACCTGATCACATGGTAAAGAGCCTACGTCTTAGGCTCTTTACCAAGATCAGAGATGCTTTGTGTCAGAGCATCACACTGCACCATCGATCGCACGCATGAGCGGCTTATCCTGCTGGATGTCATATAACGCCCAGTTAGGATAGTGGAACCACTGCCCAGGTGTCATTCTGCTATAGGCTGGGCGGGATGTGGTTAAAGTTTGAAGACTATAATTGCTATTACTTCAAAGCAGACCTTGCATTCAAAAGCAATGTTCACTTATGTAATCAGGGCCCATGCTGAAACCTCACATTGAAGGACATTGTAGGAAAAATAAATGTGAAAAAGACGTAAGATAATATACTCCCCTTCTGTACTCGGGTGTCACACCACAATCTGTCCAGCAAGATTTTAAGAACCCAGAGTATCCTATCCCAACCCTCATGAGAAGATAACCAAGAACGGTAGAGAAGTGTCTTCCTGCAAGATTTCAGATCCCCATTGTTCCCAAGATGGAAGGACTGAGATATCACCCTTGCCTAGGTGCTGCATGTGGAAGCCTGGGGTAATGTAAGTAAATAAAAAAAAAAACAACAACTGTGGAAAAAAAGTTAACACTTTAATGTTTAATGTGATACTTTGTCATAGTGGTGGTGGCCCTGATTAAATAAGGCCGTCCATACATGGAGCAAATTTCTTTCCTACAACCATGGGTTGCAGGAAAGAAGTTTGCTCTATTTCCCCAACAACACAGACAGGGGAATCCCTTCTGCTGGACAACTGTCTTCTCCCAGTGGGGGGGGGGGGGGGGGGCAGGGGGAGGATGGGGGAAGCCATCCCCACCAGGAGAAGACAGTGATTATCACTAGCAGCTATAGCAGCCACTTGCAATAATCGTAAGCGAGTCCAGCAAGATGGTTGTACCCAAGTCAATCAACTTTGTACATTCAGCCTGCCCACTAATGGTTCAAATCTCGGTCGGTTCCTGCTGAACTGGCCAAGATTCGAACCGTGTATGGCCGGCCTAAGTGGACTTTGCTTTTTAAGGTCCCCACCAGCAGAATACAATAGCTCAGCGATAAGGATTCCCATATCCACATTAAATGTATGAATGGGGGAATCGGCTCATTTTTTTCTTAATCTACCAGCTGGTTGAACTAAAAAAATGAATTACGTATAGGCCTGCCTTAGATTGTAGTAAAGGGGTTAAATTCTATAAATGGGCTGTGCCCCCCCTCCCCTGGTGCTGGTAGGAAGGAATCCCAATCATGCAGCACTATGATGGGCCGCACATTGCTGACCTCATTGGGAACTCACCCTACCAACTCCTGATCATCAGTGGTTGATTGTGAGCTGGTCACAGTTCCTGGGGGGCGACGATGGACCCAGAAAAAGGATAATGATGCATATATGTGCATTTCTGTTGTAAAGGGTTTAATAAAAGTTGCAAATAAAAAAAAAAAAACTGAAAAAAAAACAATTTTAAAAAATTTAAAGTATTAACCACTTGCCGACTGCCGCACGACTATTTACGTCGGCAGTCAGCCCCTCACAGGCAGAGTGACGTAGATCTACGTCGCTAGCCTGTGAAGGTCTAGGGAGCGAGCGCACGCCCCTGGAGGCGCGCTCTGCTCCCGCGTGGTCGCGGACCCCCCCGCGCGTGTGTCACTCTGCAATCGTCGCTGCAGAGGGAGAAAGTCAGGCAACTAGTGTAAACAAGCCGCCTGTCATTCTCCCCTGTGTAGAAACAGTGATCACACGGTTCTACTATGTAGGACCATTGATCACTGTTTCTACAGCTCAAGCCACAGCCAATCACAGTTAGAATCACGCCCCTAGGGACACACACAGCCCCTCCCTCTCAAATAAAGTTAACCCCTTCACTGCCAGTGTCATTTTGCAGTAACAGTGCATATGTATAGCACTGATTACTGCAGTAATGTCACTGGTAACCCCAAAAGTGTCAAAAATGTCAGTCAAGGGTCCGATCTGTCCGCCGCAATGTCGCAGTACCGCAAAAAACAATCGCAGATCGCCGCCATTACGCATTAAAAAAAAACAACAAAAATGACAAAAATCTTTCCCTTTGTTAGTAAACGCGATAACTTTTGCGCAAACCAATCAAAATACGCTTTTTGCGATTTTGTTTTTTTACCAAACATATGTAGCATAAAACAAATTGGCCAAAAATGTTAAAAAATTTAGATTTTTACATTTTTTGGGGGGAATTTCATATAAAAAAAATGTGAAAAATATTGCTATTTTTGCAAAATTTACGCACTTTTTTTGTTTATAGCGCATGATCAAAAAATCGCACAGGTGATCAAATACCACCAAAAGAAAGCTCTGTTTGTGGGAAAAAAAGGACGTCCAATTAATTTAGGTACAGCGTCGCATGACCGGGCAATTGTCCGTTAAAGTCACGCAGTGCCGAATCGCAAAATAGGCCCTGGTCAGGAAGGGGGTAAAATCTTCCGGGGCTTAAGTGGTTAAAGCATGTAGGAAATTTTGGTGATTGGGTTTAAATCCTCTTTACCTAGAGGAGGCTTTTAATATTTTTCATTTTAGAAAATGTTGGTTCAGGCTACACAACAAAATGGCTGCCTCCACTTTGTGTGTCCAGGCTACACTTCAAAGAGGTGCCCCTGACACACACAATCCTAGCCTTCTGAAGAATATTTTACTCCTTGTATCGGGTCCCAAAATATCAGTTACAGAACTCATTAATGAAGCTTAAAGAAAATACGTTTTTCTCCAAATGTTAAACCACTGAAATGTGTTCAGCTCTCCAGATGTAGACGATTTGCACAGAGAACGTGCAATAACGCTCCGAAACCCTTTTCAAACTTGCTACAGTGATATTTTTTCTTTTCGGCTTTCAAAGCATTTCTACTTTCCTACGTGATCTCCAGTTCCATGAGACGGGTCATTTACATAAAGAGACTGGATGAAATGTTATGTAAAGTTTACAGGAGGACGTTGGGGCAAAACAAAAATTCCAGTAAAAAGTAGGAGAAGTGAAGAAAGGTGAACTGAACCTCCAATCTATGGAATGCCTTGGCAATGCAGCTGGAGATTTCAAGATTTAAAAAAATGTACATATTGAAAAGCAGAATGAAACATTATTTATATCTCGTAGCCATTGAAATCTAAACCTGTTGGTGGTTATATTTTTTATATCTATGCAGAGACTTCCTTTAGAGCTCGTTCACACACAAGGTTGGGGGCAGTAAAAAAAAAAAAAAACACACAGTTTAGCTACATTCTTATCGCCCCCAACCACTACCCACTTTAGCTGCAGAGGCAGCGGCTGGGGGAGTACACATACTGTGGCAGTAGTTAGAATTATACCCTCTGTTGCTTTTGGTGGGCACCCTGCAACTGTGTGCTAATGCAGAGACCAAGGTCCTAAATCAGGTGGTGAGGAGGCGATACATCACCTCCTCACCACCTGTCAAATGCTTTCTGAAGAGAGATCTGAACATGGATCTCTCTTCAGAGAGAACCCCTAGTGCCAACAACCCCTTAGATTTGCAATCTAGTGTTGAATTTCTTCTACCTGCAACCTCCAGTTATAGGGTGACAAAGTTGACAGCTACCAGAATGTGCAAGTGTACCTGCGCTTAGGAATGTGTGCTATAAAATATATTACTATCTATCTATGTATAAATAAGAGCTGCTGCTGAGAAAAGGAAAATCCTTTATAGGGTGATATACATGTATGTGTCAGCGCTGCTCAATCATAAATAAATGAAGTATTTCCTGTGTGTCAATGTGTTGGTATCAGTGATATACTACAAATATTACCATCCACCTAAATGAATATCAAATATACATGAACCATAATAATGGAACAATCACATATATAAAGTGCAATCATATAAATAAATAAAAATATCACATATATGTAAACCATAAATATAAGTGCAATCACGTATATAAAGTAATAATAGTAATTAACCACTTTACCACCGGAGGATTTTGCTGTCTTACGTCCAGGCCACTTTTTGCGATTCGGCACTGTGCGACTTTAACTGACAATTGCGCGGTCATGCAATGCCGTACCCAAACTAAATGTACGTCCTTTTTTTTCCACAAACAGAGCTTTCTTTTGGTGGTATTTGATCACCTGTGCGATTTTTCATTTTTTGCGATATTAATGAAAAAAAGCAACAATTTTTAAAAAATAACAATATTTTTCTACTTTGACAGTTAAAAAATATCCAATATATTCAATTTTTGTCATATATTTATGCCAAAATGTATTTAGCTACATGTCTTTGACAAAAAAAATTCTCAATGAGCGTATTTTTAACCGCTTTAAGACCGGAAGATTTTACCCCATTCCTGACCAGGCCATATTTTGTGATTCGGCACTGTGTTATTTTAATGGACAATTGCGCGGTCATGCGATGCTGTACCCAAATTAATTTTATTGCCTTTTTTTCCCCACAAATAGAGCTTTCTTTTGGTGGTATTTGATCCCCTGTGCGATTTTTACTTTTTGTGCTATAAACAAAAAAAGAGCGACAATTTTGAAAAAAACAACAATATTTTTCACATTTTTTATATGAAATTCCCCCCAAAAATGTAAAAATCAAAATTTTTTAACATTTTAGGCCAATTTGTTTTCTGCTACATATTTTTGGTAAAGAAAATCGCAATAAGCGTGTTTTGATTGGTTTGCGCAAAAGTTATTGCAGCTACTAACTACGGGAAATTTATATCATTTTTATTGTTTTTTTTTTAACTAGTAATGGCGGCAATCTGGCGGTGATCTGCGATTTTTTTTGCGGGACTGCGACATTGCGGCGGACAGATCGGACCCTTGACTGACATTTGACACTTTTGGGGTTACCAGTGACATTACTACAGTAATCAGTGCTATATATATGCACTGTTACTGTAAAAATGACACTGGCAGGGAAGGGGTTAACTTTATTGGAGAAGGAGGAGTTAATGTATATTAAAAAAGAATAGCGCAACCATGCAAAAGAAATGACTATCAAATATGGAGACAATCCATAAATAAAAATGGGGGTTTAGTCCCACCATATGGCCATATCGTGCTCAAGCCCACCACTGCGTCAAAGTACCCCATTATCAGTGGGTCCTACACTATCCATAAAAAAGGGGTGAATCCAGCCTCTCTTACCCTTGGAGACAACACTCCTTGCTGGGAAGGTGTGCTAATGCACTGCAGGGGACTCCTCCTATATCTACTTGATAGAGGACACCAATAGAGTACAGGTGTGTGTGGGGGATGGGATGCTCAACCTCATAAGTCTGGTCAGACCGAATACATAATAAACAAGCAAAAAATTGGGGGAGCAGACCCTGAACATGTATATCTAAAGCCGGTGCAGCTATGGACCAAGCAACATGTATATTAAAAAAGAATAGCGCAACCATGCAAAAGAAATGACTATCAAATATGGAGACAATCCATAAATAAAAATGGGGGTTTAGTGCCACCATATGGCCATATCGTGCTCAAGCCCACCACTGCGTCAAAGTACCCCATTATCAGTGGGTCCTACACTATCCATAAAAAAGGGGTGAATCCAGCCTCTCTTACCCTTGGAGACAACACTCCTTGCTGGGAAGGTGTGCTAATGCACTGCAGGGGACTCCTCCTATATCTACTTGATAGAGGACACCAATAGAGTACAGGTGTGTGTGGGGGATGGGATGCTCAACCTCATAAGTCTGGTCAGACCGAATACATAATAAACAAGCAAAAAATTGGGGGAGCAGACCCTGAACATGTATATCTAAAGCCGGTGCAGCTATGGACCAAGCAACATGTATATTAAAAAAGAATAGCGCAACCATGCAAAAGAAATGACTATCAAATATGGAGACAATCCATAAATAAAAATGGGGGTTTAGTCCCACCATATGGCCATATCGCACTGATAATGGGGTACTTTGACGCAGTGGTGGGCTTGAGCACGATATGGCCATATGGTGGGACTAAACCCCCATTTTTATTTATGGATTGTCTCCATATTTGATAGTCATTTCTTTTGCATGGTTGCGCTATTCTTTTTTAATATACATGTTGCTTGGTCCATAGCTGCACCGGCTTTAGATATACATGTTCAGGGTCTGCTCCCCCAATTTTTTGCTTGTTTAAGGAGTTAATGTATGCCTGGTGCTTACTGACGTGTGTGGGGGGAGGGGACTGTGTGACACAGGCACAGATTGCAGGTTCAGCTATGCTGAATCGTGCAATCTGTCACTGTTTGTCACTTAGGAGATCCGCCCGCTTTGTTTACACAAGCGGGCGGATCTCCACACTCGATCCCCGACGATCGGGGAAGAGTGGCGGCGACCACCGCCGCTCCTCCCCTGGCCCGACTCCCACTGTGACTGAATACAGCGGGAGCGAGCCTCCGGCGGTGTGTGCGCGCTGCCCAAAAGGGGAGGAGTCCAGCGACGCAGGTCTACGTCGCTGGACGATATCGAGCCACTTTGCCGCAGTACGCTCAATGTGACCGGTCGGCAAGTGGTTAAACAAGCTGCTGCTAAGTGAGTGAATATATGAAATCAATCATAAATCCCAGAAAAAATAATATAAATGATATACCACAAACCACATCCCCTTTGAAAATGTCAGGAAGTGACGAAACGTCAGGGGCTTGGCTACACAACGTAACGGAAGGATTGGTCGGGTGAGCAGAGGTGTCTCCTCGGTTCCAGCGGAACCCTACGCCGCGGCAGCAGGATCTGAGTGAGCACTTTTATCCCCGCTTATGACATTCTTTTATGTGTTTTTACAAGGATTTTTCCATGTGAGTGTAAACATTGGAAGCTGATATTTCATTAAAAGGTCTTTCAGACGTTATTGCACTAGGGGTATCTTCTCTTTCTTTTCATGCTATGAGCGGAAGGAAGGCTATCTAGGCATTAGGGATCTACCAGCAAGTGTACTCTTGATCTAAGGTGGAACATCCAAGTGTCTTTTGCCCATTCCATGAGAGTGGAGGGCATTAAGTGGGAGTGAGTGACTTGGCAAAGGGGTGTGGAACACAAGAGGTGGTGGAACTTTTTTTGGTGTTTCTTTTATCTTGAAGTCACTGGAATCTCACCGGACTATCTATACTTATCACTATGGATTTTCAGTTTAGTTCATTAACTTTTTTGGACTATTTTTATTTTTCATATTTATATACAAATATATTTTAGGGGGCAGTGTTTTTGAATTTTATTGTTCACATATTTGATTATTTGATTGATCACTTATACACATGTCACTGTTTTGGATGATATATGTGCGCAGCTAACAGTTTATATAATTTTTCACTGTTATTTTTCAGTTATATTTATTTAAGTTGCAGCACTGTGATCTATTCACTTTCATCATGTTTTTCATGTTTGCTCATATATTGATTTCACATTATATATTGATATCGATATTATTTTTGGAGTAATATTGCTTTTGAGCGCGAGAGCTCCCAGTATTTATTTATTTATTTACAAACCACAATATATATTGTTATCAATTGTGATGAAAAATAAATTGTGAATATAAATTATGTATTAAGTGCACAGTTAATAATGTCCAATGACAACAGAGATGTGCAAAATATAAATGCAAAAAGTCTCTGATATACTCCAGAAATCAGGAAAAAGGTGAAGTGTGAATATAAATTAAATCTAAGTGCTGATCCGCCACCAATATGAAAGCGGGGACAACAAGAGACATTCAGGGCTTCTCAGGAACACCAAGGGATAGCCAGATATCCAGTATGGCACTCAAGGCTTCTCAGGATCACCAAGGGGTGGCCAAATATCCTGTATGGCACTTGGGGACCGATTCTCATATCACTTAGGGACCGATTCTCATGCCACTCATACGGTCATATAAGAGGTCACCGTCCTGCAATAAAAAGTAAAAGCTCCATAGCATAAAACCATCCAAACAAATTTATTAATGAATAAAATAACACTCACATAAAAATGCAGAGTAAAGCGCTGAATACAATCAAGCCGCCGGCCAATCGGCTGTCTCGCCCGTCCTTCCTGGAACGTGGGGGTGACGTCAGCACACGTGATCCGACACGTTTCGCCAGAGCTGACGTTATAGCTTCAGAAGACACCCAGTGGAAGGGGCGAAACATGTCAAGCTGTTACCGTACATCTGACGTAATTTCCAGTTCCGGTAGTTGGAACGCAAGCGGCGAGAGTGGCGTCCACCATGGTGAAGAGAAGCGTTTTTTATTGCAGCGTTCTTGTAAGTGTAATACATTTATTTAATCACATATTTATCAGAGTTAGTACACTATGGAGACATTTCCTTTTTTATGGCTATGCCTCATGGGGAATATGGAGTGTTAGATCCCGGAATCCAGGAGATACCCAACCCTTGCAGTAACAGTGTGTGCAGCCACCCAACCTATACCCGGAGCATGTTAGCAGAGGAATCCAGGCATCTAAGGGGCCACATACTGAGATTTGTGGGTTCCATTACTCTGTTCATCTGGTGAGTGAGGGAACAAGAGGGGAGCACGCTGTGGAGCACCTGACACGAAGCACTATTGTGATTTGGCATCAGTGGCTGTTTGCACAAAGAATTCTTGTGAGACTGCTGATAGCACAGATTTGCACTATTTATTTCAGGAGTGGAGCACACAGTACTTTGTACTAATTTTGCACAAGAACTTTGTGGGGTTGTAGTCAGCACAAACATTTATTGTATATTTATATTTATTTACTATAGTTTTTAGTATATCACTACTTGGCACTTTATATGGCATATATTTCCTTTGCACATTCCTATGATTGCACTTTATATACGTGATTGCACTCATATATATGGTTTACATATACGTGATATTTATTTATTTATATGATTGCACTTTATATATGTGATTGTTCCATTATTATGGTTCACGTATATTTGATATTAATTTAGGTGGATGGTAATATTTGTATTATATCACTGATACCAACACATTGACACACAGGAAATACTTCATTTATTTATGATTAAGCAGCGCTGACACATACATGTATATCAAAGTTGACAGCTGCAAGATTATGTGCTGATACACAACTCACTGGCACATACAGACTGAAAAACAGTAGAAAAATAAAAATCAAATAATGTGGGTTACAAATACGTGAATTGTAGATTTGAACTCAGTTAACTGTTGGAACGGCTCTTACCTGGAAGGTATAGGGTTTTAGTGAATGCTAGGAGCAGCGGTTCTATAGTGCACGTGTGCACTTGGCTGTTTTGCTAAGTGCAGTCTGAAGTATCTTAGTAGAAACATGTCCTATTTAAAGGCTTTGCACTGCACTCCAAAAATCTTTACTGTTTCATATGCATACACAATGACATCCTTTAAAACCTTCTTTTCTGATGGTTTCACCCAAGAATGGGCTTAATCATTGATGTCTCCACAAATAAGCCCCTTTAGGGGTGAAATGTGTCAGTAGGGGAGTTCCCAGGTGTGGCTTTATTGTGTATGCAGCTGGAACAATAAAGTTTTTATGAATGCTGGAACCTTCTGTGCAGAGAGTTTGCTCTTTGGAGACTTTGATGTTGGCGCTGGATTGAAGCTCCTCCATGCTCCTCACAGCAGTCAGGAATGAGAGTCTATAGTAGGGCAGAGCCCATCTACTGTTTATACAAGTAGGCCTTATGCAGCTTCTTTACTGGCTTTTGTAGGTACCCTACAGAACATTATGTTGTATGTCAGAGATCCGTAAGCTTACAGGGTCAGTCCACCAAAACTAATATATCAGCAGATGGTGAAGTGGTATATCAAGTCTGCCCATTCTATGCAAGAAAGTAAAAAAACTTCTATGTGCAGCAACCCCCCCCCCCCCCAATAATTACCTGAGCTCCCTCTCGATCCAGCGATCACATCCCTGATTGGCTTTTATCAGCAAAGGAAGCCATTTGCTCCCGCTGCAGTCAATCATATCAAGTGAGCCAATCAGAAGAAAAAGGGGGGTGGGACCGAGCTGCAGCCCAGTGTGTGAGTGGACAAACAGAGCTGTGGGTCGGGAGCACACCTGCTTGGGTGCCCCCACAGCAAGCTGCTTGCTGTGGAGGCACCTGACAGGAGGGAGGAGCCAGGAGGGCTGGCGTGGGACCAGAGAAGAGGAGGATCCAGGCTTCTCTGTGCAAAATGATTGCACAGAGCAGGTAAGTATGTGTATATATATCTATCTATATCTATCTATCTATATAAATATATGTAGATAGATAGATATCTCTCTCTCTCTCTCTCTCTCTCTCTCTCTCTCTCTCTCTCTCTCTCTCTCTCTCTCTCTATATATATATATATATATATATATATATATATAAAACAAGGCTTTAATATCATTTTAAGAGTCTGATAGCACACTTTTATTAACAATGTCTTTATATCATAGGGGGATTTCAGCTTCACACTGACTGAAAATGTTGAGTCAACCGGCTCTCAAGCGCACTCAACTTTAATTGCAGTACCTCGCTGCATGGGCCCACTCCTGGCCCCCAAGTATGGTTCTCCAGACCCCCCCCCCCTTTGGTTTGCTTACGCTCTCTGAGACCTCCAGACTTCCTCCAGCCTCCCTGGACCTGCTAGCAACCTTAGCTTTCCTGGCCTCCCAGATCCTCTCTTGGTCTCCCAGGCCCATATTGCTGTCCCAACCTTCCAAGTGTTTTGGGCAAGAAGTCCCCCCATAAGGGATGCAGTCTCTGACAGTAGCAACCAGGTCTCCTGACAGTGGTCTGTCTTTAAATGGCAGAAACTGCAACAACTCCACCTGCCCTTAGCTATGCTCAGATCTGCTTTATAATGACCCTGCACACCTGTGCACTCACACAGGCTGGAAGAGTCAAGCAAAGCCTGGACACCATATTGAAGGTTCCATCCCACTCAATACTCTTTGGAACCCTCAAACTCGCGGGCCCGATCAAGAACTACCAAATCTGGAGGAAACATAGAACAACGCTTTCTCTGTTCACAATCAACCTGCCAGAGCTTCTTAAGCCCCGGAAGATTTTACCCCCTTCCTGACCAGGGCCTATTTTGCGATTCGGCACTGCGTGACTTTAACGGACAATAGCATGGTCGTGCGACGCCGTACCTAAACGAATTTGATGGCCTTTTTTTTCCCACAAACAGAGCTTTCTTTTGGTGGTATTTGATCACCTGTGCGATTTTTTGATCATGTGCTATAAACAAAATAAGAGCGTCAATTTTGCAAAAATAACAATATTTTTCACATTTTTTTATATGAAATCCCCCCCCAAAAAAATGTAAAAATCTAAATTTTTTAACATTTTCGGCCAATTTGTTTTATGCTACATATGTTTGGTAAAAAAAATCGCAAAAAGCGTATTTTGATTGGTTTGCGCAAAAGTTATCGCGTTTACTAACAAAGGGAAAGATTTTTGTCATTTTTGTTGTTTTTTTTTAACGCGTAATGGCGGCGATCTGCGATTTTTTTGCGGTACTGCGACATTGCGGCGGACAGATCGACCCTTGACTGACATTTTTGACACTTTTGGGGTTACCAGTGACATTACTGCAGTAATCAGTGCTATACATATGCACTGTTACTGTAAAAATACACTGGTAGTGAAGGGGTTAACTTTATTTGAGAGGGAGGGGCTGTGTGTGTCCCTAGGGGCGTGATTCTAACTGTGATTGGCTGTGGCTTGTGCTGTAGGAACAATGATCAACGGTCCTACATAGTAGAACCGTATGATCAGTGTTTCTACACAGGGGAGAATGACAGGCGGCTTGTTTACACTAGCCGCCTGACTTTCTCCCTCTGCAGCGACGATCGCAGAGTGACCGGCGGACATCGGGGGGTCCGTGACCGCGCGGGAGTGCGCCTCAGGCGGCGCGCGCTCACTCCCCAGAGCCTCCCAGGCTAGTGACGTACCCCTACGTCACTCTGCCTGTGAGGGGCTGACCGCCGCAGTATATCTACTTGCGGCGGTCGGCAAGTGGTTAAACTGCAGCTTTGAGAATCCTGTGTTATTTGTCATTTGTTTGGTTGAACTAGATGGACTTGTGTCTTTTTTTAACCTAAGTATGTAACTATGTAACTATAGTGGCAGGGCCTCAGACCGTCAAACTATGGCTATTACAACAGGAGGTGCTGGAACACACAAATGTGGAAAAAGACACCCTCAACTCCTCCAGACAAAAAGTCTAGCAAGGAGATCTCACTGACGGAGTTTACAAGACCTATTAGACTGCAGGGGTTGACTCAGCCCACCAAGCTCCACCTATAATGGAAATACCATTTCCGTGTAGACTGGCCCTTTACTAAATGTACTTGTCCTATGGCCTCTTCTCGTCCCATTGCCACTGAACAAATCCTTGTATCTCTGTACTCAAGCAGGAAATACATTACCTCATTTGTAATAGTCATATTTACATTCCATTCAATAAGCTAAAACTTAAAAAAATAACACTCTACAGCACTGACCTGTTTTTAAAGAAAGAGTTGTAAGACTCCTTGAAAGGTTTGTTACAAAGAGGATTTTGATTTACTGACATCCCAGTGTTGGTCAGGGCTGTTTAATCTTCAAGCTTATGAAAATGTTCTTTTCTCGGTGAAAAGATGAAGAGTAACCACAAGTGGCTGCAGGAGGTGGCAGATGATCGTACACGTAGGACAAACCTACAGTTGGGGCACCTGTTGAGATCACCATACGTGCCCTCGAGCAATAACAATAATTAGTCGCTCTTAGTCCCAGGCGTCCTGTGCCATGCGTTGATGTATATGAAACACAAAGATCGCCTCAGCACCCAGCCAGGCTTTTGTTTATGCTCATTCAATTTTTAATGCACCAATCAGAAGTTTTGATGAGGACTCTGAGCCCTGAGAGGTTTGCAGGAAGGATGAAGGTCCAGATTATTAAAGAAAATGTTGAATTCCTGAACATTTGATGCTTCTTGCAGATTCGTGAAAGGGTCTCCGGGAGTGATTAGACACAGACTGTGACAATGTAGTCAAGGTACGGTAAACACACAATTCTTACCTAAATGACACTGACACTAATATAAGGCTTACATGATCCATGTTAGTTAATACTATTACTGGCCATTTGCATAGCACCAGTAAATGCCACATTTTAGGAGCTTTCCTACTCTTGGTTAATCTGGCTGGAGGGTCAGCGGTCAAGCATTGAGTGGTTGGATACAGAACAGTGCTTTTTCACCCATCCTGATGGTACTTCTTCCATTACTCTTGTTTGCTTTGGGGCACTTTCTGTGTCTTGAAGCTCTCTACCTCTGATAGCTCTTTCCGCATTCAGAATTCTACTTCTGGGTCACTATTCTGACCACTGACTGTAATGTCACTTGACCACCAATATAAGGAGGCAGATCTAGTGTAAGGGGCATTTATCCACTGGCCATTAATGTATTGGGGGCACTGGGTCATTAAACAGCAATTAGGACATTTTTGTGTAGATTCACCCAAGTGAAGTTTTTGTTAAACCTTTTCCTGCATGGCCTTTGAACTATGGTCAGCAGGCTTGAACATTATACTTACCACTAGTTTTTTTTGGGTTGAACGAAAAAAAAAAAAAACCTGACAGCTCAGTAGGAGCCGCTATACTAACTATCCAACGTTAGTACAGTGATCCCTCCTGCTGTGCCATTGTGTTCTGACAGAACACTCCAGTCAGTGCTCTCAGCCATTGGCTGAGAGCGCTGATTGGAAGCCAGTTGGCAAACCTTCTTCATTCATGATCCTTTGACAGAAGCCACCTGAACGTCCGGCTTCTGACAGACTGTTGGCTTCTGTCGTTCACATGAGCCCAATGTCGGACAGTTTCTATTGAATTGGCCGATGCTGCCCAACATTTGGCACTAGGCTTTAGAAAGGGGCTTTTTAGCACTGATTGGAAGCCAGTTGGCAGACCTTCTTCGTTCATGATCCTTTGACAGAAGCCACCTGAACGGCCGGCCTCTGACAGACTGTCAGCTTCTGTCGTTCACATGGGCCGAATGTCGGACAGTTTCTATTGAATCAGCCGATGATGCCCAACATTCGGCCCTGGGCACTAGGCTTTAGAAAGGGGATTTTTAAAAAGCCACCCCACTCATTATAAAAGGGTGGGGGGGGGGGGGTGCACAGAGCAGCCAGGTAAACATTGATGGACTATAGCAGAAACCACAAGCCAATGAGTACAAACAGTCCTAAAATTCCACAGGAAATAATCAAAGATATGAATCATCAAACAAAAGACCTGTTGATCAGGTGTAGGGTTTAAATTCGGACCTTGATTTAAACCTCACTAATGAGGGAAGGTTTGCACAGCAGAAACTAGTGATACAGTGCTGCGTAAAAAACCAGCAAAAAGCTAAACATTGTTTTATATATCTTACTCCAAACCAAGGTAAATGATGGCTAAAAGCCTAAACAACAATAATATTCATATACACACAAATCTCAGTTTGGGAAAACATTTAGTTCATCTTTACCTTTAGCATTTGCAAGCTTGCAGCCTGTAGTGCTTGCATTTAGCAGCTTCAGCAATCAGGAGAGTGCCGGACAGAACCAACATGGGAAATCCAAACCAAGTACACTGACGGAGCGTTGGGTGTATCTAAGCCTTGGAAGACATTTGACTTTGACGGTCATGTGTCCACTCCATTTACCCCAATAGCTGCTGTACTAAACTAATATCAATTTATTTTTGTTCACAATGAGTACAGCTAAAGGAAAAAAAAAACTCAAAAGTATATATAACCCATTTTCATAAAATACTGTCTTCATCTTGTTTTGCGTCTTGGTTGATCTCCACCAGCTTCTTTCAGCTTCTTCTAGACTACATGCGCAGGGGTGGGGTGGACCATGACTGTGCAATGTGTCTTGGCTCAGCCTCCAACAGCGGAGAACTGCAACAGCATGAAAAGCAGGAGAATAGCTGGAAGACCCAATACCAGGAAGGACTTTCATGGCAGGATCACCAAGTATTTGTAACGCTGAGCGCTCCGGTCCCTGCTTCTGGACCGAAGCGCTCGCAGCGTTCGTTCCAGATCCACTCACCTGTGCCCGCTCCGGCTCCCTCCTCCGCTCCCCGCTCACGTGATTCCCGGCGTGTGCGCCCCTGCACCATAGGGCGTGCGCGCGCCGGTTGTTTGAAATTTAAGGGGCCTGTGTACCTGTAATTGGTACCTGGTCCAAACCTCCCTTCCTGTTTCCTGTTACCTGTTTCCTGTGACCCATTTCCTGTGACCTGTTTCCTGTTTCTTATATAAACCCACTCCCCCTTCCTGTCCTTGCCGGATCTTGTTGCCTTAGTGCCCTGAGAAAGCGATTTGTCTTTTGCCCAGCCTGTGTATCTGACCCTCTGCCGTTGCCTCTGACTTCGAACCTTTGCCGCCTGCCCTGACCTTCTGCTTCGTCTGACCTTGCCTTTGCCTTGTCCTACCGTACCACGCCTGTCTCAGCTGTCATTGAGGTTGAGCCATTACCGGGGGACACGACCTGGTTGCACCCACCGCAGCAAGTCCATCCCGCCTTGCGGCGGGCTCTTATGAAAACCGTTAGTAACTTAGAACCGGTCCTCTAGTACGGTCCACGCCAATCCCTCACTGACACAGAGGATCCACCCCTAGTGCCTTCACCTGCCGCCAGTCCGGACCCTGACAGTAGATCCGGCCATGGATCCCGCTGATGTGCCGCTGCCTAGTCTTGCTGACCTCACTACCGTGGTTGCCCAGCAGTCCCAGCAGATTGCCCAACAAGGACAACAACTGTCACAGTTGACCGCCATGATTCAACAGCTTCTGCCTCCACAGCCAGCTTCTGCATCTCCTCCTCCCCGAGCTGCCGCTGCTACCGCTAGAGTCCACCTGTCTCTCCCGGACAAGTTTGATGGGGACTCTAAGATGTGCCGGGGATTCTTGTCCCAATGTTCCCTGCACCTGGAGATGTTGTCAGACCAGTTTCCCACAGAACGGTCTAAGGTGGCGTTCGTGGTCAGTTTACTATCTGGGAAGGCCTTGGCCTGGGCCACGCCGCTCTGGGACCGCAACAATCCTGCCACTGCCTCCGTCCAGTCCTTCGTTTCTGAAGTCTGCAGTGTCTTCGAGGAACCTGCCCGTGCCTCGTCCGTGGAAACAGCCTTGCTAAACCTCGTCCAAAGAGACTCTACAGTGGGCGAATATGCTATACAATTTCGCACTCTGGCCTCCGAATTGGCCTGGAACAACGAGGCTCTCTGCGCGACCTTTAAAAAAGGTTTATCCAGCCATATCAAGGATTGTCTGGCCGCACGAGAGATACCTGCCTCCTTGACTGAACTCATCCAGTTGGCTACTCGCATAGATATGCGCTACATTGAAAGACGTCAGGAGCTCCGCCAGGAGAAAGATCTTGTTCGCATCAGGCGATACCCACGCCTGGCTCCTCTCTTCCAGCATCCTTTGCAGCCTGCTACTGTGCCTTCCGCCGAGGAGGCCATGCAAGTGGATCGGTCTCGCCTGACCCAGCAAGAGAGGTCTCGCCGGAGGAATGAGAACTTATGTTTATATTGTGCGAGCTCTGAACACTTCTTAAAGGACTGTCCTCTTCGTCCTCAGCGTCAGGGAAAACGCTCGCACCTAGTGAACGTGGGAGAGGCGTCACTGGGTGTAAATTCTTCCTCTCCATGCCTGATCGTTCCAGTACGAATTTCTCCAGCCGCTAAAGTCTCCTTCTCTACGGAGGCCTTCTTTGACTCTGGTTCTGCAGGAAACTTCATTAAAGCCTCCTTCATCAACCGGTTTAGCATCCCCGTTATCCGTCTCGTCAAGCCCTTCTTTATTTCTACAGTTAACGGAGAGAATCTGAACTGCACCGTGCGTTACCGCACAGAACCCGTGCTCATGACCATAGGGGTTCTCCACCAAGAGACGATTTAATTTTTTGTTCTGCCTAACTGCACTTCTGACATCCTTCTTGGCTTGCCTTGGCTCCAGCGCCACTCTCCTACCCTCGACTGGACCTCTGGGGACATTAAATCATGGGGCCCTACCTGCCACACTTGTTGCCTCAAGTCGGTACCTACTAGACAAGTCTCCTCTCCATTGCTCGGCCTTCCTAAGGCCTATCAAGACTTTGCTGACATCTTTTGCAAAAAACAAGCAGAGGTCTTACCACCACATAGACCCTTCGACTGCCCCATTGACTTGCTTCCTGGTACCACACCACCCCGTGGCAGGATTTACCCTCTCTCCGCTCCTGAAACCAAGGCCATGTCGGAGTACGTTCAGGAGAATCTCAAGAAAGGTTTCATCAGGAAGTCTTCTTCTCCTGCCGGAGCAGGATTCTTTTTTGTTGCCAAGAAGGATGGGTCACTACGCCCTTGTATTGATTACCGTGGTCTCAACAAAATCACGGTAAAGAATCGCTCTGCCTCTCATCTCGGAGCTCTTTGACTGTCTGCGCGGAGCAAAGGTCTTCACTAAGCTTGACCTCAGGGACGCTTATAACCTCATCAGAATCCGTGAAGGAGATGAGTGGAAAACCGCTTTTAACACCAGAGATGGCCACTTCGAGTACCTTGTCATGCCTTTTGGTCTGTGCAATGCCCCTGCAGTCTTCCAAGACTTTGTCAATGAGATATTCCGGGACTTGTTGTATACCTGCGTAGTGGTCTATCTTGACGACATACTAATCTTCTCCTCCACTCTGGAAGAACACCGTCTCCATGTTTCTCAAGTGCTCCAGCGTCTCCGTGTTAACCATCTTTACGCCAAAATTGAAAAGTGCCTCTTTGAACGTAGCTGTCTTCCATTTCTGGGATACCTAGTTTCTGGACAAGGTCTTCAAATGGACCCCGACAAGCTCTCCGCAGTCTTGAATTGGCCACGCCCCTCGGGACTTCGCTCTATCCAGCGCTTCCTCGGATTCGCCAATTACTACCGCCAGTTCATCCCCCACTTCTCCACTATTGTGGCGCCTATTGTGGCACTAACCAAGAAAGAAGCGAATCCGAGATCCTGGCCTCCCCAAGCTGAAGAAGCCTTTACTCGCCTTAAGACCGCCTTATCCTCCGCTCCAGTCTTGTCTAGGCCCGATCCGCTAAAACCATTCTTCCTGGAGGTAGATGCCTCCTCTGTGGGAACCGGAGCGGTTCTTCTTCAAAAGTCCGCTAAAGGAAAAAATGTCACCTGCGGCTTCTTCTCTAAAACTTTTTCTCCTCCAGAAAAGAACTATGCTATTGGAGACCGTGAACTACTAGCCATTAAGTTGGCACTAGAGGAATGGAGACATCTCCTGGAAGGATCCCTTCATCCTATCACCATCTACACTGACCACAAAAATCTGTCATTCCTTCAGTCTGCCCAGCGCCTTAATCCTCGTCAGGCCAGGTGGTCATTGTTCTTTGCCCGATTCAGTTTCCAGATCCATTTTCGTCCTGCTGATAAGAACATTGGGGCGGATGCCCTATCACGCTCCACCAATGCCTCTGAAGCTGAAACCCTTCCTCAACACATCATTCCTCCTGAGTGTCTGATTTCAGCTGCCCCTGCTTCACTGGCACCAGTTCCTCCAGGAAAAACATATGTTCCTCCACGTCTTCGCCTCCGGACTCTCAAATGGGGTCACTCCTCTCATCTGGCGGGTCACGCTGGAATTAAAAAGACTACTCAGCTAATTGCCAGACACTATTGGTGGCCTTTCTTTGAGAAAGATGCAACTGAGTTCGTTCAGGTCTGTACTGTCTGCACACGTGACAAAACTCCCCGCCAGAGGCCTGCGGGTCTTCTCCTCCCTCTGCCAGTGCCCAAACAGCCTTGGTCCCACATAGTGATGGACTTCGTCACTGACCTTCCCGTATCCCATGGCAACACAGACTGTGAGCAGATAGGTGTTTGTTATTGCAGAAGAGGCATTGCACCATAGAGGGCTCGTTCACACCGGAATGCAGTGCGGGAAACCATGTTCCGTTCACATTTCCCGCACCTTGTTCAAAACGCACCGGGTGTGCAATCTGCTGCGAATGTCAATATGATAAGGACATTGTGCGCTTGCCTGCACCAGATCCCAACGTACCTGCAACCGGATGCTGTGCATTTTCGAAAAGAAGTCCATGCACTACTTTTGGCGCATTTTAGTGCGAATTCAGCTCATTCAAATGAATGGGCTGAAAATTGAACAGGAACGTGGACCGCATTTCAGGTGTGAACCGGCCTAGAGAACTAGTTTTTAAATATTTACCTTTATGGCGCTTTTCCACTGCATGGAACCGAACGGTTCGGCTCGCTTTTGTGCTTTTCCACTTCATGGAACTGAACGGTTCAGCTCGCTTTTGTGCTTTTCCACTGCATGGTACCGCATGGTACAGTGTAGGAACGGTTCGGTACGGTATGGCGACGCTTTTCCACTTCATGGAACCGAACGGTCTGGCTCGCTTAACCACTTTGCCGCTGCTCACTAGAGCTCTACTGCGGCAAAGTGGCTCTTGTAGGTCTGACGACGTAGACCTACGTCGGCAGACACTCCCCCTTCTCGGTGGCGCGCGCGCGCCGCTGGAGGCTCGTTCCTGCTGTATTCAGTCACAGCGGGAGTCGGGCCAGGGGAGGAGCAGCGGTGATCGCCGCTGCTCTTTACCCGATCGTCTGGGAATCGAGTCTGGAGATCCGCCTGCTTGTGTAAACAAAGCGGGCGGATCTCCTAAGTGACAGGCAGGGTCAGATTGCAGGGTTCAGCATAGCTCAACCTGCGATCTGTCCCTGTGTCACTCAGTCACCTCCCCCACACATGTCAGTAAGCACCAGGCATACATTAACCCCTCCCTCTCCAATTAAAATTAACTCCTTCCCTGCCAGTGTCATTTTTACAGTAACAGTGCATATTTATAGCACTGATTACTGTAGTAATGTCACTGGTAACCCCAAAAGTGTCAAAAATGTCAGTCAAGTGTCCGATCTGTCCTCCGCAATGTCGCAGTCACGCAAAAAAAAAAATCGCAGATCGCCGCCATTACTCGTTAAAAAAAAAAAAAACACCAAAAACGACAGAAATCTTTCCCTTAGTTAGTAAACGCAATAACTTTTGCGCAAACCAATCAAAATACGCTTATTGCGATTTTTTTTTACCAAAAATATGTAGCAGAAACCAAATTGGCCTAAAATGATAAAAAATTTTGATTTTTACATTTTTTTGGGGGGGAATTTCATATAAAAAATGTGAAAAAGATTGTTATTTTTTCAAAATTGTCGCTCTTTTTTTGTTTATAGCGCAAAAAGTAAAAATCACACAGGTGATCAAATACCACCAAAAGAAAGCTCTGTTTGTGGGAAAAAAAGGACGAAAATTTTGTTTGGGTACGGCGTTGCATGACCGCGCAATTGTCAGTTAAAGTTGCACAGTGCCGAATCGCAAAAAGTGGCCCAGACGTAAGACAGCAAAATCCTCCGGTGGTAAAGTAGTTAAACAGTACCACCTCAGTTGTGGTTCCAAGAGGGCCGTACCGGTACCATATCCCACAATCCTTTGCATGCAGCCTTGACTGTTTGTCACTACTAGCCACTGATTGGTCAGAGAATCATTGTTATCCCACCCACTTACTTTAGTACTACTTTAGTGGAAAAGCAAACCGTACTGAACTGTTCCAACACTGTGCCATGCGGTACAATGCAGTAGAAATCCACACCGGGCCAAGCAGGGCCAAGTGAAGCCAAGCCGGTACTTGCAGTGGAAAAGTGCCATTAGTTCCGCTTTAAGAGTCATTGCGCCAATCCCCGTGCGTCACGCGGCTTTCACAACCAGCTAGTGTTTTGTGGTTCATGTATAGATGTTGATGAATCGTTAGTCAAAACAAGGCACTTCAGAATGACACATTAAAAAATAGGAGAGCGTGTTGTTGTCACAAAGGTGTACGGCAATTAGTAAGAATTAAGGTAAGTTAACAACCGTCTATAATTACCTTTATTGATGTTATGATTCACAGCACAAACATTCTAAATTATATTCTGGCGAGCGCATACGCAATGGTGCCAAAATGCTCATTTATTTCTTTAACCTTTATCTAGTGCAGGCTATAAATTTGTATGCAAATGATGTCAATGATCAGACGCTATCTTCCAGCTTTGCTTGATGCAGATGACTAAATCTTTTTTTTTTTTTTTCCCCTGCTGAGTCCTATTAAGCTGTCCAGTACATCTAAAAGGTGTTGAATTTACCGGACTCAGTGTTGTTCCTTGCACAAAGAAATCTGCTAAAAAAAAATACGATCAAACGCCACGTGTCGTAGCTGCAAAGAGTAAATTAAATTTGCTGTAATTCTCAAAAGTCAGCAATCAAGTTGATCATTTTTGTATGTTTTATTTTTTTATTAAAAAAAAAAAAATGATGACGAAGGAGGTGAACGGCCTCGGTTGCAAACGGCAGGCTCCTTCCTTTAGTATGCAAATTTTAGGTATACAAAGATCGAGATCTTTTATTTAAGAAATATGCCCTAGGGCTGTGATAGTAGGCATTCGGGAGATTTCTGGTCTGGTATTAAATAAATAGTTGTTAAAATATCACATGAAGATGTGTCTCGGAAGATGAAAAGCCGGCTCATCTGAATAATTTATTGTGATGCAATATTTTCTAGAAGTCAAATTAAGAAGACAAAAAAAAAATGTAGCGACGTGCAAATGTTTGGTGTAAGAAAGGCATTTATAATGTGATTATTATGGAATGTGAGTTCTTAAAGCTGAACTCTGCTCAGCCAATAAATATAAGTATTTTGTACCCCCCTTCCTGCCTTGGATAGTTAGGCCTTGTCTAAACATTGGCAGATGCCTGTGCAATGGCCGTATTTACCCGTACTGGGATGCACAGGTGTTCCATGCAGGCAGTCCCATTCATGTCAATGGGGACGCAGCAATTGAATGGATAGAGAGCCACTGTTCCTAATTTGACATCCGTGCAGGTATGGGGGCACAGCCCCGAACACGGACTGTCTGTGGTTGGAGCTGTGCACCTGCACCCACATTGATGTCGAATTGGGAGCAGCGGCTGTGTCCCTGTCCCAACTGACATGAATAGAACTCCCTGCCCATCCCTGTGTGGGTAATCATGACCCTCGTTCAGGTATATGCTGTAGTACACCCATGTGAATGAGGCCTTAGGCATGGGGGTCATCATGTAGGGGCAGGGGGGGGGGCAAATGCCCCCCCCCCTGGAATCTCAACTTCCCCCTTAAACTGGCTGTTAAGCCACTTTATACCATCCTGTCTGGTCTGTTTAACCACTTAAGCCCCGGAAGATTTTACCCCTTTCCTGACCAGGGCCTATTTTGCGATTTGGCACTGCGTGACTTTAACGGACAATTGCGCGGTCGTGCGACGCTGTACCTAAACGAATTTGACGTCCTTTTTTCCCCACAAACAGAGCTTTCTTTTGGTGGTATTTGATCACCTGTGCGATTTTTTGATCATGTGCTATAAACAAAAAGAGAGCGCCAATTTTGCAAAAATAACAATATTTTTCACATTTTTTCATATGAAATTCCCCCAAAAAAATGTAAAAATTAACATTTTCGGCAAATTTGTTTTATGCTAGATATGTTTGGTAAAAACAAAAATCGCAAAAAGCGTATTTTGATTGGTTTGTGCAAAAGTTATCGCATTTACTAACAAAGGGAAAGATTTTTGTAATTTTTGTTGTTTTTTTTTTTTAACGCATAATGGCGGCGATCTGCAATTTTTTTTTGCGGTACTGCGACATTGCGGCGGACAGATCGGACCCTTGACTGACATTTTTGACACTTTTGGGGCTACCAGTGACATTACTACAGTAATCAGTGCTATACATATGCACTAATACTGTAAAATGACACTGGCAGGGAAGGGGTTTTTAGGAGGGAGGGGTTATGTGTGTCCCTAGGGGCGTGATTCTAACTGTGATTGGCTGTGGCTTGAGGTGTAGGAACAGTGATCAACGGTCCTACATAGTAGAACCATGTGATCACTATTCTTACACAGGGGAGAATGACAGGCGGCTTGTTTACATTAGCCACCTGCCTTTCTCCTGCTCTAACGGACGATTGCGAGTGACCGGCGGACATCGGGTCCGCCGGTCACACACGCGGGGGGGCCCGTGACCGCGCGGGAGTGGGAGCGTGCCTCCGGCGGCGCGCGCTCGCACCCTAGACCCTCAAAGGCTAGCGACGTAGTACTACGTCGCTTTGCCTGTGAGGGGCTGATTCGCCCTTCGAGTTGTGCGGCGGTCAGCAAGCGGTTAATAATCCTGTGTGCCCCAGTGCTTGTGTTTTAAAAAATTAAGCCATTCTTTACCAGCTTTTAGAGTGCCAAGCGCAACGCACATGACCCTTCAGCTCTCTCCTTTCCCTGTCTGACAGCTGCCTGCCGCGGGCCGGGCCAAGGATTCCTTGCTGACGTCAGTCGGGAGGGGAGGAGGAGAGAGGCGGCGGGTCACGTCTGAAAACCTGTAAAGAATGGCTTATTTTTATAAAACACAGACATAGGGGCACACAGGATTATTAAACAGATTGTAGACAGGATATGAAACTTTAAATGAAACACCAGGTGGGGAGGGGGCGGGGCACTGACACAGGAGCAGACAGGCTGGGAGGGAGGGGGGAGAGAGGTCAGAGGAGGACAGGAGGGCTGCAGATGATGGAGGCACATAAACTGACCATGGTGTCAGGGCTCAGCAGCCATGGTATACTGTGGTCAGTTTACAGGGATCAGCCAGGTATTTTAGGTGATAGAAGGGGCCAAATTACACAGCACAAGCACTGTGCTGTATGACATGCTTTAAGGGAACAGGATCATTTTTTTTTAGGTTAACAAATGCTTTAAAAATAAATGCTGCATTTTGCCCTCTAAAAATAAATACTCAGTATAAGTATATTCACTAAACCTCTCCCCATCATGACATTGTTGAAAAGGGGCGGAGCATGGGTGACCTTAAAAGTATCCCCCCCCCCCCTGAAAAAAGTTCCGCGGATGCCCATGGCCTTAGGGTAGATTCACACCAAATGTGGGGCAACTGCATTGAGTGGCTATTGCAGTACAGTGCCACCACATTACAAGGCAAAATGCTAGACACGTGCGGTTCGTTTCATTCTGAATTGAAATTCGGACAGATTTTTCGGTATTAGGAAAGTCGGATTTATTGGAATTTCCAAATTACAATAGTAATGAATTTAAACCTAAATAAAGAAACAAAATTTTGGACGAAATTCAAATAGTTTTCAAATTAAATTTTAATTGTTTTCTAATTGAATTGTAATTTCTGAAGAGAATAAAATAGAATAGAAAATGAAGAAATAGAATTGAAAAGAATACTCTAGACTAGACTAGATTAAAATAGAAAATAAAAGAATAGAATATAATAGAAAATAAAAAAATAGTAAAGAATAGAAAAGAAAAGAAAATAGAGAGATAGAATATAAAACAAAAGAATAGTGTAAAACAGAACAAAATAGAATAGAAAATAAAAGAACAGAAAAAAATAGAATAGAAAATAAAGGAATAGAATAAATAGAATAAAATAGAATATAACCATCTTCTGAAATTCACAAATTTCAAATAGAATGAATTAAATTTGAATGCAAAAAAAATAGAATTTTCCGAATTTGCTCGAATTTAATTTGGAAAATTTGAAATTATTAGAATAAACAAAACTAATTCAGAAAACAAATTCAATGAAACAAATTCATGTAACTAACGAATCGAAAACCAAACACATTTTTCGTCCTGCACATGTCTACAAAATGCCTTGTCTCCTGTGTGGAAAATGCACACCACTATAATACAATGATGGTGTGCAAGTGGTGTGTGCTGAAAAAAGTACTTTAGAGTAGAAGAAAACTTGCTTTATGCCTTGCCTCGCGCTGTGCTGAAAAAAAATTACTGCACGCAGTAGTTTTTTTAAGCGCAGTGTAGTTCAAGGCATTTCACTGCCACACAGCGCATGGCGGCCAACTGAACTTTGATCTGTGTGATATTTCAATAAAGTACATTTGAAAAAAAAAATGAATAGTGCAATGCGCCAAGATCGGTGCACTGGCTTTGCTCTGATCCCGCTGGTGTGCGATGCAGTCCGGCTGGCCCTTAGCGTGAAGCATTCATATAGACAAGAGGGTTGTAGAGAAGAAGAGTTCATACTTTATTCCGACACTCTTCTCCAATACCGGAATGTGGGCAGCTTCTCAGCATCCTTGTGTACAATGCAGGACTCTTGGTCCTGCAATGTATGTGATGATGTAGGTGAGAAGGTGGCCACATGACCAGCGAGGAGAAGTATCTGTGACCAGTCATCTGGAGGGGACGAAACTTGCAGGATAGAGGAATAAGAAGAATTATAGAGGAATAAGGTAATTATCTGCTATTCACCCCCGTAGACTAAACAAAAATTTATGCCTTCAGCTGGCCATAGATGGTTGGATTTTGTGTATCTTTCCATCAGTGGGATGCACAGATGAACAGATTCCTACATCCAGATTCTTTCATCCACATAAACCAGGTAAATGGAGAAATTCCTCCACCAGGATATTGCTCCCACTGCTGTCAGAATGCACTAGTCAATGGCTGCAGCCGCCAATCAAGAAAGGTTCTCCAACTACGCTCATTTTAAACAAGTCGATCAAACAATCAACTTCTGTCAAGAAGAAACTGCCAGGTGCCGATCGAAATTCCTCAGATCTCTGCTTACTTCCTGTGGACACAGCAGGAAGTAGGAAAAATGTCTCCAAAGAGAGAACGATTCCTTCTTACCCACTTCAATACCGGGCACTTTCACCCCCTTTCCGGCTCAGGCCAATGTTCAGCTGTCAGCACTATCGCATTTTAAATGACAATTGAGCAGTTCTGCAACATTGTACCCAAATTACATTTTTATCATTTTTCTGAGACAGATGGAGCTTTCTTTTGGTGGTATTTATTCACAGCTGGGTTTTTTATTGTTTTACTAAATTAATGAAAAAAGACCTAAAATTTAAAAAAAAAAAAACCTTTTTCTTTGTTTCTTTTATACAATTTTGCGAATAAGTAATTTTTCTTCTTCGCTGATGTGTGCTGATGAGGCTGCACTATTGGGCACTGATAGGCGGCACTGACAGGCACTAATGATATGCTGCACTTTTGGACACTGATGAGGCTGCACTGATGGTCACTGATAGGCGGCACTGACAGACACTAATGATATGCTGCACTTTTGGACACTGATGAGGCTGCACTGTTGGGCACTGATAGGCAGCACTGACCGACACTAATGATATGCTGCACTTTTGGACACTGATGAGGCTGCACTGATGGGCACTGATAGGCGGCACTGACAGGCACTAATGATATGCTGCACTTTTGGACACTGATGAGGCTGCACCGATGGGCACTGATAGGCGGCACTGACAGACACTAATGATATGCTGCACTTTTGGACACTGATGAGGCTGCACTGATGGGCACTGATAGGCGGCACTGACAGACACTAATGATATGCTGCACTTTTGGACACTGATGAGGCAGCACTGATGTGCACTGATAGGCGTCACTGACAGACACCGATATGCTACACTGATGGGCATTGATATGCTGCATTGATGGACACTGATATAGTGCACTGATGGACACTCATGTGCTGCACTGATAGGCACTGATGAGTCTGCACTGATGGACACTGATAGGCGGCACTGATGGACACTGATATGGTGCACTTATGGACACTGATATGCCGCACTGATGGGCACTGATGAGGCAGCATTGATGAGCGCTGATAGTCTGCACTGACAGGCACTGATATGCTACACTGATGGGCAGTGATATGCTGCACTTATGGACACTGATATGGTTTGGGAGGGGGGATGAGGAAAGAGGTTTTGTGCTAGAAGAGGTGATATGGTAGAGGGGGAAGGGGATTTGTGCTAGTAGGGATGATTGGAGGGCATTTGTGCTAGAAGGGGGAGGGGGGATTTGTGCTAGGAGGGGGAAGGGGGGGGGATTTGTGCAAGGCAATCTTGAAAAGTAGCGGGTAAGCGGAGTGTTTTTTTTTTGGGGGGGGGGGTAGAGGGGGATTTAGGGGCAGAGAGAATTTGAGCTGGAGCAGTGATTTTAGCAGGTGGGGAGGGGGGTTGCGGATGTGTCCTGGGAGTAGGGGGAATTTGTGCTTGGGGGTGAGCATGTGGATTAGTGGTCAATTATTTTTTTTGAGGGGTTGATTTTTGTCACGACTCGGCCATTCAAGCGGTAAGAGCCCATGAACCCAAAATGAAGACCAGGTGAAGATGGAAGCCCTGTCAGTGGTGACAGCAAGCGATTCATAGGCGTGCACGGGGTGTGCCAGGTGTGCTTGGGCACACCCTAATCACTATGTGTGGTGCTGATTCCCCCCTACTGCCCAGGCTTCTCCCCTTGTTGGCCCCCCACCCAACATTGCTGCTCCCCCCCTGGCTTCTGTGGGGTATGTTTCAGGGTGAAGAGTAGCTAAAGGAGCTAATAAATATGTAATTTACCTGCCCCTTCCTTTTCTAAACGAACACAGTGAACACATTCACTCACTGTGCCCATTCATTACTGAAGCATAGTCAACTGCGCAAGCCAGAAGGTAAGGCTGGAGCACTTCCCATTCATTCAGTGCCCGGTGCAGCTGAGGCTGCAGAGAAAGTCATGTGTGTTTGAGCTTTGGGATGCACACCCTAATACAGTAAGCTGCGCACACCTATGGCGACACTGAAGAGATACCTTTTACCGGTAAATCTGTCATAAAAAGTGCTAGTATGTTGTGCATACTAGCACATTATGTCATTTACTTGCAGGGGAGTCGTTTTCCTTTTTTTTTTTTTACTTCACTACCGTTTTAAACTTTAACCACTTGCGGACTGCCCACCGTACATTTACTGCGGCAGGGCAGCCACTCTGTGCCAGATTACGTACCTAGTACATGATCTGAGTGACACTTCCTGGTCTGGGGCACGTGGGCATGCCACCAGCAACCCGCACCTGCTGTGTATATTGCCCAGCGGCAGGTACTGCGGACTCAATGTCTGCTGGCACCCTCCAATTACACAGGACACAGGCAGAACAACAATCTGCCTTATTTACATAGTTTACATGACTGTCAGATAAGAAGCTATTGATTCTGTGTTTCTAATAAGCAGGAACATGGATCTTTGCTTTCCCCTAGTCAATGCACCTCCCCCACAGTGAGTAAGCACAACGTAAGCACTCAGTTAACCCCCCGATGTTAACCCCTTTCCAGCCATTGTCATTAGTACAGTGACAGTGCATATTTTTATACCATTGATCACTGTGTTAGCGTCCCTGGTCCCCAAAAAGTGTAATTTAGGTGTCAGATTTGTCCGCCCCAATATTGCACTCTCGCTATAAGTTGCTGATTGCCGCCATGACTAGTAAAAAAAAATTTAAAAATAAATAAAAATATCCCATAATTTGTAGACGCTATAACTTTTGCGCAAAGCAATTAGTATACGCTTATTGGGATTTTTTTTACCAAACATATGTACAGGGGCAGACTGGCAACTTACAGGTCAGGGGCAAGTACAAACCAGAAGCCCATGGTGCACTGATTTGGCCCCCCTCCCACTCTCCCTCTTCCCGGCCTCTTTCTGACCCCCATTCCAGGCTGAAGCTCCGCTCCAGGTACTCTCTACTCACCGGTTGAATCCGGGGTTTCTGACCTGGCCAGCAGGGGGTGGTTGGGGGAGCTTGGTTGGGGCATGGAACCAGCCTCTGCTCAGACACAGTTTACATCATTCATGCTGTGGGGGAGGCTTGAGTTCTGTCCTTGTCTTCAACCCCCACCCAGTAGGTCATCAGCAGGGATTTTTTTACTTCTCTTCACCACTTAAGGCATGTCTGGCAGAAGCAGTGCAGCCTTTTTACGGGGCAGCAGAGTGGCCCAGGGGGCAATTGCCACCCTGCCCCCTGGCCCAGTCCTCCCCTGCACATGTAGCAGAATACATATTGGCTTAAATTGATGAATACATTTGATGTTTTATTTTTTTTTTTATGTGATATGTTTTATAGCAGAAAGTAAATAAGATTGTTTTTTTTTTTTCTGTCTGTCTTTTTTCGTTTATAGCGCAAAAAATAAAAAGCGCAGAGGCGATCAAATAACACCAAAAGAAAGCTCTATTCATGTGGAAAAAAGGAATGGGATTTTATTTGAGAACAGAGTCGCACGACCGTGCAATTGTCAGTTAAAATATCACAGTGCTGTATCACAAGAAATGACCGGGTCAGGAAGGGGGGGGGGGTAAAACCTTTCAGAGCTCAAGTGGTTAATGATCTGTTGTGTACATACTATATGACAGGTCCTCTTGAAAGAGAAAAAAGCTTTAGCCGTTGACAGGGCGCCCAGGCAGATATCGGGGGCTGTGGGAAAGGAGCAGAATGATCTAACACCTGTGCAAGCCATTTATTTTTATCCTGCCGCAGAGCTCGGCACGTAGAGGAGTACAGATCACTGACTGCCTGTGTCCTGCAGAGCGCAGGTTGTGATGTTAGCAGTATGCGGACTCTGCAAGGTACATGTGCTGTGCACACAGGCTAGTTTCCTTTTTATGGTACGAGTAAACATCTGAGATGTCCAGCCGATCAGCCAGTTCTGCTATTTGCTATTAGCAAAGCTAGACATCGTCTGTCATTTTACTTTTTTTTTTTTTTTTAATATTTCCTTTTAAGTATCTGCCATTGGTAATGTGTATGAGTAAATATGTACATATTTTTTTTAAAAATGCTACTTTTCTCATTTATCTGATGTTTTTTTGTTGGATTATAATTTAATGGTGTAAACTCACTGGAAAGCTGTTCACTTTGAAGTGGGCCTTTCAGGAACTGTACAAGGCGGCATGAAAACATTTCTGACTCGTTACAGTATACAGTAACTGTATTATTTCCTACAGGAGCTGCACCTTTTATCATTGACAATAGCCCTTGAGCTCTGGAAGGTTTTACCCCCTTCATGACCAGGACATTTTTTTTGCTATTCAGCACTTTGCCACTTTAAATGCTTGACGACCGTATACTGTATAAATTAGTGATCGACCGATATCGTTTTGGTCATCGCATATCGGTATATTTTGGTACAATTAATAAAAAATATGTTTTTTCTTAAATTGTACTCTTGTGGAGGGATCTGGGGGTCTAAAACCCCTCCTCTGCACTTAAAAGCATTCAAAACGCCAAGTTTGGCCGTTTTGAATGCTGTCATTTTTTTGAATTTGGCGCCATTATGACATCACTTCCGAGTTTTTACATTGAGACCCGATCAGAGTCGAATGCGGCTTTGATCTGGTCTGACTCTTCGGCGGCCGTGCAGGCCGGTTGCCCGGGTCACCCGGTGGGACAGGAGACCCGGGCGAGCCGCGGAAGGCAGCAGGAGGGGGGGCGACGTCCCCCCCCCAATCCTTGAAATGACAGCCGAGCGGCTTCTCAGCCGCATCAGTTGTCATTACAAGACAGCCGACCGTTGGCTATGGACGCCGGTACCAGGGTGATGCCTCTAGCTGCAGGCATCACTCCGGTACAGCACTTTCCCGAAATATGGGCAATATCGGTATCCTCTGGGGCCGATTCCGATATATCGGCCCTCAATATATTGGCTTTTCCCATAATCGGTCGATCTCTAGTATAAATACGGAGGCATGGCAGCTCTGCTGCGCAGGATCACATACCTAGTACGTCTGAGCCGCGCGTGCGTGCGCTGCCACTGGCTCACTCCCTCTGTGATTCGGTACACAGGCACAACAGCAGTCTGCCTATGTAAATAAGGCAGATCGCCATTCTGTCAGTACAGAAGACATGGATCCTGTGTCTCTGCTAAGCAGGGGTACTGACCTGTGCCTTCTCCCAGTACAAGCACCTCCCCCACAGTAGTAAAGAACTGGTCAGGCACACATTTAACCCTTTGATCACCCCTGATGGTAACCCTATCCCAGACAGTGTCATTAGTACAGCATACCTCCCAACCTTCTGAGATGGGAATGAGGGACACCTATTAGCAAAAGTATGCAGGCATAGGACATAGCCCCCTTAAAGGAGAATTCTATAAAAATAAAGGATTGGTTAAACTCACAAGTGCTTTTTTACCACTACTATTCCTTTATATTGGCTTTTGGAATTTACAAATGCAGCAATTTAGTAATTGGATGAAAAATTTAGCACTGTGAAACACTTTTTGAAAGATAAAGAGGGACATTGTTTCAAATCAGGGACAGTCCCTCATAATCAGGGACAGTTGGGAGCTATGGTACAGTGACAGTGCACATACCTCCCAACTTTTTGAGATGGAAACGAGGGACACCTATTTGCAAAATTATGTAGGCATAGGACACAACCCCTGTCACGCCCCCTTAAAAGAGAATTATACAATAAAAAATGATTAGTTAAACCCACAAGTGCTTTTTTTTTAACCACTAGTATTCCTAAAGCCCCGTACACACGTACCAATTGTCGGCCGTAAATATTCGGCTGCCGACCGATCGGCCGATTGTAGGCTTGTTAGTATGATGCTTCCGACAGCCGACAGCGCATTTTCGGCCGAACAGAATCTGGCGTGCAGACTTTAAAATTTTTGTTGGCCGTCACCAGAACGGCCGATTGTTCGCCAGTCAGTACAGAATTCGGCCGACAATCAGCAGATTTGCAAGACTGGGCATGCTCAGAAAAGAAAAAAGACAAGGAAAGTTAACCATCACATGACATCACTTTTGCAGTCGGCTGTTGTTGGCCGACAAAATTTGTGTGCAGTCTTTTGCAGTTTTCAACAGACAGGACAGCCCTGGACAAAAGACGGCCGATCGTTCGGCTGACGATCAGTACGTATGTACGAGGCTTTAATATTGGCTTTTGGAAAAGGGGGGGTTTTGGTTCCTCAGGCCAAAAGACAAAAGAAAGTGGGATTTTGTAGGCAAAAGTAATTTGTATCAGTTTTATTAAAAATATTTCACATAAATAAAGCAAAGTAAAAATAAAGAAAGAAGAAAAATAAATAAATTGTACTGGTAATTCATGTACAGATTTTTATAAATCACTAGAAACCGTTTGCTTATTGAATTGAAGTGGTGACTCCCGGTTGTAGAACTGGGGTTCCAAATATTAATTAATTAATATTGGCTTTTGACATATGACAAATGCAGCAATTTAGAAATTGGATGAAAGATTTAGCACTGATAAACACTTTTTTGAGGATAAAAAGTGCATTATATATATATATATATATATATATATATATATATATATGACCAAAATGAGGGATAAATGAGGAGGAAAGAGGGACAGAGGAACTTTGTTCCAAATCAGGGACAGTCCCTCGAAACCAGGGATAGTTGGAAGCTATGAAAGTGCCTATTTTTTTAGCACTTATCACTGTATTAGTATCACTTGTCCCCAAAAAGTGTCAAAAGTTGCTGATCACCACCATTACTAGTAAAAAATAAAAAAAAAATAAATAAAAAATCCCATAGTTTGTAGACGCTATAACTTTTGCACAAACCAATCAATATACGCTTATTGGGATTTTCTTTACCACAAATATGTAGCAGAATACATATTGGCCTAAATTCATGAAGAAATTAGATTTTTTACATTTTTTTTTATTGGATGTGTTTTATAGCAGAAAGTAAAAAAAACTGAAAATTTCCTATCAAATGCTTACCGTAATTTTCCTTTCCTGATGGACTCCATGGTAGCCTACATGTAGGGTTAACCCTGCATTCTCTCCAATGCTATAGGACCCTACTTCTATAAATCTTAGCTCCCGGCCACAGACTGTGACTGTCGAGCACCAAAGGGTGAGAACTCCTTCTGCTATGGAGTCAGGAAAGGAAAATTATGGTAAGTATTTAATAGGAAATTTTCGGTTTTCCTGACGGCCTCCATGGCAGCCTACGTGTGGGACATCACTAGCCAACGGGTGGGATTGCTGAACAAAATAAGAATTTTAATTTCCCCAGTCAACTGACCGGACTTTTAAACCAAAATTTACAGAAGATAAAGACGCAGGCTCGACACAATATTGTGTCATGAAAGTGTTAATAGAGGCCCAAGATGCCGCTCTGCAGATAACATCCGGAGCCATGTGCTGCGCCGCTGCCCAGGAAGTCAAAACACCCCTAGTGGAGTGTGCTGTCTCTGCCTCCGGAGTAGTTAAGCCCTATATGCCTGCTGGATGACCTGGACAATCCAAGAAGCGATAGATCTGGATGAGGCACGTTTTTCCCACAGAAAATAAGCCGTAGCTCGGAGATACTCCTTGAGCGTTTCTCCCATGTCTAGGGTATGAGCCTCGGTAGCCTCTAAGGCCTTAAAGGTAGGAAGGATGATCTCCTAGTTCTCGTGAAAAACCGAGGTAACTTTAGGATTTGCGTCGAGCATGGGTATGAGTACCACCCAGCCTGGAAAGAAGATAAGAAGGGCTCCTTGTAGCCGAGGGCTCCAATCTCAAAAACTCTCTTGGCCAATGTGATGGCCACTAGGAAGGCAGATTTGACAGAGAGATCCTTAATAGATGTCAGTCAGACACCATTGGCTTTTGGCTCCAAGAGTGAGTTGAGGACTAGGGGAAGATCCCATTTGGGGAATCTTGGTTTCTTCTGGGGCCTGAGTCTTGCTGCCCCTCTGAAGAATTGCCGAACCACAGGATGACGGCCCACTGAACTCCGGAGAAGGCCGATAGGGCAGAGACTTAGATTCGAAGGGATCCAACTGATAGAGCTAGATCAAGGCCAGACTGAAGAAAGTCTAGGATGTCCAGCACCCCCGGGTCCCTGTAAGACGTTCCCGTGGAAGATGAAAAGTCCACAAATTTTGACCATATTTTTCCATAGACTTTATTTGTACCACCTAAAACTCATGAAGTTAGATATGACTCCTGAAGTGCAGCCCAGGGCTTCCAGCCTCTTCCTCTCAAGAACCAGACCATCAGTCTCAGACCTGCTGGGCATGGGTGCAACACTGCCCCCTGGGACAGAAGGTCTGGTCTGAGGAGAAAAGCCACTGGGTCCAGGAAGCTGAGCTGTGTTAGTATGGGAAACCATGGCCTGTTCGGCCAGTATGGTGCCACTACCGTTACCTCAACGGCTTCCACATGGAGCCTCTGTGAGTACCAGAGGATGACTGGGATTGAAGGAAGGCGTACGCCCTGCTGAAATTCCACTGATCCGTTAGGCCATCTCCCCTGAAAGCCTGGTTGCAACAGGCCCGAGTGTAATATTTCCTGAGCTTGAAATTGCAAGGGGATGCGAACAGGTTGACCTTGGGATCGACTCCCAGAGACAGAATCCATCTAAATGTCTCCATATGAAGAGAACATTCGTTGTTGTCCATCTGGAACTTTGACAGAAAGTTTGGCTGGATGTTCTGGGCTCCGGGGAAAATGCAGCCACCAGAAGAGGCTGTCCCTCATGCTCAATGTTATATACATGAGCTAATTTGCTCATGTCTGGGTTTCATTGTTGAAGAAACCCCTTCTGGAAGGTGCCCATCCTCCAAAGGGCCCATTTGACCATTTGACCATGGGGGCCTTGGAAACCATCATGCCAATAATTCTGAGGCATTGAGAGGCTCTTGGGTGGGAGGAAGACAGTGCTGGGTGCATCCTCTTTGTACCGTGATCTTCTCCAGGGGCAGGGAGATAGTATTTTCGACTATGTTGAACTGGGCCCCTAGATATACTAGGCGCTGTGCTGATTCCAGGTGACTCTTTTCTAAATTCAGAAGCCATCCAAGTTCCAGGAGAGTGGCAATGACTTGGGTCCTGTGAAGCAGCAGCTGATCTCTGTCCTATGACAGCAGGAGAAGGTAGTCGATATAATGATAAAGGCGTAAACCTTCCATCCTTATGCTACCACAGCCAGAAGAACCTTTGAAAACACCCGAGGTGAAGTTGAGAGACCAAAAGGGAGGCAGGTAAACTAAAGATGATTCTGCCCATCTGCAAACTAGAGATATTTGCTGAACTCTTCTGCGATGGGTACGTGGAAGTAGGCATCTTTTAAGACTATGGAGACTAGCCAGTTGCCTGGCTGGACCGCTTGTTGAATTTTAGATAGTTTCCATTTTGGACCTTTCATACTTGACGAACTTGATCAGATGCGTGGGATCTATCACTGGACGTCATGAGCCATTCTTTTTTTTAACTAAAAAGAGAGGTGAGTACATGCCCTGAAATTCTTCATCCTCCGGCACGGGCACTGCAGTGCCCTGGGCCACCAGCGATTCCACATAAGATAGAAGGATCCGTTTCTTTTCCTCTGACTGCAGCAACAGAGTCGGGACAAACCTGAGAAGGGGGGGTACTTGTGAAGGACCATGCGTGGCCCATGGAGACCCTCTTGATGGTCCAGTAATCTGAGACTGAGACTGCCCAAACATGTCGAAAACGGAGCCTACCTGACCTGCCTGAGCAGGCCCAACCTCAAAAGGATTTAGAGGGTTCACTGGACGATGATTTCTTGGCAGGCCTCTGAAAGGACGTCTGACCTCTCTTCCAATTTCTTCTGAAGTCTCTGCCTGGTCGATAGAAACGTGCATCTTTCCCTGCTTCGTTCTCCTTGACTGAGGCCTCTTCTGGCCGAAAAGGTGTCTGTCCTGGGGTAAGAAGCCCAACCTTCCACCTGTGGCCCGGGCTATGGCACTGTCGAGTTTGTTACCAAAAAACGAGGATCTCTCAAAAGGGATCCTACACCAAGGACGCAGCCACAATGCCCGCTTGGCTGTCACCACCAAGAGCATAGACCGGGCCAACAGGTGGATAATGTCAGCAGCAGTCTCCCCCAAGAAGACTGATGCTAACTTCAGCTTCTGTACGGCTGAGCCTCTGGCCACCTCTTTAGAGACGCTCCTGAGTAGAGTATCGAGGTTATCAGTCCAAACCTCCATTGCCTTGGACATGACTGCCAAGGCCAGGGCAAGTTTACAAGCCATTCTGGCCATCGCATAGATTCTCTTGAGATCCAGATCGATCCTTCTTTCTAAACTGTCCTTAAAGGACACAGCATCGTCGAGAGGCAGGGTGACATGTTGATCCAGACGCATTACTGCTGCGTAAACTAGAGGATCGGCCTCCAAGTGCTTCACATCTTCCTCTTTGAAAGGATAGAGCCTCATCTTCTTGTTTGCCAGGGAGGCTCTCTTCCCCCATTCCTCCAAGATAATATCTTTAAGCTCTGCCAGAAGTGGGAAGTTGGAGCGTTCCTTCTCCAGGTATTTAAAGAATTTTCTGTTTTTCCTTCCGTTTTAGGGCTTTTTTGATTGCTTTAATTAGGGGAAAGATCAAAGCGAAGTCAAAGCCACCGGGGAAATCCTCTCCCTCTAACTCGCTATCCGAAGATCCCGTGGAAGCATAACTTGGCTGGGAATGGCCCGGGTCTTCTTTAGCATCCCCAGGAGGGAGCCTGACCTAATGGTAGATTGGCTCTGTGCGCGGTGATTCTCTCAGGGATTGTTGCACCACGTGCCTCACTAGACTCAACCTGCTGGTTGTCCGTCTCTCTTTCCCCGACCGCACAGGGCATAGCATGGCTCGCACAGCAATCTGCCCTCAGGGACCTCGGCCCCACATCCCCAGCAGGCCCTTTGATCAGGACAGCTGTCATGGGGGTGGGAGGAGTGCCTGGGGGAGGACGTAGAACTTCTTCCCTGGTGTTGACTCCATGGGAGTTGTTGTTGAGCCATGGTGTCTGGATCTGGATGAAGAATGCCGACTTTGCGGCCTGGCAAGGTCTCTGTGTTATTTCTGGGGAAAAAAAGGACATACATTTTGTTTAGGTACAGCATCGTACAACCGTGCAATTGTCAGTTAAAGTAACGCAGTGCCGTATCACAAAAAACAGCCTGGTCAGGAAGGAGGGCAAATCTTCTGGGCGTCAAATGGATAACTGACAATTGTTATGTAAAACTGTACGCAGGTGAAATTTATATAATTTTTCTCACACAAATAGAGCTTCCTTTTTCTGGTATTTAATCACCATGGGGTTTTTAATTTTTTATTATATACTGTAAATGAAAAAGGACTGAAAATTGTAAAAAAAAAAACAGAAAAAACAAAACTGATATTTTCTCATTTCTGTTATAAAACATATCTAATAAAAAAAAAAAATCAAAAACTCTTCATAAATTGCCAAAATGTATTCTGCTACGTGTTTTTGGTAAAAAAAATCCCAATAAGTGTATATTAACAACTTCCCACCCCGACTATGGCAAAATGATGGCCGGGCGGGACTTTTGTTTATTCAGGTGGACATCATATGATGTCCTCCTGGGGCTGTGCTGTACCCCATATAGAAGAAAAATATATTTCAAATATATTTAGGGAATAATGTTTAGAAATATATTGAATATGGCCAAAATTGTAGCATTTCAAATATATTTCCAATATATTTAGGGGAAAATGTTTAGAAATATATTGAATATGGCCAAAATTGTAGCATTTCAAATATATTTCCAATATATTTGGGGGAAAAAAATGAATTTTTTTTTAACATATTTTAAATATATTTTTCTTCCATGTGGGGTTGCACAATCTGCGGACACAGCCAATGACTGATCAGTGTACCTGCCCGCTACCGATACCATGTGATTGCTGTTTTCAATCACAGCAGATCATATGACAATTGTACACAATGGATGGCTTCCTTTCATGCATCCATTGTGTACAATCGTGTCGCTAGCTGTGATTGTTCACGGTGATCACATGGTACAGACAGGGCAAATCATAGCCCATCTGTACCATGTGATTAGCTGTGGCCAACAAAACAGACTGAATAAATACGTTTTATTTAGTAAAAATGGTTGCTTATAGCAGTGAAATTTACTTGTATAAACAATTATAATATGTAAAAAAAAAAATAATAATAATCCTGATTACTTCCTTTAGAGTAGTACAGTGTTTACTATGGTAACACTGTATTGGTCTGGTCCCCGCATGTTAAAAGAAAATTGTAAATAAAAATAATGTATTGAAAAAAGAAAAAATTGAAAATATTTTCTTTTATTTTATTTTTTACATACTGTCACCAGTCAGTGTCCCTGATCACTGCCACACCTATTATATGATATGATGGTGACATTATGTAAAAAAAACAGTTCCTCGAATTCCCAAAAATTGTGGCCAAAAAAAAAAAAAAAACTTAAAAAAAACTTGCCATGCCTCTTATTAAATACTTTGGACTGTCTAAGAGGGTCATTTAGCGGGATATTTGTACTGTTCTGGTATTTTCTGGCCTCAAGAAATGAGAGCCACCAGTACAACAGGATCGAACGATTTTCAGATATATACCATAGTTTATAGACTCTATAACTTTCCTACGCACAGAGTGTTAAGCTGCTGTGCAGCACCATGAGTGATGTTCAAATAAAGTTTATACAAAAAAAAAAGGGAGCGGTGTATGATGTGCTGAATGGCGCACCACACTGCCCCCTATCGCATTTGGGAATGCACAGCTGCAGGAGAGGTAAAGCAGACGTCCATTCTTGTGTGAATTCGCCCTTGAACCAGCCCACTGGCAAGTATGAAAAGCATGCACACACAAGAATTTTAAACATTCACCAAGCTCCCAAAGAACACACGATACAAGGCTGCCTTGGTATGCTTTCAGAAATATTAAAAAGCAAGTATGCATAAATACAGCAATTATTTTCACTTATGCATCATGTTAAGATGTAATGTTGTGTAAAATAGTTTAATAAGCTTAATTAATGGAGCTGATTGTGGTCCATAGGAAAGCTTTGCATGTCTGGTTTTAAACAATCCAATAGAATGTTTAATATTATATCATATATACAGTATCTCACAAAAGTGAGTACACCCCTCACATTTTTGTAAATATTTTATTCTATCTTTTCATGTGGCAACACTGAAGAAATGACACTTTGCTACAATGTAAAGTATTGAGTGTACAGCTTGTATAAGGCCCCTTTTACACTTGCAGATCGTTCAGATCCACCTGTCAGTTTTTCAGTCGGATCTGAACGGATGCCCCATGCATCTCTATGGGGCAGCGGAGACATGTCCGCTGACATGTCCGCTGACATCCGATCCAATCCACTTCGTCAAATCCATACGGATGGAAACCCTATTTTCCATCCTTCTGGCGGATCGGATGGGATCGGATGAGAAAGGACAGGCGATTCCCCCATAGAGAAGAGCGGGAACCTGACAGCTCCATCTCCGCACACAGCGTGGAGACAGAGCTGGCATCCTCCTGCTCAGTGGGGAATCGGCGGATCGATCCCCCGCTGAGAAAAACTGAGTCCGCTGACGGCGCAGCAAGTGTGAAAGGGGCCTTACATGCAAATTTGCTGTTCCCTCAAAATAACTCAACACACAGCCATTATTGTCTAAACCGCTGGCAACAAAAGTGAGTACACCCCTAAGTGGAAATGTCCAAATTGGGCCCAATTAGCCATTTTCCCTCCCCGGTGTGATTTGACTCATTAGTTTTACAAGGTCTCAGGTGTGAATGGGGAGCAGGTGTGTTAAATTTGGTGTTATCGCTCTCACTCTCTCATACTGGTCACTAAAGGTTCAGCATGGCACCTCATGGCAAAGAACTCTCTAAGTATCTGAAAAAAAGAATTGTTGCTCTACATAAAGATGGCCTAAGCGATAAGAAGATTGCCAAGACCCTGAAACTGAGCTGCAGCACGGTGGCCAAGACCATACAGCGGTTTAACAGGACAGGTTCCTCTCAGAAAAGAAGTCAAGTGCACGTGCTCAGCGTCATATCCAGAGGTTGTCTTTGGGGAAATAGACGTATGAGTGCTGCCAGCATTGCTGTAGAGGTTGAATGGGGTGGGGGGGTCGGCCTGTCAGTGCTCAGTCCAAACGCCGCACACTGCATCAAATTGGTCTGCATGGCTGTCATCCCAGAAGGAAGCCTCTTCTAAAGATGAAGCACAAGAAAGCCCGCAAACAGTTTGCTGAAGACAAGCAGACTAGGACGTGGATTACTGGAACCATGTCCTGTGGTCTTTTGAGACCAAGATAATCTTATTTGGGTCAGAGGGTGTCAAGCGTGTGTGACGGCAACCAGGTGAGGAGTACAAAGACAAGTGTGTCTTGCCTACAGTCAAGCATGGTGGTGGGAGTGTCATGGTCTGGGGCTGCATGAGTGCTGCCAACACTGGTGAGCTACAGTTCATTGAGGAAACCATGAATACCAACATGTACTGTGACATACTGAAGCAGAGCATGATCCCCTTCCTTCGGAGAAAGGACCGGAAGCTAGTATTCCAACATAACGACCCAAAAAAATCTCCAAGGTGACCACTGCCTTGCTAAAGAAGCTGAGGGTAAAGGTGATGGACTGGCCAAGCATGTCTCCAGACCTAAACCCTATTGAGCATCTGTGGGGCATTCTCAAACGGAAGGTGGAGAAGCGCAAGGTCTCTAACATCCACCATATTTGAAATGTCGTCATGGAGGAGTGGAAGAGGACTTCAGTGTCAACCTGTGAAGCTCTGGTAAACTCCATGCCCAAGAGGGTTAAAGAAGTGCTGGAAAATAATGGTGGCCACACAAAATATTGACACTTTGGGCCCAATTTGGACATTTTCACTTAGGGGTGTACTCACTTTTGTTGCCAGCGGTTTAGACAATAATGGCTGTGTGTTGAGTTATTTTGAGGGGACAGCAAATTTACACTGTTATACAAGCTGTACACTCACTACTTTACATTGTAGCAAAGTGTCATTTCTTCAATGTTGTCACATGAAAAGATATAATAAAATATTTACAAAAATGTGAGGGGTGTACTCACTATAGTGAGGTAATGTATATAGATATATCATATATTTAGATCCATATATTTTGCCTGTAAAAGAGCAGTTTTAAGAGGAAGTTTGGTCTGCTTATATTTGCCTCCCCTGGTTCCTCTCTACCCAGGGCAGGGACAAGGGATGGGCAGGAGGGACAGATGCCCTGGGCGCTTATATATAATGTGAAGTGGGGGGGGGTGCCACAAGGAGATCGGGAGGAGGGAATTTGTGTTGGAAGGAGGGGGATGGGGGGAAGAAGATTTGTGCTAGGAGGAGGGATTGGGGGGAAATTGTGCTGGGAGGGGGGGATTTGAAGTGAGGGGCGTGGGAGATGTGTACTAGGAGGGGGAATTGATGTGTACTAGATAGGGAGAATTTTAGGGATAGAGAATTTGTGATCTTTTCTTTGGGGGGGGGGGGGCATTTGGGCGAGGGGTGGCAAAGTTTTGTCCTGAGATGGGGGCTTTCAGTGGAAGGGGGGGCGGATTCGTACTGGGAGAAATGGTAATTTATGTTCAGAGTGTACACTTGTAGATTAGTGCTCAGTGTGGGGCTTTTTGTGGGGAGAATTTTGCTGACAGTGTCACATGTTTGCCCTGGGCTCTGGATGACCTTGTCCTGGCATTGTCTCTACCCATATCCTTGACATTGAATAATTAGCTTAAGATCTGAGGATTAAAGGCACCACATCCCAGAAATACAGAAAATATTTACGAACACAGAATATGGAATTTTTAAGGTGCCAACAAATGAATAAACCAACGTTTCATTCCTAAAATCACTACATATCATTATACATATTCAAAAGTTAAAAACAATTATAATCTAAAAACCATCATGGAAAATATCATGGGTATGGGTATAGTGTTTTCAACTCAACATGTTTCACCATTCACTGGCTTCCTCAGGAATTTGTGAAGCACTGTAGATATACTGGTTTAGTCTACATATCTAAGGTATAAAAATGCCTATACAATTTATATGTTTGATTTACATATGATTTATTTATTTTTTTTCCATAATATGATTTCTAAATTCATTTGTAGAATTACCTTGTACAGTACTTGACAAATCTCCTTTTTTTTTTTTTATTCGTTTTTTGTAGTTCTCAATGGGATACAAGTGCAGTAGTCACTTCACTTGTAGTCCATTGACACTTCCTCCAGCTCTGAAACTGAAATTCTGTGCAGAGGTACGGGCAGAGAGCTGGAGGAAGAAATAATATATGAAATGACAATGAAAAGGTTTTATTTATAAAATTACGCTACCATGTTAATGAAATCTTCAACACGTTTCGCCATTCAATGGCTTCCTCAGGAGACTTGTGAAGCACTGTGCAACATATTTCTACAAATGAATAGAGAAATATGTAAGTCAAACATATAAATTGTATAGGTATATTTATACATTAGACATGTAGACTAAATCAGTATATCTATGCATCAGTAAAATATCATTGATTCACATAATGATATCAGTGTGCCATGGGAGGAATACAACTCCAAGTTGTAACTACTCCTGGGAGTGTCTTTTTGCTGTTTATTATTGTACATTGAAATCAGTGCCTGCCCTCAAAGAGCTTACAATCTAAAGTCCCTAACTGAGATCCCTAACCCACGTGGGCACACGAGAACATGCAACCTCCAGGCATGTAGTGCCATGGTTGGGATTTGAACCAATGACCTTTGTGTTGCCAGGTGGAAATGCTAACTACTTAGCCACTGTGCTGCCCATATAGTTGGTTTTAGTTGGGTGGTGGGGGGGGGGGGCATAAAAGTGTGGCTTAACCACCTATTTTTACTGCCCCTCCTAGCCGCATGCCTGAAAAAGGCCTTGCTGCTTGTTCAGAATATGGCCACAGGTTAACTGCAGTTAATGCAAAGTATTAGGTTCCATGATGAAACAGTTGTACATCATACAAATTAAGAAGAACTAATATGAAGTTGAACTTCTGAGATAGGAAAATCACCATGGAGTATGTGCCATGGACACATTAAGCTGATTTTAGAAATGGTGCAATTTATGTCACTTTCAAGGATTTTGCATTAATTCAGCCATGCCTTTTTACAATTTCTAATCTGTGCATGGTTCCCAAATATAATTGAAATATCAACACTAAGCAATATGCCTGCAGGTTCTAGTGCTATCAAACACTTGCCGTTTCATTCTGGCCCAGATTTTTCTGTCCATTAATCTCTTTAGGAATAAACGAAAATTAACGAATTAATCAGAGCTCCGAGAGCTATTTTTGGTCATGTATATCAGGTTTCTTACACAAATCACGCTGCGGTGCTGGAGATGATGTAGAATTAATTGCAGGGATACTAAATATACTTGTGGCTATCTAATGTGGTTCAGAGGTGGTATGTGCTGTAAATACATAAGCAGCAAATCTTTTATTGTATTAAAGTTTTTAGATGTGTTCTGTAAGGTGTGGCATGACTACCTCTTGCCCTTCAACCTTTTATATACATCAATTGTCCCCAGTATCAATTTATGCAGAAATTATTAATGCAATTATTGTACTCATTTATCGGTTTGCATTAAGTACGTTATATAAAATTTTGGAGCAGGTGGTAGCAAAAAGAAAGATTTCAAATTGTCCAGTTTTTCTTCTACACCTGCAGATATCACCTGTACTCCTGGGCCACAGCTCTCTCTGAGGGCTCTTTGCATACAAGTGGCACACATCTGCATGGTCCCAAAGTCCTTTTTTGACATAGTGGCCCCGCTGTGATTCGTGCATCATCTCTACCTCCTGATGCCAAAGAGCAAATTTAATTACCAGTCCCTAGTTAGTTATTTAAATGTTTCAAGTACCTTTTTCCTCTACTCTGATGAAGAGGTATGTCAGTGGAGATACCTGTCAAAAAAGAACAATCAAAAATTCCCAGCTCACTTACCAACCAACCTGCATCAAACCAAATTGACCCTGTTTAACAGTTCACATTAAAAATAAGGGGTTTCGTTTGCACACATTGCATATGTGTAAGCTGCAGCGGCCACGTCACGGCACCCTAGTGTGCAAACGAAACCCCTTGTTTTTAACATGAACTGTTAGACAAGGTCAATTTGGTTTGTTGCAGGCTGGCTGGTAAGTGAGCTGGGGATTTTTTTTTTACATGTGTTGCCCTTCCATGTGCTCCTTGCTGTAAAGGCCCGCTATAGGTTGGAGTGGTTGCCATTTCTTTGTTCTGTCAGTGGAGATACTTGTAACACCCTCCTTTAGTTAGACTACAAGGCTAAATCTAATTTTTGGCTTCACTATAATCAGTGTAGCAATGATCTACTGTTTTTGTCTGGTCAGGGTTTCCTAAACTGGGTGTTTGATTCCTCCCACCTGCTTCTGGGAAGAGCTTCTAGAATATGGTATAGATAGAGGCAGATTACCAGTATGAATATTTATTATGCCCAAACCAATCCCTGGAAGACGACGTCCAGAAGGTGTCTGGGGAGGTAATAATTGTGTGGGAGACCTTGCCAGAGTGCTCTTTCCTCTATAGGGAGAGTTCCAGTTTTCCTGGGGCTGCTGCCCCTAAGAAATAGCTAGTGAGACAAGAAATTGCAGTCTGAGCCTCAGCAGGTTCTTGGCCAAGGACCTGGAGAAGATTGCTAAAAGGATTATCAGCTGGAGGGCATCGTCCTGGAGTCATGGTCTAGAGAAGGATCTTCTGTCTCCATCACTGAGGAACTGCCTGTGGAAGCTGAGTGGCAGACAGCTCCTGGGACATTGTGAGTAAAGACCTAGCTGTGCACTCAGTGCAAGAAGGAGACTAAGTGCCAGAAGATGCTATATGGACTTGGACTGCTCTTAAAGTACCTTAGATATAGTAGCCATCCCCTGTTACCTCCAGGAAAGACTGCTTAGAGAAGATTAGTAAGAAGCTGTCCTGAAGTATCCTGATCCCTGAACCTCTCTCCTGTCCAAGTTATTCAGCAATAAATTCTAAAAAGAGATCTCCTAGACTGAGCCTGTGTTTAAATCAATAATAGTGCACTTCTTCTTACTATGCAAGAAATACAATACTGAAAATGTATCAATTTACAATTAAACATTGAATTAAATAGTCCATAAGGTTCAATATGGACGTAAGTCCATGTGCCAATAGCAAAGAAAGCATATTGTGAAATGAAAGTATTTTACAATGCTTCTCAGAATAATGATGCATCCCACAGGGTAGCAAGCCATGTAAAATATTAGGGAATTACACCATAAACACGTACCCTCTATATAGATTCAGTATAGTCCACGTTGTCAGGGGAACAGAAGCAGGTTTATGCTCCTGTTCCCCTGACGACACGCTGTGATGCAAAACGCGTTGGGTGGGGCCTACGAAAGTGTGACGTCATATGCCTACCAATACCAGCTGTCGGTGAGGCCCCATGCTGTTTGAATGCTTTTGATTCCCCTGAACCATGTGAGCAACTTGTGGTGTTTTTAACAATAAACATGTACTAGCAATATTCATGCCATGTGTAGCCTATGTTCCTTTTCGTCTATGGAGGCTGTCTGAGTTGGATCTGAGGTTGTGGCTATGGCATTGGTGAATATCGTATGTTGAAACCCACTGGACCATACTGATTCTACTTAGAGACACCAGGAGGGGTCTATTACTTCTTACCTGTGCTTGATCTATCTAATTGGGGATCATGACCATCTGGTAAGAGGCTTGATTACGATGGAGGGCACATGCATATGGTGTGATTCCCTGATATTTCATGTGGCTTGCTACCCAGTGGGATGCATCATTATTCTGAGAATTAGAAAATACTTTCATTTCACTATACGCTTTATTTGCTATTGGAACATGGACTTATATCCATATTGAACCTCATGGACTATTTAATTCACTGTTTGATTTTTTCACTGATACATTTTCAGTATTGTATTTCTTGCATAGTAACAAGAAGCGCACTATCATTTATGTATATATATGTTTTCACATCACTTTTATTATTCAGGTGACATATAGGTTCAGCTCTTGAGTAAACCATTACATGTCAGTGCAGAAACACACTTTTGTTTTTAAGGTCTCTGTACTAGCAAGGAAAACCTGGGCATGGTGGCCCCTCCAGGGGTGAGTGCTAAATGCCTTTTTGCCCAGGCTACAATCTTGTTCCCTACATGGAGTTACAATTTCTAGACAAGTTGTAGTGCTTCTTTTTTTTTTCCATTGCACATTCATTGCTCACTGTAGTGTTTCTATCTCTGCTTCTACCGCTCCTTCTGTCTGTAGGACCCGGCTTTGTTTCCTCTGCTTGGGTTGGGTGGTAGTCTCCAGTTGGCTACTAAAGGTCTCTCTGTTTAGGTAAGCACCAAATAAGCAGGAGAAATGGTAGGAGTAGTTGCTGTGAGGTAGTAGAGAGCAGACAGAGTGGTGTTCTTGTTTAAGGTCCTTGTCAAAATCCAAGGGCCTCACCAGCATAGACAATATAATACACTGTATGAAAGCTTTGCCTTTTGGGGAATGCCGGGAATCTCTGAAACACCCTGAGTGGGTCAGACTGGGGTAACTGATTTGCTAAATACTGTGATGGGAAGAGGATAAAACTTAATGGAACTAATCCAAAAGTTCAAGTGAGACTGTTGTCAGAGAAATGGCCATGCTGCAACTGGCAACTCCGCCAGTACTTCCAATGTCTGCAATGGACTCAGGCCATAGACTCATGGCTGTACTGCAACTGGCAACTTTGCCAGTACTTCCCATGGCCACAATGGACTCAGGCCATAGACTAATTCACTGGCCTATAAAAGGACTCTGCTCAGCCCATCAAATTGCTGGATTGTCTTCAGCTCCTCCCACGGACTTGTCTGCTTCTGGCCTTCCTGCTATACCTTTGGCTTGCACCTGTTGCAGCTTCCTGCCGAGCCCTGTGTTTGACCCCCGGCTGGTCTTAAACCTACTGCCTGGTTGTTCCTGGTTCCTCCTTGGACTGTCCGGTGTATTTCTGCCCAGCACTCTGCTAGAGACCGCCTGTCTACCATCAGGACCCTGCCGGCAACCAGTGCTTCTGTGAGCGCTACACCCTCTGTCTCAACCCCAGGGGTGTGCCGCACTCAGCCGTAAGGGGAGCCCTCTCTGCATCTCGGCCTTGGATCAGGTACGTGAAAACTGTGCTCTTCTTTTGTTTATGAAGAATTTCCTACTTGATCAGTTATGCTATATTATTCAAATTCATGTTCAGTAAAGCAAAACATGGATTCAGCCTCCTTCCTTGCCAATTAAGGTGGGGTCCTATACCTGGGGAAGCTTTTTTAGACCATGGTTTAGCGAGAGACAGTGATGCCCATTTGAGTTGGATTGGCCAGGATGTTGGTATATGGTCTCCAAACTGCGGCCCAGGAGCCAGATGTGGCCCTTTGCTTGCCTGTATTCAGGTTCCGTCTGTTTGGCCACATAAATGGGAGAGTCACAATGAAGTCACACATGGGAGTCACATGGTCACAGCACAGAGTGGATGCCGTAAATGTATGCTGAGCTGCACATGTGCAGTGACAGGCAGGAGGAAGTATCCTATCAGTCTCTTCTGTCATAAAAACCCTGCTTGTCAGCAATTTTCTAAAAACATGAGTTTAACACCGCTTAAATGCATAATTTTGGTATGGGGGGGGGGGGGCGAAGCAAATAAACCTTGCTTTGCAATTGCAAGGTCCGCTTTATTAAACTGACTCACCATCATCTTGAACTAAAAGTATGTGTGAACTCTCACCTTTGGTGCTAATGAAATTTAGAGCAGGTGCACTAGATGGGCAACAATGAGACAACCTGCAAAACAGGAATGGTTTTACAGGTTGAGGCCACTGACATTTTTTCCCTACTCATCTTTTCTGACTGTTTTTTACTAGTTTTTGCATTTGGCTAGGGTCAGTGACACTACTGGTAGCATGAGGTGATACCTGGACCCTAGAGGGTGCACAGGCAGTCCAACTCCTCTAGGATGGCACATCAATACGTGCCATTGCTAGAATGTTTGCTGTTTCCCAGCACAGTCTGAAGAGCATGGAGGAGGTTCCAGGAGACAGACAGTTACTCTAGGAGAGCTGGACAGAGCCATAGAAGGTCCTTAAACCATCAGCAGAACTGGTATCTGCTCCTTTGTGTAAGAAGGAACAGGATGAGCACTGCTAGAGCCATACAAAATGCATAGAATGAATTAAGACAAAAAAAAAAAAAAACTTCTGCAGCATTTGCATTTTGCAGAGCAGAGTAGGGACTGGCCAGAGAGGGATTACTTTGACACAGTTAGACAGTTTAAACATGTATTGAAATACTATATATGTGAATGAAAAATCCCTGTTTTTTTTTTTTTTTTTTTCAAAGTTTGCTAGAAAGAGTATATAGCAGTGTTCAGGGGGTTCATCCAGAATTGTTAGCCTCCATGTTTTCAAAACTTTCTTTCTGCAACATGAAGTTGAAGATAACCCCTTCCATCAATGCTCCAGCACTGCTTGCTCCCAAAGCACATATTGTCATCTTTTACATCTTTTACACTTTTTTTTTAACAAAAACTTATAGCAGAATACATTTTGGGGAAAATGTATGAAGAAATTGTTATTTTTTCAAAATTGTCGCTATTTTTTTGTTTATAGCGCAAAACGTAAAAATTGCAGAGGTGATCAAATACCACCAAAAGAAAGCTCTGTTTGTGGGAAAAAAAGGACGTCAATTTCATTTGGGTACAGTGTTGCACGACCGCGCAATTCTCCCTTAAAGTCACGCAGTGCCGAATAGCAAAATAGGCCCTGGTCTTTGAGCAGCCAAATCTCACCACTATTTTTTTTTTTTCGCTATAACCAAAAAAAGACAGAAAATGCTGGGAAAAAAACAATATTTTTTTACTTTCTGCTATAAAACCTATCCAATAAAATTTTTTAAAAAAAATCTAATATTTTTCAAAATTTTTTATATGAATCCCCCCCCCCCCCCTAAAATGTAAAAATCCAAATTTTTTAACATTTTAAGCCAATTTGTATTCTGTTACATATTTTCGGTGAAAAAAATCGCAATAAGCGTATTTTGATTGGTTTGCGCAAAAGTTATTGCGTTTACTAACTACGAGAAAGATTTGTCATTTTTATTGTTTTTTTTTTAACTAGTAATGGCGGCGATCTGCAATTTTTTTTGCGGGACTGCGACATTGCGGCGGACAGATCGGACCCCTGACTGACATTTTTGACACTTTTGGGGGTACCAGTGACATTACTACAGTAATCAGTGCTATAAATATGCACTGTTACTGTAAAAATGACACTGGCAGGGAAGGGGTTAACTTTATTAGTGATCAAGGGGTTGAGTGTGTCCCTAGGGGCGTGATTCTAACTGTCAAGGGGCCTGGCTTGTGATGTAACCACAGAGACATACAATCCTACATGCAGGATCGTACAGTCTCTGCAATTACTTCAGGGAGAATGACAGGCGGCTTTGTTTACATCAGCCGCCTGCCTTTCTCCCTCTCCAGCGGGAGATCCCGAGTGACCAGCGGACATTGGAGGGATGTTAGTGAACGAGCGGGGGCGGGAGTGCGCCTCCAGCGGCATGCGCTCACCCCCTAGAGGCTCGTGGGCGAGCGACGTAGTACTACGTCGCTTTGCCCAGTAGGGGCTGACTGCCGCAGTAAATAGTCGTGCGGCGGTCGGCAAGTGGTTAAATACCACCAAAAGAAAGCTCTATTTGTGTGAACAAAATAATATAATTTTGTTTGGGTACAGCGTTGTATGACCACGCAATCGGCAGTTAAAGTAACAAAGTGCCGAATAGCAAAAAATGTCCTGGTCATAAAGGGAGTAAAATCTTCCGATGCTGTGAATAAAACAAAAACTGTCTGTCTTCATTTCAGGCTGCAAAGCAACACAATTTTTGGGTGTCAGTTGACTGGCCAGCTTTCCTGAAAGAAACTCACCACTGCTACTTTGCTCTGCTAAAAACTTGCCACACAAATTTTCTACAAATTGGAAAAAGTGTCAACTAGAACTTGTGCTTCAAGTGCTCTGCAAGTGTACAATGTGCCAATGAAAATGTGCAGCAAGTTAACAGACTTACAATTCAACACTAGTTATCCTTGCTATCTGGGTTGTGGCCCCATTTAACTCAACTGGCGAGTTTGACAAGTGGTGAGTTAAAAATGCTGCGGCTGTGTAGCATTGCAGCCACAGCATGTATACTGCTCTGTCCAGCTGTTACTTAACAGTTTGGGTGGGCGACTTGGGGAGCGGTAAAAACGTGACCCAGCCTCCCATTTTTTACCTCCCGCCATCATGTTTCTGAAAGAGACCTTTCTGCGGTCTAATTAGGCCCACACATGTTCACACCCTAATCATTCAGTCTTTCATGACCCTGTTCCACCCCCATTGCTGTCTCCCAGAAGCATGGCTGCAGAATTACTGGCAAGAGGCTGAAGTCCTGCCCAGAGGCCTTCTAAAAGCCCCGCCCAGTCTGGCAAAGACAAACTGATATAAAGACTAATGCCTCGTACACACGCAACGATTGTTGGCCGTGAATTTTCGGCCAATGTCCGATCAGCCGATTTTCGGCTTGTTAGTATGATGCTTCCGACAACCGACTCTGACTTTTTGGCCGAACAAAATCTGGTGTGCAGGCTATAAAATTTTTTGTTGGCCGTCAACACAACGGCCAATTTTCCGTCAGTCAGTACAGATTTGGGCAGACAAAATTCAGATGAGCAAGACTGGGCATGCTCAGAGAAGAAAAAACACACGGAAAGTTAACCAGCACATGACATCACTTCTGAAGTTGGTTTTTGTTGGCCGAGAAAATGCGTGTCCAGTCTAGAGTACATTTCAACCAACACAACAACACTGGACAAAAGACGGCCGATCGGTCGGCCGATAATCGTTGGTATCGAGGCTTAAAGCTGGATACACACTATCCAACTTTTATTGGTAGATTTCCTTCAGATTTACCTTTTCTATGTAGTGCAAGGGCCTGCCTGATTGCATACAAATTAAAAGTGTTTAGGTTTGACCTCATATTATATGATTGTTGTAAGTCTAAAGGAAAAAGTCTTCAGAAAATCTTATAGTGTGTATGGCCCATAAGGCTCCTTTCACACACTGTGACTCCGCTTTTCTTAGCGGGGGATCGATCCGCCGATCCCCCGCAGAGCAGGAGAATGAAAGCTGTTCTCCGCACTGTGTGGAGACACAGATGTCCCAGCCCCATAGATCTCTATGGGGGAATCGGATGGGAACGGACCGTCGGTCCGTTCTTATCCGATCCCATCCGATCGACGGATGGAAAATAGGGTTTCCATCCGTCCAGATTTGACGGATCGGATCGGGTGTCAGCAGACATGTCTCCGCTGACATCCAATGCCCCATAGAGATGCATGGGGGGACCGTTCAGAACTGCCAAAAAAACGGACAGGCGGATCTGAACGGTCCGCCTGTGTGAAAGGGGCCTTAAGCGAACTTTATGACTTGAATGCTGCATTAGTATATAATGGATATAGCATTAGGAATCTGCTAAATGATCTCAGCTGTTGCCTGGAGCTGCTCTTTAATTGCACGTATCATGGAACACGTTGACAAAATAACAGGGCGACTTCTTCCAACTCTACGTTACTTTTTCAGCTTGTTGGCCTGCAACCCTGAGGGTGTATCAAAATAAAGAGGGAAAAAAGACATTTTGAAACAATCATAATTACATGATCTAGTCTTAACAGTGGAACCGTGCAACCCACAACTAAGCCAAAAAAAAGTACAACAAACACACCACCTCTAATTCTCAGAAAAGGGAAAGAGTTCTATAAATACATTTCTCAGTTTGAGATATTTCCATCAATATTAACCGTTCATTGTGAAAATGCTGATACAACAAGGCTGGGTTCCCCTTTCTGTAAAAATGCAGATGCTACATCACCGGAATGAGTCATAGGCTCGAGACTTCGATGGCAGAGCATTCAGCTGACTGGCTGTACTGGGGGTTATTAGCAACAAATGGATCACATAAATCAAGGAGTTTCCTTCAAACGAAAGGCATGAGGTTTCATGAAGTGAGGAAGAAGGATTTTTTTTTCTCCTTTAACTGTTATTTTTCTAAGTCTCGCATATTTCCAAAGTGCGCATGAAAGAATGCTGTCTTGGAAAGGGTACAGTCGAGTCTTCCCAAGTTTACGGGGGGTGCTCGTTTCTTTCAAAGTCATCCAAAATGTTACATGTGCGTACTAGCTGCGAACTCTTGGATCGGTTATTGCTAAACGGCATTAGAACCATGAAAGTGTAACCGTGGCTTTCACTAGAGAAACCTTGTTGTACTAAAACCATTTTGTTTCATGTGGATATTGAAGGGCTATGAAGGTATTGTGTTCTGTTTTAAAGATGTCATGTTAGGATGGCACTGCTTTTTTAACTCGTAGCCCACAACTGTTGCTTATTTGGAAGGACCGTGCCTCGTCTTCCCCAATCGCCCCTCTTTTTGTTTGGTGTACAGACATCTATATTTCCAGCACAGTGCATGTGTCCTGGGATGACTGCACTCCTGTGTATGGGTGGGAGTGACGTCATCCCGCACTTGCTAATCACGATGGCCAGCACCTGGAAGAAGAAGCTCGTGTCGGGGAGGGACCTAGCAGCTTTAGTGGCACTTATAGTGCCTGTGTCCCGGGATGACTGTACTCCTGCACGTTTGTGGGAGTGCCATCATCCTGCACTGACCAGTCAAGATGGCTGAAAACCAGCACCTGGAAGAATGGGAGAAGATGCTCGTGCTTGGGAGGAACCTTGTAGCTTCAGATCCTTGAAGCAGAGGTAAGTATTTCAGACTTTAGTGCTACTTTTGGTGGCTGTGTCCCGGGATGACTGCACTTCTGAGCATACATGGGAATAACGCCAGCTGCATGGCAAATTAAGATGACCGAAGACCAACACCTGGAAGAAGCCAAGGAGAAGATGCTGGTACTGGGGAGGGACCTCACAGCTGTATGTGTATGGGTGGGAGTGACGTCATCCCTCACTTGCTTATTAAGATGGCCAAAGACCAGCACCTGGAAGAAGCTCATGTTGGAGAGGGACCTAGCAGCTTTAGAATTTCACACTTTAGCGGCACTTATAGTGCCTGTGTCCCGGGATGACTGTACTCCTGCACGTTTGTGGGAGTGCCATCATCCTGCACTGACCAGTCAAGATGGCTGAAAACCAGCACCTGGAAGAATCCAGGGAGAAGATGCTTGTGCTTGGGAGGGACCTCGTAGCTTCAGATCCTTGAAGCAGAGGTAAGTATTTCAGACTTTAGTGCCACTTTTGGTGGCTGTGTACCGGGATGACTGCACTTCTGAGCATACATGGGAATAACGTCAGCCGCATGGCCAATTAAGATGACTGAAGACCAACACCTGGAAAAAGGTGGGGAGAAGATGCAGGTACTGGGGAGGGACCTCACAGCTTCAAACCTTTGAAACAGGCATAAGTATTTCCGACTTTAGTGCTACTTTTAGCACTGGCTAATCAAGATGGCTGAAGGGCGGCATCAGGAAGAGGCTGGGGAGAAGATGCATACACAGTAAAACCTTGGATTGGTTTGAGAGCGTTTTGCAAGACAAGCAACATTTGTTTAGAAATTTTGAAAAAAGAGGTGCCTCTAAGTGTAGCAGTATGGTTACATTTAATAAAGGTTCAGCATTTAGCAACTGACATGGTTGATGATTAAAATACACATCTAAGTATGCAGGAATCTGGGGTAAAGCTGTCCACATAGACCATCCTCCGCACCACCATGGACGTCATCCCTTTCACACTGCGTTCCACGAGCGCTTCAAGCCTCACTTTCAGATCGCTCAACTGCAGGGTAGTCTTCCCGGTCACCACTACAGACTGACAGCGGTGCAGAGGATGGTCTATGTGGACAGCTTTACCCCGGATGAGTGCATTCTTAGATGTACCTTTTTTAATCATCAACCATGCGAGTTGCTTAATGTTGAAACTTTATTAAATGTAACCATATTGCTACATTTAGGGGTGCCTCTCTTCTCTTTTATACTCTGTAGCTCCTGCTGGATTTTGCTTCTAATTCGCTTGTGGAGGCGGCCATTTGTGGATGGACATTTTAAGGGTACACAGCCTATCACATTGTTAAAATCTTTTTATAAGAACTATAAACTGAAGGACTTATGAATAAATAGTTGTGGAATGCATCATCTGAGTTTCCATCATTTCTTATGGGGAAATTCGCTTTGATATAAGAGGGCTTTGGATTACAAGCATGTTTCCAGAACGAATTATGCTCACAATCCAAGGTTTCACTGTAACTCCAATCAAGTATCTATAGCAACCATTTAATGTGCTTAAAAATCTGAATATTGTGAAAAAAAAGACCCTGTTGCTGGTCTCCAATTTGAAATTAGATACTTCCCTCCAAAAAAGTAAACGTAAACGTAAATACTTACCTCCGCTGCTGCCCATGCCCTATACTCTGCTTCACTGATGAAGATGAGTTCCCTGTCTGCTTGGACATTTCTGGAAGCGTTGACCTACTGTGTCCCCTGCAGTGCTTGCTGGTTCCTCCCTCTAGTAGTAATGTGTCAGTCAGCACAAGGAACCAATAAGTGCTGAGACACAGGAGATCAACACTTCTGGAAGGGTTTGCAACCCGGAAGACGCCCAAGGGCAATTCCTCTATGACCAAACGGATTTTAGCGGCACAGGTTTACACGCTTCTTTACAAAGATGTTTTAAGAGGAATTATAGCACTTCTTTGTATAAAAGACCCGACCCTTAAAGTGATTGTAAACAAATACTTTGTAAAACAACCTATTAAGTTTAAAATAGAAATGAAAGGCGAAACATTTTTGTATGGACATAAAAAACATTATAAATACATTTTTCCCCCTTTTTATAAGTGATCACATTCTCTCTTTTCTACGCTGCATAAGGGCTGGGGGGAGGAGATGCAGATGCACACTGAGCTTGCCAGTAAATGGCTGTGCAGCGGGGGCGTGTTAGGACAAGTCTGATCATTGGAGGAGAGCACACTGAGTTCCCAGCATAGCTAGAGAACCCACCACGGTATGTTCGCCTACTTAGTGTGGTCAGTTTTTAATAGGAAAGCAAAGTGACTGGCAGGAACACCAGGGATTTCACATAAAGGAAGCAATACAAAGAGAACTGGATACTTTCTCATACAAGTACATGGTACAGCACCCACATATCAGGAATATTAAGTGTTGGGGTAACAAACGCTTTGACTATCCAAAATTGTTTCTAAAAAAATATCCATTATAAAGACTAAGCAATCCTAAAATAGACATTACCCATATGAATGTGGCATTAATTTATAGGGTTAGATCACTTTTTTAAAAAAATGTATCTAATGCAATCTATAAATACAGTTCCATAACCCTAAACAAATAGTATTTTAAATGTATTCATGTACTGTATGCTCCTTCCATACCTGTAGGTCAGTTGTGCAAGAAGTGAAACCTGCCCCAAAGCACTTCCGACCATTTTTAAAGCTCTTTCCTGTTTTCTTTCTAGGATGGAGCAGCCATTAGGACAAGTGCCTCCTAGCAGTACAGGAGCAAGTGCACTGCGCATGTGCGGCGCTTGGTAGAAGGACAGCACTCTTGCACCATCCCATCTAGGAGGTGCTTATCTTAAAGGCTGCTTCGTCTTACAAAGAAGACAGAACAGAGCTTTGAAAACTGTTGGAAGGGCTGGTTTCGCCCCCCCCCCCCCCACACACACATGACCTACAGGTATGGAAAGAGCATAAATACATATTTTTGGAATCTAATTAGTTTAGGGCTAACTCAACCAGGAAGTCACAGTAAGAGATGACAGTCTTTATCAAGACTGAACATATGTACAGTAGGTGTTCTGGTAAATATTATTCTGATCTAACAACATTTATTGCTCAAGCCCCGAAGAAAAGGAAAGTCTTTCCATTGAAACACGCTATTTTTATGCTCTTAACCAATAAACTTTTCAAAAAGAATGAAAGTGATATGAGCTTTTGGGGTTGGTACTCCCCATACCTACGCGATAGTTTAGGGTTGTGGAATGGTGCTTATGGATTGCATCTTTTCTGACTGTTTTTCACTAGTGCATTTCACTTTGCATTTGGCTAGGGTCAGAGTCACTACTGGTAGCATGAGGTTATACCTGGACCCAGGGCTGGCCCAAGACATTGTGCTGCCTGGGTCCAAAAATAAATGCCGCCCCTCCAAAAAAAAATCTCGGCCACCAAAAGGTCCACACAATTTTATTTTACATAATGATAATTAAAACTAAAATTACATTTATCAGGAGGTCAGATTTATATGCAACAGCACCTTGTCTATATGCACAATTATATGACTTACCATTATGTTCAATTCCAAACCACATACTCATCAGTTTGTACTATGGGCAGCAGTATGAGATGGGGAAATGCCGCCCGTAACGCGCGCGCAAACTGATGACACACAAAACTGCTGGGAAAAAAAAAATCTTGGGCATCAATTTGCTGCCCCTCTCAAAGTGCTGCCTGGGTCCAATGGACCCAGCGGGACCCATGGTAGGGCCGGCCCTGCCTGGACCCTATAGAGGTTGCACAGGCAGTTCAGCTCCTCCAGGATGGCACATCAATATGTTCCATTGCCAAAAGGTTTGCTGTGTCTCCCAGTCTCAAGAGCATGGAGGGGATTCCAGAAGACAGGCAGTTTTTCTAGAAGAGCTGGACAGGGCCGTAGCAGGTCCTTAACCCATAAGCAATACCAGTAACTGCTCCTTTGTGCAAGGAGGAACAAGATGAGCACTGCCAGAGTCCTACAAAATGACCTCCAGCAGGCCACTGGTGTTAATATCTCTGACCAAACAATCATAAACAGACTTCATGAGGGTTGCCTGAGGGCCCAACGTCCCCTGGGGTCCTGTGCTTACTGCCTGGCATCGTGGCGCTCAATTGACATTTGCCATTGAACATCAGAATTGGCAGGTCTGCCACTGGCGCCCTGCGCTTTTCACAGATGAGAGCATGTTCACCCTGAGCACATGTGACAGAGGTGAAAGGGTTTGGAGAAGCTGTGGAGAACGTTATTCTGCCTGTAACATCGTTCAGTATGACCGGTTTGGTGGTGGGTCAGTGATGGTCTGGGAAAGCATATCCATGGAGGGACGCACAGACCTCTACAGGCTAGACAATGGTACCCTGACTGCCATTAGGTATTGGGATGAAATCCTTTGACCCATTGTCAGACCCTACACTAGTGCAGTGAGTCCTGGGTTCCTCCTGGTGCACGGCCATGCCCGGCCCCACGTGGCAAGAGTATGCAGCCAGATCCATTGAGGAAGAAGGAATTGATAGCATTGAATGGCCCCCATGCTCGCCCGACCTAAATCCAATGGAACCTCTGGGACATTATGTTTCAGTCCATTCTACGCCGCAGCCAGGTTGCACCCCAGTCTGTTCAGGAGCTCAGTGAAGCCCTGGTCCAGATCTGGGAGGGAATACCCCAGGACACCATCCGTCGTCTTATTAGGAACATGCCCCGACGTTGTCAGACATGCATACAAGCACGTGGGGGCCATACAAACTACTGAGTTCCATTTTGAGTTGCTGCAATAAAATTTCAGCAAATTGGACTAGCCTGCTGCATCATTTTTTCACTTTGATTTTCGGGGTGTCTTTGAATTCAGCCCTCTGTAGATTGATAATTTTCTTTTCCATCAAACGATTTGGCATCCTTTTATTGCTAACACATTATCCCATTGGGATCTTATGTGTTTTCTAAGTGTTCCTTTAATTTTTTTGAACAGTGTATATATAGAACATTATGTGTGGCCCTTTGGCATAGACTTTTTGAGATGGGAATGAGGGACTCCTATTGCAAAAGTATGTGGGCATAGGACACACACCCTGCCACGCCCCCAAAGGAGAATTATACAAAAAAGTGCTTTTTTACCACTATTATTCCTTTATACTGGCTTTTGAAATTTAGAGATGCAGCAATTTAGAAATTGGATGAAAGTTTTAGCACTGGGAAACACTTTTTGATAAATAGATAAAAGATAAATAGTGCCTTTTATATACAACCATATGATCAGACCAAAGTGAGGAGGAAAGAAGGACAGAGGGACTTTGTTCCAAATCAGGGACAGTTGGGAGCTATGCTTTTGGTGATGTCAGGAGCCACATTTGAGGCCCCCTTAACTCATAAGTTGATAACCACTGGTCTAGAGAATGTAGAGCCCCTTCTCAATCCTCTTCCAGTAACCTCCGTACATCATAGAAACATAGAAACATAGAATGTGTCGGCAGATAAGAACCATTTGGCCCATCTAGTCTGCCCAATATATCTGAATCCTCTGAATAATCCCTGGCCCTATCTTATATGAAGGATAGCCTTATGCCTATCCCATGCATGCTTAAACTCCTTCACTGTATTTGCAGCTACCACTTCTGCAGGAAGGTTATTCCATGCATTCACTACTCTCTCAGTAAAGTAATACTTCCTCATATTACTTTTAAACCTTTGCCCCTCTAATTTAAAACTGTGTCCTCTTGTGGTAGTTTTTCTTCTTTTAAATATGCTCTCCTCCTTCACCGAGTTCATTCCCTTTATGTATTTAAAAGTTTCTATCATATCCCCTCTGTCTCTTCTTTCTTCCAAGCTATACATGTTAAGGTCCTTTAACCTTTCCTGGTAAGTTTTTTCCTGCAATCCATGTACTAGTTTAGTAGCTCTTCTCTGAACTCTCTCTAGAGTATCTATATCCTTCTGGAGATATGGCCTCCAGTACTGCGCACAATACTCCAAGTGAGGTCTCACCAGTGTTCTGTACAGCGGCATAAGCACTTCTCTCTTTCTACTGCTTATACCTCTCCCTATACATCCAAGCATTCTGCTGGCATTTCGTGCTGCTCTATTACATTGTCTTCCCACCTTTAAGTCTTCTGAAATAATTACTCCTAAATCCCTTTCCTCAGATACTGAGGTCAGGACTGTGTCAAATATTCTATATTCTGCCCTTGGGTTTTTACGTCCCAGGTGCATTATCTTGCACTTATCCACATTAAATTTCAGTTGCCAGAGTTCTGACCATTCTTCTAGTTTTCCTAAATCCTTTTCCATTTGGCGTTTCCCTCCAGGAACATCAACCCTGTTACATATCTTTGTGTCATCAGCAAAAAGACAAACCTTACCATCGAGGCCTTTTGTAATATCACTTATTAAACAAAATTGGTCCCAGTACAGATCCCTGAGGTACCCCACTGGTAACATGACCTTGTTCTGAATGTTCTCCATTGACTACAACCCTCTGTTGTCTGTCACTCAGCCACTGCCTAATCCACTCAACAATATGGGAGTCCATGCTCAATGACTGCAGTTTATTGATAAGTCTTCTATGTGGGACAGTGTCAAAAGCCTTACTAAAATCTAGATATGCAATGTCTACTGCACCTCCACCGTCTATTATTTTAGTCACCCAGTCAAAAAAATCTATAAGATTTGTTTGACATGATCTCCCTGAAGTAAACCCATGTTGTTTTTCATCTTGCAATCCATGGGATTTAAGATGTTCCACAATCCTATCCTTTAATAGGGTTTCCATTAATTTGCCTACTATTGATGTCAGACTCACTGGTCTATAGTTGCTCGATTCCTCCCTACTACCTTTCTTGTGAATGGGCACGACATTTGCCAATTTCCAATCCTCCGGGACGACTCCTGTTACTAATGATTGGTTAAATAAATCTGTTAATGGTTTTGCCAGCTCACCACTAAGCTCTTTTAATAATTTTGGGTGTATCTCATCAGGACCCTGTGACTTATTTGTCTTCACTTTAGACAGCAATCTTAGAACGTCTTCCTCTGTAAAGACACATGCATCAAACGATTCATTAGTCATCCTTTCAAGTGGAGGTCCTTCTCCTTTTTCTTCTGTAAAAACTAAACAGAAGTATTCATTAAGGCAGTCGGCTAGCCCTTTATTCTCTTCTACATACCTTCCGTCCTTTGTTTTTAATTTAGTTATTCCTTGTTTTAATTTCCTTTTTTCATTTATATATCTGAAGAATGTCTTATCCCCCTTTTTCATAGACTGAGCTAGTTTTTCTTCTGCCTGCGCTTTAGAAGTTCTTATAACTTGCTTGGCCTCTTTCTGCCTAATCTTGTAGATTTCCTTATCTTCATTGCTCTGGGTTTTTTTATAATTACAAAATGCTAGCTTTTTATTTTTAATGATTTGGGCCACTTCTGCTGAGTACCACAGTGGTCTCTTCCTTTTTTTGCTTTTACTGACAAGTCTAATGCAATTTTCTGTTGCCTTCAATAATGCACCCTTTAAGTAGTCCCATTTCTCCTGGACTCCATGTAATCCGTACCAGTCTGATAAGGACTCATTTATGACTAATTTCATTTTCTGTTTTTCTAAAATCTAAAACTTTTGTTTTTGTGTGGTGTGACTCTTTCACAGTTCTTATATTAAACCACACTGACTGGTGATCACTGGATCCCAAGGTTTCGCCTACAATGACATCATATACCGAATCCCCATTTGTGAATACCAGATCCAAAATGGCCTCCCTCCGGGTTGGCTCCTCAACCACTTGTTGCAGAGACAACCCCAGTAGGGAATTTAGAATATCTGTACTCCTGGTAGAACTTGCTATTTTGGTTTTCCAGTTTATATCTGGAAGATTGAAATCTCCCATAATGATAACTTCTCCTTTCATTGTCATTTTAGCTATTTCTTCAACTAGTAGATCATCTAGTTCTTTGACTTGACCCGGTGGTCTATATATCACACCTACACGAGTTACTGCATGATTAGCAAACTGCAATCATCATTTCTGATTGGTTGTTGTAGATGACAGCAGTTAGCGAATCCTGACTACTTTTTGCATTGCCTTCACAAATAAAGCATTGCCGTTGCAGGATCACACATTACACAGATTATCCCGACCTTAAATAAGTTATACGAAACTTCAGTAAAATAGTCTAGCCTGATCCAAACCACAGCCTTCTTTTACAAATGGCCTGATTTATGTTTTGCTGTTTCCACTTAAGTTTTTTCCAGCGTTATAAAGAAATTGTGTTTGAATGCAAGGTAAATCATGGGAGCTGTGTGCCTCTGGTGAACTCTCCTCTTATATCATATCCAGCGCCAGTGAATCTCAGATCTGTGGATACAGTGTGTCTTCTGAAGTCACATCTCTCGGCTCTGTGCCCTTTTTACAACAAGGATGGTTGCAATGCTGACTAATGGGCCATACACACCATAAGATTTTCTGAAGACTTTTTCCTTCAGACTTACCAAAACCATATAATATGAGGTCAAATCTAAACACTTTCAATTTGTATGCAATCTGGCAGGCCCTTGTACTACGTAGAAAAGCTAAATCTGAAGGAAAAAGTCTTCAGAAAATCTTATAGTGTGTATGGCCCATAAGGCCTGAGATATAAAGGTGACTTCAACTATCTCAATCATGTTACTGCAATTGTCAATGATTTGGAGTAGGGATTCATCACTAGCTGATTAAACAAATAGATCCATATGGGGTAAGCTACACAGTGGCATGTATTTTTTAATGTTTTCGCATTCACAATAAAGTAGACTCTACACCTCACTGCGAGAGAAACACATTAAATTGTGGAGCCAAGGTGGGTTGGCATCTCAGAGCCTAATAAATTAATTGGGGTGGGTGGTTTTCCAGTGTGCTGCTTTCGTTTTTTTACTTGAACGCTGAGTTGGAGTTTGCTAGGGATGAAGCTTGGGTTTGGTCCCGATTTGTGACATTAAAGGTTCCATGTGTTTTCTTTTTTTTTTTTTAACTAACAAACATGTTATACTTACCAGCTCTGTGCAATGATTTTGCACAGAGCAGCCCCGGTCCTCCTATTCTTAGTTCCCCTCGTTGACTGTCTTGGCTCCTCCCTCTTCTAAGACTCCCCCTAGCAAGCCTCTTGCTAAAGGGGTACTCCTGAAAGCTCAATCTCGAGCAGCCCTGTGTGCATCTATTGACACACATAGTTTGGCTCAGCCTAACCCTCCTACTCACTTGTCAATGGATTTGATTGACAGCAGTGGGAGGCAACGGCTCCCACTGCTCTCAGAGTCCAGTGAGGAGGGAGAGAGAGAGCAGCGCACCAATATTGGTTCAGGTAAGTATTTAGGGGACCCGGTGGGGAAACTGCACTTAAAAAGGTTTTTTACCTTAATTCTAAGAATGACTTAAGATAAAAAGAAAAAAAATTAGCCTTTGGAACCATTTTATGTTCAAACCCAGAACCAAATTGTCACTTCTGCCCACTGATTCCCAATCAACTGCAGCCAGGGCACTCATTCCCCACCTCGCAGCTTCATTTACTTAACAGAGTAGGGATGCCTGTGACATAATTGACCCAATATAGCTATGTTACCATATTAGGTCAATGGCATTGACATACCGAGCTGCAGTGCAGGGAATGACCTGGCCGCTACTAATTGGGCAGCAGTGGGAAGGAGTGAGAGCTTCCTTCTGGGTTCAGTACAAACCCAAGTTTGGACCAAATCCGAGCTCATTCCTGTTTGAAAGCAGCCATGCAGGGAGTCACACCTGACATCAGGTATACAGAGGATATTGGTCTTTGAAATGTGGGATGTTTTCAGATCTAGTTGGAAGTTAAAATTCCTACTACAATACATCATATATACCAACTATCCTATCTCCAGTGATTGCAGTGTTCTTCCTAAAATCTTAACCGGAGTTGTATATATCGAAGTAGTAACTCCTCATAGACCTAAATGGGGTCATACTCCAACAGCGTGCACTTAGGGGGAATTTACTGCAGAGGCCTGGAAAGTGCCGGATAAAATCCCAGCAAATAGGCAGCTAACAGTGGAGGAGGACATAACAAGTGGGAAGAGCTAATTATGCACCTGAATGGGGGGGGGGGGGGTTGAGGCTTAGATTGAATTACAGTCTAAGAGGGGTGGGGCTGGGGAGTAAACCTTAACTTGTCCTAAAAAAAAAAAAAAAAACTAGAGTCCCCACCATGTTTCCAATTTAGGAAAAAAATGTAGGAAAATAAAGAAACTGCTTGTGGTCAGATGTCTATGGTTGGGTAGGCACAGACACAACACACCTTCCAGTGACTGTCAAAGATTTTAAAGAGAACCTGTACTTTGCCCATTAAATATTATTATGCTCACCTTCCCCACACTCCTCTTCTGCCTGATTTTCCCTCATATTTTCAACTTTCTGAAAGTCACCAACCACAGGGGGCTCAGCAAGCTTCTTCCTATCCCAATAGGGCAGCATTCAGGCCTGGCTATTGTCCGCTCAGGTACCAAGCACCACCAATGGAGAGGCAGTGGGGAGGGAAGGGATGTTCCACATAAACCAATTAGTCCTCTGTGGTGGAAGGGATTGAGAACAGCAGTGGACAATTACATGAGCAGTACATGACATTTGGGGAGTACATGACATTTCCTGGGGAGTTCTATGCACATGTATAATTTTTAACAAATGAGGAGTTATCCTTTAAAAGAGATTGTAAACTGAACACCCTGAAAGAGAAAGACATAATGAGCTAGTATGCATCGCATACTAGCTCATTATCAAATACTTACCTTAGAACGAGCCCCCCGCCGTGCCGCCCGCTTACCTCTATGATGGACGACATGTCCAGTCGCCCGTCTTCCGGGATCGCAGCATCTGGCCATCTGATTGGCCGGAGCCGCGGTGACGTCACTCCCGCGCATGCACGTGGGAGCCGATGGTCACGGCACGGGGCTCTGAAGGAACGGCACCAGCAGCCGTTCCTTCAGAGCGCATGCGCCATTGACCTCACTGGCTGCATGTAAGGTAAATATCTCCTAAACGGTACATGTTTAGGAGATATTTACAGTACCTATAGGTAAGCCTTATCATAGGAGGAGGGTTTACTTCCTCTTTAAGAATAACCAACGCTTTAGTTTACTTTCTTTCCAATGGAAGAGAAACTAATACCTAACAACTAAAATGTCAGTGTGCCCAGCACCTCCGTAACATCATCCTGACGTCACAGCAGGAAAACTTTAAGGGGCAGTTCACACTGATGCAGTTTGTATGGGTTAATTCGCATCGCACAGACATTGCATGTGATCTGTACAGCAATGCAGTGTGAATCACATACGATGTCTGGCATCACACTAGTGTTACCCGCCCCTGAACCATGGAAGCAGAGTATTTCCTGTTCAGACCTGCTCAGCTGACATGACATCTTGATCTTGAAAAGACAAGACCTGATTAGTTACTACGTGGGAGTTTTTAATTTTAGGGGAAACTTTTTTCTTCATTTGTTATAAAAAAGCTTCAAACAGTGAGAATGATTTTTAGCTTCTTCAACCGGCCAAAGATGGATCAAAATCTGGCTGGTTCAGAACAAACCAGCCGAATTTGACCCATCTATGTATAGGCTGGTTGTACAGTAGTCGATCTCTTGATCCACTTCTGTATATCCAGCCTGTTGGAAAAGTTTCTCTCAATCAGTGCCACTGGCTGTAGCCAGCGGTGCTGATGAGTGTTTTTTGAAGGCTGGGAAGCTTCCCACTGTCAGAATACAATTAGCTCCCCAGGAGGGATTCCCCCATCCACATTCCCCATGCAGATCTTGAAAAGACGAGACCTGATTATTTACTATGTAGGAGTTTTCCATTTTGGGGGAAACCTTTTTTCTTTGTCTTTTATAAATAAGCCTCAAGCAGTCAAAGATTTTTAGGTTCTTCTACCAGCTTTAAAAGATGGATCGGAATTTGGACGGCTCAGTGGGAACTTGCTAAATTTCGTCCCATCTATGGGTAGTCTGGTTGTACAGTAGTCGATCTCTTGATCCACTTCTGTACATCCAGTCTGTTGGAAAATGTTCACTCAATCAGTGCCGCCGGCTGTAGCCAGCGGTGCTGATAAGTTTTTTCTGAAGGCTGGAAGCTTTCCACTGTCAGAATACAATTAGATCCACAGGAGGGATTCCCCCATCCACATTGAGTGTTTAGAGGGGGGAATCGATTCATTTTCTTTCATCCACCCGCTGGTAGAACAAAATGAATCATGTATGGCCAGCCTTACCTAGGAAAACTGCATGTATCTGATTTTAGATACAAAGTGTTTGTTGCAAGTCGACTGAGAATAATGGGATTTTTGTCTTACCGTAAAATTAATTTCTCTGATGTTCATTGACTGACACAGCTCCTGATCTTCTTGACCATTGGATTATACTGCCCCCTACAGGAGTAGGACAGAAAAAAAGCTTGACTATGCCTATGGGCAGTGCCAGGGGGTATACTCCCACTCTCAGCTATAGGCACTCAGTTTTGTTACAAGCAGCGTCAGAAAAAATCCAACTCAGTAGGGTGGGTGCTGTGTTCATCAATGAACATCAGAGAAATGGATTTTAAGGTAAGACAAAAATCCCATTTTCTCTATCGTTCATTGACGGACATAGATCCTGATCATCTTAACCTTTGGAAAGTCCCAAAGCAGTGTTAAACATGAAGGGTGTGAACAGCAGAAAAAAAAATCCCCCAAGGCTAAACCATAGCCAACCAGGTAACATGGAGCTCAACCAAGAACAACTGGAGCTCACTTGAAAAAAAACAATACACCCTCAAAGAGGACCAGGCCCTCTAAACATCAGCTTACAAACCCTACGGCCAAAGGAAACCTCTGCAGATGCCAACACATCCACTTTATAAAATTCTGTAATGGTGTGCACAGATGACGAGGTAGCTGCCTTGCAAACCTGCATCACTGACGCCTGATGACGGAAGGCCCAGGAGGCACCCGAGCGCCCAAGTAGAGTGTGCCTTGACAGGGAAAGGAGGAACCTGACCCTTGATGGAATAGGCCTGAATCACTGTCTGTCTGATCCATCTGGAAATGGTCACAGCAGAAGCAGACAACCCCTTCCGAGGTCAATCCGTGAGCACAAATAGTGAGTCTGACTTCCAAAAAGACTCTGTAGCTGCCAGGTACACCCTAACTGCCCAAACCACATCCAAGGAATGCAAGGCAATTTCCTTAGGATGTTTTGGCCTGGGACACAGGGAAGACAACACAATGTCTTCATTCAAATGAAAATCAGAGACAACCTTTGGAAAGGAACGACAGACAGGGGCGAAGAACCACCTTCTATCTGTGAACCACCAAGTAAGGTGAAAGAAAAGACAACGCCGCCAGCTCCGACACCCTGCGTGCAGAAGTGATTGCCACCAAAAAGGTCACCTTTTGGGATAACGTAAGCAGGGGAACCTCCCTAAGATTTTCAAAAGGAGGTTTCTGGAGGACTGAAAGCACCAAATTGAGGTCCCAAGGTGGCAATGGAGACCACACCAGAGGAGTCAAGTGTCGAACTCCCTGGATCAAAGTACACACCAAGGAAAATGTGGCCAATGGTCAATGAAAGAAGACCGCCAAGGCCGAGACCTGGCCCTTGAAAGTACTCAAGGCCAGGCAATGCTCAACCCCCCGTTGGAAGAAGGTCAAGATCAAGGTGCCCCTTCATGCTGAGGGAGCCTTGTCCGCAGGTCTGGATAAGCCCACTCTTGGCTTGCCAGACCAGGTTTGTTTGGATCCTCCATGCAGATGAGGGGCAAAGTGTCCGCAGGGATCACCGAGAGAAGGGGGGACACTGCACGGGAAGGAGGAGAACCCGGGGGTCCGACCATCCCAGAGAGGGGCCCATGTCCACCCCAAAACCCTCTAGGGGGAGAGGGAGGCAGCTACTTACCATACCAGGAACAGGGTTGGCACCGCTCCAGACAGAACCTCCTCTCCATCTAAATGGGGGGGGGCTGTCGGCCAGGAGGAATGCTGTGACTCAAACCGAGGCCAGGTCGTATGCGACCTCGCGAGACGTTTAACTAGTAGGCCAGCCCCCGTCCAGTGGGGTTATGTCGCGGCAGACCTAGCATGCTGAGGCCTGCACGCGCTCGCCAGACTGGGGGGGCCACTGGATTTTAAAAATCATCCAGCCCATCACCCAGTCAAGCAGTTGATTGTAGATTCTCACAGGGAAAATAGAAAAATTCAATAGAAAGGAAAAAAAATTGCCAGGACCAAAGATCCCAGCAAGGAACTAGGTCCTTACTCCTGACTAGAAAAAGAAAACTGAGTGCCTATAGCTGAGAGTTGGAGTATACTTCCTGGGAGTGCCCATAGGCGTAGTCAAGCTTTTTTTCTGCCTAGTGTCCTACTCCTGCAGGGGGCAGTATTACCCAATGGTTAAGAAGATCAGGAGCTGTGTCCGTCAATGAACAATAGAGAAAGTCTTATCTCAAGTGGGGTTTCCCTACTTGCTAAGAAAGCCAAGTAGGTGTAGAGACAACAATGTTTGCACATTCAATGTACTTTTTTTATGAGAACATGATGGGAAACCCCTGTGCCATTCTCAGTTTTCAATGACTTAAACAGCAGCCCAATTTTTCTGTCCAAACTTTGGAGGCACTAAAGGTTACATAGAAACATGTGTGGGTCAGGCAAACCAACAAATCATTTAATCCAGACTGCTGACTTGAGTTAAGTTGATGCTTTAAGTAGGCTTATGTGCCATATTATGTATGGCTTGTGAAATGAATTTCTCATTTGTGTGGGCTAAGGGCTATGATGCGCTCATCATAATGACAGCCGGAGCCTTTCTTTTTTTTTTTTCTTTCCTATTGCTAATAAGAGAAGCCTCTATATGGAATGTAGCACAGCAATGTGACTGGCAGGAAAAGTGCCAGAAAAATAAGCTGCATTGAACAGAAATTGTAGTTTTACCATAAAGTTCACCATAATCCCCTGTGCTTCTTTTTAAAGAACAACTCCACCTTTAGGGTCCATTTAACTTTGGTGCAACTGTGATGCAACTTTGACGCAGCTTAGGATGGGTGAGACTTGGATGCAACTTTGGCTTTGACCAGTGATAATGGACAACTGTTGCACAACTGTCACATCTAAAACATTCAGGTGAGACTTTCATGCGACTTTTGAGGGATAACATTGAAGTATATCAAAGTGGTCGGACCAAAGTGGTGCATGAACTCCTTTGAAATCGCTGCAACTTTAAGTCGCATAGATATGACCAGTAGTGATTGGAAAACATGGAGTGTGACTTGTCATGCACACTGACGTCCAAAGTCCCATGACAAGTCACACAAATACAGTATGAAAGGAGCCTTAGTCAAACTGTCCTTTAGGGCCAGTTCACACTGATGCGATGTGGGAAACCCACAGGAATCGATGTGTTTCCCGCATCACACAACGCACTCATGTGTTCATGCAATCCACTGCGGGTCTCAATTAAATGTTAAGCATGTTACAAAACGCAGTGTGTTTGCTTAAATGGAATCGCACCGGGAGGCGGGTACCTAGGCGATCCAAGTGGATGTTTCCTATCCCCATCCCTTCCTGCAGTTTTCTGGGACACGTCACAGGTCCCAGAAAACTGCGGGAGCATTCACAAAGTGCAGCTCAGCTCACCCATGCGCAGTGGGCAGCCGGCTGTGTTAAATTAAGATGCCAGCTCTGGCAACCCAAAGGCTTCTAAAGAACTAGCCTGAGTGAGGATGGCGCTAGATCCCTGGAACGGTAGGTGCCGTGTTATTAAAAGTCAGCAGGTACAGAATTTGTAGCTGCTGATTTTTATTTTATTTTTTTCAGAATGGAGAACTGCTTTAGCAAGCAGTAAAAGTGCTTTATAACAACTCATCTTTGAACTCTCTAGCTGCAAGTAGCACATGTGAAGTGGCTGTGCATTATAAGGTTAACACTGCATCTTTTTTTGGTTTTCCTTTAGAATAGGGAGGCCCCCAAAATTCTGACTACCTTGCTCAAATGAGTACGGGGTACGTAGTACCCCATTATTACTCATTTACAAATAAAAGAAAGTATAAAGTGCATAAAAACACCCACACAGTCAAAAAAGTTCCTTATTAAAAAAAAAAAATAAAACAAACAATGCTGCCCCAATGTTAATCCAAAGTCAATCACATCATACAGTGAGGTAGACCCTCATCAATTGTGACAACCCGCCATGCCCAATGATGTTAACCTGCTGATACACCCATTGCAAATGACAGCTCTCCGGCTGGCTGCTGAAAATAGACATGACCATATTTGGTCTAACAAGGGGTACCTATGCCTAAGCACCCCCCCCCCCCCCCCACAGACTCCTACATCCTTTTTGAGGGACAGGATAAAGGGATGAGGCCCTTGTCTCCATCAATCTGGGGACAAGGCATAATGCAGGGGAGGAACACTTTGTTGCCCCCCCTCCCCTTCCAATGTTGGAGAATTGTAGCCTGGTATGGGACGGGGCGGGGCACAACCCTGGACCAGGGACTTTTATGAATTTTTTGGGGGAAACCATGCCAATATCTTTTTTTCTTTAAAATTCAGCGCACCATTTAAAAAAAAAAGTTAAAAAAATAAAAAATTAATATTTGATGACTGACATCACCCAGGATCCCACCTTGCTTGTTTACAAATAGAAGGCAGCAGGGATCTGTTATTTAGCGGTGGAAGTGTTACCACTGCCAAATGACCGATCCCCAGATACTGTTTGTAAAAGCAAAATTGCATTTTAAAGGAAAACATCCTTTTGCACCTGTAACTTCATGTGCAGCTTTGAGGCATCCAGTGTATTTTCAGTGTTGCCCTTTAAGGCACATTAAAAGACCCCCCCCCACCGATTTCTTTTATTTTTTTTTTTGCATTGTTACCTGTCCCCCATTGCAATGCCAATCTACCCATGTCCTTTGAAAAAATGCAAATTAACCTTGAAAAAAAAAAATAACAAGATTCTAATCGCATAAACTTCAGTGAGTTTTGTGGCTAAGTTCTGGTTTAGTGGCCTTTTTGATGAGTTTGCCGAATCTCCTGGGAGCTGAATTTTACCCGGTTTTCCCATCCCTAGACCCTACTTTAACCGCCATAAAAAAAAAGTTAAGCTATCATTAAAGTGGTTCTAATGGCTGAAGTTTTTGATTTGCTATGCATGAAGGAAAAAAAACCTTTAATGAACAGCAGCCCCCCCAATAGGTACCAGAGCCCGATCTCGCTCCAGCGATGTGCATGAGAAATTAATTGAGATAACACGGCACAGTGGTGTAGTGGTTAGCACTTTCACCTAGCAGCAAGAGGGTCGCTGGTTCGAATCCCAACCACGACACTACCTGCCTGCAGTTTGCATGTTCTTCCTGTGCCTGCGTGGGTTTCCTCCGGGTACTCCAGTTTCCCCCTACACTCCAAAGACATGCTGGTAGGTTAACTGGATCCTGTATAAAAAAAAAATAAATAAAAATTGGCCATTGGCCAGTGTATGTATGTGAGTTAGGGACCTAAGATTGTAAGCTCCTTGAGGGCAGGTACTGATGTGTATGTACAATGTATATGTAAAGCGCTGCGTAAATTGACAGCACTATATAAGTACCTGAAATAAAGGTTGGTAAAAGTCCATGATTCAAGGTGGGTGCTGAACCTTGGCTCGCCACCAGGAGAAGCATGAAAGAAGAAAATGGTTGCACACCACCATGGAATCCAATAAAGAAAAGTTCTTAATTCACATAAGTAGTACAAGGTACAGCAGGGTAGGACAGTAGATGCTTTTCACACAACTGTTACGTGCTTGTTCCGTGAGAGCATTATAGCCGAGGCTCTCCTGGGTCTCTCCCTCTTTAATAGCTAAGATGTAGCAGCAGGAGCCATTGCCACCCACTGCTGTCAATCACAACCAGAAAGAAGGGTGCAGGGCTAAGCTACGCTCTCTGTGTCTTATGGATTCGGGGCTCCGTAACGAGCATTCATGAGTGCCCTATAGCAAGCGGCTTGCTATAGGGGCACTCAGCAGGGGGGAGGGTCCCAGAGCACCGGCAGGAGACCCGAGAAGTGGAGGATCGAGGCAGCTCTGTGCAAAACCACTGCACAGAGCAGGTAGGTATAACATGTTTTGTTATTTAAAAAATAAACAAATACATTTGTTTTTACAAACACTTAACATGTGTTGCATTAGACCCCGCTCACACTGGGGCGACTTGTCAGGCGACCTGGTCGCCTGACAAGTCGCCGTGGGTCGCCTGCCATAGAGTAGCACAGGACCCGTTCTAATAGGAGCGACACAAGTCGCTCCGACTTAGAAAAAGGGTCCTGAGCTTCTTTGGGGCGACCGGGAGCGACCTGCATTGACTTCAATGATATGAAGTCCGTGCCGGCCACTCCGAGGTCGCGGTGCTAGCTGCGCACCGCGACTTCACAGGTCGCCCCCGCAAGTCGGGTCGCGCCTGTGTGAACCGGCTCTTAAGTCGACTCTGACCTGCATTAGTGTATCTGACACAACGCACATTAGTGCGTTATGTATTTTGGTGTAGAGTGACTAGGTGTCCTGGGAGCCACACATCAAGTCAAGACCTGCTGTATGATAGTGAATGGCAGTCTCAGCCTAGACCTCCAATGAGGGAGTGGGCTGACGGTGGTCCAGGCTGAGACTGCCATACAGCAGGTCTTACCTTGATGTGCGGCTCTCAGGACACCTAGTCACTCTCTAACATTGCTTGGAGCACAGAGGAGCTCTCTCCCAGCCAGCACTTTCAGTGGTGGGCACAGAACTTCATTTCCATACAACCTGAGCAGCTCACACACATACCCGTGTGTTTTAGTGTGCTGCAGTGCAAGTGCATTGGGTGCAACTCAGAATAACACCGTGGTACATCTAGTAAATTGTGCTAATTAGCACATTAAGTAGGGTTGCTGCCTTTTCTGAGAAAAAATACCAGCCTTTTGGCCTCTTTCCCACTAATAGCAAGGACAACAAGTCCCATTCTACTAGCAGGGTGGCAGTCCTAGTGGTAGGGTGTGGACTGAATGAGCCCTACATCTCTTGGCAGCAAAGAGATCTAATTGCCAAACTAGTCCTAGCTTTAGCGGGGCATCATGGTACGTAAAAATGAATGCGAGAGTGCAATTTAAAGTCCATAATGTCTACATGCAAAATGACTGACTAGGTTGTATCTTTAATTTAGCTTTTTTTGTAAACTAATAGTATACACAGTATGACCTATTATATTAAATGTATGCTAGTCTTGCCAGGAAGATGACTCTAATCATCCATCAGCTGATATTTTTTTTTGTTCTTTGTGCTCCTCCACATGCCGATACATCACATCAATGCCACAACACATTTAAGGTCACTTATGTTGCCTGGATTCTCACAGCACATAAGCATTAAACCACGAAGCCTCTTCTCACCTCTAGTTAAGCCTAAAATGCCCATAACATGTTTTCATGGCTGTGAGAGTGCGGCAGCTTGATGTGGCTAACACAGGTGATACTAATTCTGAGCGACACGCTGTCCGCCAACGCTAAAAGCTTCTCTGCTTAACTTACTGTATTATACATACAGGCGATGAGATAGTCCACATCGGTGCAGTGGAGAAGTGTTCCTTATTTTTCACACCTACTGGAAGAAGGAGAAGTACATTTTAAAACATCAAAGAAATGATCCGATTATAGGACAGACTTTAAAGCCTATTTTTGAGGGGTGGATATATACATTTATAGATAGCCAATGATCCGTAGTCTGGTCTTTCTCACCTTTCTGGGCTGATTAAGCTGAATCATCATCACATTCAAAAAGGTGTGAAAACGAAACTCTAAGCAAATATAACAAAAGGAAAAATCACTCTTTAGTCCAGTTACATATTCATAAAAATAAATAAATACATAAAAAAAAATCCAAGTTACATATTCATTGAAAAAACAAAAACAAAAAACACTCTTTAGCTCTTTAGGCCCCATTCACACTAGTGCGACTTGTCCCGCGATTTTGGACCGCAAAATCGCATGACAAGTCGTTTTCCATTATTTTCAACGAGCCCCATTCATATCAGTGCGTTTTGAAGTCGCACCGACTTCAAAGTAGTTCCTGCACTACTTTGCCACAATTTTAATGCGTTTTGAGGCATATAGCCTTGCCATTGCTTTCAAAATCGCGCCAAAATCGCGATAAAATTGCGTCGCATAAGTGTGAAAGGGGCCTTACTCCAGGTATGTATTTGTAGCACTAACCCCGCAGGGGTTACAGATGAGTGGGTTCCCCACTCCTGCTTAGCCAGGCAACATGCATATTTTTGTTCTTTTTCCATACACAATGAACAGGCTTTGAGCTTGTTTTTTTGTTGTTATTTTATTAGGGGTAATAACTTAGATGGGAATATGAATTATTGGATACCCAACTTGACTTGCAAAAAACCAGGGTCAAATTCCACCCATGTACACGCATCAGAACTGTCCTCCTACCAAACACCGATAGTCTCTGATAAATAACAGATGCAAACGTCCCTTATGGACTAGGAACTCTCAGTCCTTTAAAAGGTAGCACAAAGTGTTGTAAACTTCATTCCGGAGTACCTCCAACTCTCCTGCAGACACTGGTCCCGGCTCTACTACTACAGGAATTGTCAACCTGCTTCTTCACCAGCCCACCCGGCTATCTCTCCACCAGCCTGCCTGACTGCTCCAGAGATCTCCCAGAGCAACGTTAAGATTTAAGCACACCACTAACTTCCTGAGAGACCTGCAACGTGCGGCAGTCTTTCCCCTTGTAAGTCCCTGACCTTGCTGTAGTACTTACACAGTCCTCCTTGCTCCCGCTGCCTCTCAGGAAAGATTCCCTCCAAACTGCTTCTGTTGTCAGGATCCTCCTAAGCCAGCCTGAGCTGTGGCCTGAGGTAGAGCCTCTCCTCCTCAAGGGCCACCGACGGTTCCCTCAGCACTTCATCTCCATCTTTCACGCGACTCCTCCTGCCAGCACGAATCATCCATACTTAAGGGCTGGCTCAATCACCCTGCCAGGCCCACATGCCTGGGGATTGGCCAAGCTCCCTAGAGTATGCAGAACGACCCTCCTGGCCTCCGCCCCCTAACCTCTAGAAGTTTCTCCAAACTTCCAGACCCAGGGGGAGTCACCAGAGACTTGCCTACATGAGTCATCTGGCCAAATGCAAATAAACCCTGACCCAGATTCCATGACTCATGCTAAACCATGAGCCAAACTATGTTTTGCCTACTCTCACACTAGTAGAACACTATAGGGTGCTACATATTCATTAAAAAACCCTTTAGTCCTGTTACTTTTTTTCATAAGAAAAACACCCTTCAGCCAGTGATTTATTCATAGAAAACATCCATTAGTCCTGTTATATATTCATTAGATTTCAGAAATCCAAAAAATTAATTTTTTGTGGGAAATGTAATATATTCATTAAAATAAAATACCCTTTAGTTCAGGAACCTACTCATATAGAGACGACAGACACCCTTTAGTGCTGATGTGTTCATAAAAATAAAAAAAATTGGATTTTTGACTCACAGTAAAATCCATTTCTCTGATGTTCATTGATGGACACAGCTTCTGATCTTCATGACCATTGGGTTATACTGCCCCCTACAGGAGTAGGACACTAGGCAGAAAAATAATCTGCTTTAGCTAAAGGAAGGTGTGGTCCATAAGTGCATGGATGGATGGTTGGGACCCCAGGGGGGTCCCCACAAAAAGTGTAAAACACTGCAAAGGGACAACCCCCACCGCTCTGGCAGCACCACCACACGGTCGCCAGGCACAAAGCACCAAGCGATCCTCAGCAGAGAGGGAGAAGACATCACCAGACTCACCACCCCGCAGAAACAGGCACCTCCAGCCACCAGGATAATCTGCACTCCACGTGCGGTGATCAGGAAGTGAAAAGCCGAAATTGCCACCCACAGGGCTCCTTTGCCATGGCCGCTGCTATTTTCAATGGCAAACCACCGCAAAATGGCCACCGGACTACACAAAAATGGCCTGCCGTGCATAGAAACACACAGGCTACAGCAAAATGGTAGCCCCATGCAGCATCACGAGGCTCCCAGGGACCCAGGAGGGATCCCTAGGCCTCAAGGACAGGCCCAGGCAGGACGGGGGTCCTGGCAGAAGCCCCCACCAGGTACAACCCACCTGCACCACCGATCGTCCGGTCGCTGGTGGCGCACCCCCTGGCCCCCATCGCCAACAATAGTGCCCTGCCCCCAACCCACACAGACCACCCACACAACCTCAGCATAAGTGAAGGGCGGGTGGTAGGATAAGAGGCCAGATGAAGGGGGGTGCCTGACAGGAAGGAGGAGAACCCGGGGATTTCGGGTCCATCCCAAGGAGGGGCCCATGTTCACCCCAATACCCTCCAGGGGTAGAGGAGGGACAGCTACTCACCATATCAAGAACGAGACAGGCACCACTCCAGACAGAACCTCTTCTCCATCGAAATGGGGGGGCTGTCAACCAGGAGGAATGCTGCAACTCGGATTGAGACCCGGTCATATGCGACCTTGCGAGGTGTTTAACTCGCAGGCCAGCCCCTGTCTGGTGGGGCTATGTCCCGGCTGACCTAGTGCGGAGCTGAGGTTTGCGCGCTCGCTGGCCAGACTGGAGTGACCACTGGATCTAGATTATCCAGCCCTTCGCCCAGTCCGGCATTTGATTGTAGATCTCACCAGAAAAAAAAACAGGGAAAAAAAATTTTGATCTAAAAAGAAAAAAATGCCAGGACCAGAGATCCCAGCAAGGAACTAGGTCCTTACTCCTGACTAGGCAGAAAAAAAACTGAGTAACCATAGCAGTGAGAGGGAGTATACCCCCTGGGACTGCCCATAGGCATAGCCAGATTCTTTTACTGCCTAGTATAACCCGATGGTCATGAAGATCAGGAGCTGTGTCCGTCAATGAACGAAAGAGAAAACACCTTTTAAGCCAGTTATGTATTCATATTCTAAGAAAAATAACACACATTTTAGTCCTGTACCTTTTTACATATAAAAAAACACTCTTCAGTCCACTTCCTTATTCATATAAAACCACCCATTAGTCCTGTTATGTATTAATGAAAAAAAAAAAAAAAAACCTTTATTTCAGGTACTTTTTCATATAGAGAAAGCACCCTGTTATGTATTCATAAATAAATAAGTAAACACCCTTTAGAAAAAAAAAAGTTCTGGTACTTTATCTTTTAGTCCCTTACAGTATGTATTCATAACAGATTACAAAACCCAAAAGAAACTGCGTTCGTGAATAAATAACAAATAGAAAAGTTAACTTAAGCAGTAACTCTAAGGTGAGATATTTTACACAGTGTATTCTTGTAACGGAACCACGACCCACACTGTGTTTGTGGGCTTCCGTCAGTATACGACTTTCTTCAGTCTTGAACATAGATCTCAGGTTTTCCTGCGGCCACCCATACAGAGCTAGCCGACAACTTAGCTTGTTCTGGAACCATCTCCCTTATTGAACATTCACACAGTTTATATACAGCATGGACATCCCCCTCCTGATCAGATTAAAACACACAGGTCAGGGGTTGCCTGATTACATTATCATATGCAGATGAAATTGTAAACAGAAATAGAATTAACCTGAACTAATTATCTAGCCATCTGGACAGAAACAATATGTGAGTTCATTAACAATGGGACACAGACAATAGGAAGTGACAGATTGTCCGTCTCTGACATTGAAGTACAATACACATTATCATAAGTGTAAACACAGAACCCATCTGTATCTGTCTTTCACTCCCAGTGATGGTGAGCACCGTCACAATTCTAAATTATAACATAATGAGCCACACTACATTAAAATTAGATTTAAAAAAGTGATGCACAACATATATCCAATGGAATCCGTGAGCAAAGAACAGTCCACATGCAAAGAAAAGTCCACTTCTTAAGTGCTTATATGGTCACATACGCATAGTGAACATCCATCACCAGTATTCGGAAAATACCCGTTTGTGAGACCACCACCTCTTATGGAAAAAATACAAGCTTACCAGCTACACATGACCCCCTAACTAAAGAAAGGTTATCAAAGCTTTGAATAGAACAACCCAGCTTCAGGTGATCAGAAGCAGATCCAGAAATTCTTCCCAATGATATCACAGTGACGAAATGCGCAGGGGAGGAGCTGCGTCCTGACGTCATCGCATTCCCTGAAGTGCGGGTGTTTTGTTTGTGTTTGGCCAGCGAGGATATTACTATATAGCGCTATAATTATTTCTTGGATGTACGTGTCATTTTAACTTTAAATGTAATATAAGGGTTTTACACTATTGGATCATTTTTTTTCATGTCCCTATGTCAATTTCTGCGGGATGATGCCTGGTGAAGAACTATCAGATAACCGATTGCCCTTCTGGAAGAATTTCTGATGACCTGAAGCTGGATTGTTCTATTCTAATTCTAAGCTTTAATGAACAAATACATTTTAACACCCTTTAGACCAGTTATGTAATAATGTAAAACAACATATTTTTAGTCCTGTTAGGTATTTATTTTAATAACACACTCCCTTTAGTCCTGTCATAAAAAACGTAAACTTCACCAACCTTTCTGATTGTTTTTACAATCCCAAATTACATTTACGGATGGGTTATCCCTAATAAACATACTGACACGTTCAGCAAATCCAGCTTTGTGTGTTGTCATTTGCTAACCTGCTGTTGCTCACCTGGTCCCGTGCCACCATCTTCCTCCCTTATGTCACTGGGAGCCGGCTGTCTCCTCCTGAATCTTACATGTATGTACCTACGCTCGTGCAAATAGACAAATCAATACATTCATAAAAAAAAATTCTCCCCTGATGAAGTCACATGATCTGATGACACAACGCATTGGGAGGAGCCAATGACATAACAACATAAACCGAAAGTGTGTGGTCAGCCACTTTGTTGTAGGTTTTACATATCTACGTATATGCCTGGAAACTGCTGAGCACCAGAAGTGCACAATTTAAGTTGAGTATATCAGTTTTAAATAAAAAAATGTAAGTTCTGCGTAAACTGTTGGGGCAATATAATCCTGTATAAAAATAATAAATCATACAGAGAGCACTCTATATCCTCTTCATTTTTGAGTAGTTAACAAACATACACCAAAGGACTGCAGAGGACGGAGATGGATTGAGAAACATCTGTAAGCTGGAGAAAGGCACAACAACCATGGCATAGGAGACCCCACTTAAAGGGGCAATCCCATGAGACCTATTAATGGGTCAGAATATAAGGTGAGACCATATGAATGTTGGAGAAAGGATTTGCGCTCATGGAGAAAGAACAATTTGGAGGACTTTAAAAGCAGTGGAAAGTCTGAAAATATGTGGCATGGTTGGAAATAAACACAGCAGCACAAATGTATGTTTGCAAGAATATATAGTCACATGGGACTATATTGTTAATATGGTTTTTTTTTTTTCAAGATCCCTTTCACACTGAGGCGCTGCCTATGAATCTCTGAGTGCTTTTGGCGCTTATGAGGTGCTTTTGAGGCGTTAGCGGTGCACTTTTCTTAAAGGTTCGTGATTCAGAAACTTCTTCAAGAACCATTTTGAGGCAGTTTTGAAGCGCTTTTTTTGTGCGCTTTTGAGGCGATTCCCATGGAAGACTGAGATGGAAAGGGGGACTGTGATGGGAACTCAGATGGAAGGGAGGACTCTGTTTTCTGGAATTTCTTTGTCTGTTGCTGTAAATGATGGGAAGGAATTTAATGTACACAATGTGGATAGATATCAACCTATGTGGAGGTGAACGGAAGGATTGGTGGAGGTGAATGGAAGGATTGGTGGAGGTGAATGGAAGGATTGGTGGAGGTGAATGGAAGTGTTGGTGGAGGTGAATGGAAGGGTTGGTGGGGTGAACGGAAGGATTGGTGGAGGTGAACGGAAGGATTGGTGGAGGTGAATGGAAGAATTGGTGGAAGTGAACAGAAGGATTGGTAGAGGTGAACGGAAGGATTGGTGGAGGTGAATGGAAGGATTGGTGGAAGTGAACGGAAGGATTGGTGGAGGTGAATGGAAGGGTTGGTGGGGTGAACGGAAGGATTGGTGGAGGTGAACGGAAGGATTGGTGGAGGTGAATGGAAGAATTGGTGGAAGTGAACAGAAGGATTGGTAGAGGTGAACGGAAGGATTGGTGGAGGTGAACGGAAGGATTGGTGGAGGTGAACGGAAGGATTGGTGGAGGTGAACGGAAGGATTGGTGGAGGTGAACGGAAGGATTGGTGGAGGTGAACGGAAGGATTGGTGGAGGTGAACGGAAGGATTGGTGGAGGTGAACGGAAGGATTGGTGGAGGTGAACGGAAGGATTGGTGGAGGTGAACAGAAGGATTGGTGGAGGTGAACGGAAGGATTGGTAGAGGTGAACGGAAGGATTGGTGGAGGTGAACGGAAGGATTGGTGGAGGTGAACGGAAGGATTGGTGGAGGTGAACGGAAGGATTGGTGGAGGTGAATGGAAGGATTGGTGGAGGTGAATGGAAGGATTGGTGGAGGTGAATGGAAGGGTTGTGGAAGTGAACGGAAGGATTGGTGGAAGTGAACGGAAGGATTGGTGGAAGTGAACGGAAGGATTGGTGGAGGTGAACGGAAGGATTGGTGGAGGTGAACGGAAGGATTGGTGGAGGTGAACGGAAGGATTGGTGGAGGTGAATGGAAGGATTGGTGGAAGTGAACGGAAGGATTGGTGGAGGTGAACGGAAGGATTGGTGGAGGTGAACGGAAGGATTGGTGGAGGTGAACGGAAGGATTGGTGGAAGTGAATGGAAGGATTGGTGGAAGTGAACGGAAGGATTGATGGAAGTGAACGGAAGGATTGATGGAGGTGAATGGAAGGATTGGTGGAAGTGAATGGAAGGATTGGTGGAGGTGAATGGAAGGATTGGTGGAGGTGAACGGAAGGATTGGTGGAGGTGAATGGAAGGATTGGTGGAGGTGAATGGAAGGATTGGTGGAAGTGAACGGAAGGATTGGTGGAAGTGAACGGAAGGATTGGTGGAAGTGAATGGAAGGATTGATGGAAGTGAACGGAAGGATTGATGGAGGTGAATGGAAGGATTGGTGGAAGTGAATGGAAGGATTGGTGGAGGTGAATGGAAGGATTGGTGGAGGTGAACGGAAGGATTGGTGGAGGTGAATGGAAGGATTGGTGGAGGTGAATGGAAGGATTGGTGGAAGTGAACGGAAGGATTGGTGGAAGTGAACGGAAGGATTGATGGAAGTGAAGTGTGACATCGCCATAGTAACAGAGGTATGGTTACAATGTGGCAGTTGTAGGTCTCTGTTGATAGAAGAGAAGTAGTTGGGGACATTCTCTCCCTTTGAGTTTCATAAACTCGTATTCCGCCTGTAATATTATTTCCTCCCATTGTGATATAAAATCTAACTATAGGAAAATTATTTTTCTCATTCTGTACAGAGTAGAGGAGGGTTATCACCTTGGTCAGGTTTATTTTTTGACATATGTGTCCCTTTGGGGAGATTTCCTTATACTTCCTATCCCAAAGACATAACAGGAAGTGGGAGAAAATCTTTTTAAAGTGACGAAATCTGAGGGTGTCACCAGAACTAGTGTCCCCACTGGAAGATTTCCCTTCTATTCCTGTTGGCGTCAACTGAAAATATGGGATTTTCTTTCACTTATAACTGCAAACAGGATAAATAGAGTGAGAATCTCCCTAACGGGGACACAGACAGCGTCTCTGTTAGGGAGAGTCACCCTTCTTATTTCCCCCGGAGATCTCTCACCAAAAGTGAAAGGAAATCAGGAATTTTGAGTGATCACCAGCACAGGAATGGAGGGGAAATCTTCCAATGGGGACACTAGTTCTGGTAAATCCGGTGACTACCAAAGCTTTCCTCTCACTTCCTGTTTTGGCTATGGGACAGGAAGTGAAGAGAAATCTCCCCAATCTCACAGGAGGTATTCTATACAAAAATAGTACAGTAATAATAAAACGTTTTGCCTAATCTTCTGTAAATACATCTATCCTCCTCCATGAAATGCTCCATGACACACAGATGTCCTCTGTCTCTGCTGCATCCCATCATCCACACTCCATGCAGCTCTCTGCCCCCAGGTAACCCCTCCGCACAGCTGTTCTAATGACGTCACCTTACCACCCTCCTCTTCTCTTACGTTCTCCTTTTTTTGCCATGCCCACGTGTTTCTCCAGCCCCGCCTGTGGTGTTGACGTTCCCACTCGCGTAACACGGTGGGCGTGATCGTGGTGAGCAGGACGCATGCGCGGTAAGGCAAATCCGTCCTAAGTTACCTCTCTTTCGGGGCGGGGTCACGTGGTATGTCGGCGCTTTTTGGCGCTTGTTGTAGTGGAGCGGGTGGGAGAGGCACTGCAAGAGTCAGCGTGCCTTGGAGAGACCGAGGAGGGGGGATGTGTAATGAGGGGCTCAGCTCATACCTGGGGGGGCTCATTCACCTCTATCCGGTCACACTTCTCTATTGTGGCAATGACTGCTTTACTACACATTACCCCGGTATACATACACTGTATACTGTCTGTGTGACTCCAATGTACTGTACAGCACAGCGTATACTGTAATGCACATACAACACGTATACTGTAATGCACATACTACACGCCACGATGCGTATACTGCATATCGCAACACATATATAATACGCCACAACACGTATATACTACACGGCACAACACGTATATACTACACGCCACAACACGTATATACTACACGCCACAACACGTATATACTACACGCCACAACACGTATATACTACACGCCACAACACGTATACTACGCGCCACAACACGTATACTACGCGCCACAACACATATACTACACACCACAACACATATACTACGTATACTACGCGCCACAACACGTATACTACGCGCCACAACACATATACTACACACCACAACACATATACTACGTATACTACGCGCCACAACACGTATACTACGCGCCACAACACATATACTACACACCACAACACATATACTACGTATACTACGCGCCACAACACGTATACTACGCGCCACAACACATATACTACACACCACAACACATATACTACGTATACTACGCGCCACAACACGTATACTACGCGCCACAACACGTATACTACGCACCACAACACGTATACTACGCGCCACAACACATATACTACACGCCACAACACGTATACTACGCGCCACAACACGTATACTACGCGCCACAACACGTATACTACGCACCGCAACGCATATACTACACGCCACAACACGTATACTACGCGCCACAACACGTATACTACGCACCACAACACATATACTACGTGCCACAACACATATACTACACACCACAACACATATACTACACACCACAACACATATACTACACACCACAACACATATACTACACACCACAACACATATACTACGTATACTACGCGCCACAACATGTATACTACGCGCCACAACACGTATACTACGCACCACAACACGTATACTACGCGCCACAACACATATACTACACGCCACAACACGTATACTACGCGCCACAACACGTATACTACGCACCACAACACATATACTACGTGCCACAACACGTATACTACACACCACAACACATATACTACACACCACAACACATATACTACACACCACAACACATATACTACACACCACAACACATATACTACGCGCCACAACACATATACTACACACCACAACACATATACTACGCGCCACAACACGTATACGACGCACCACAACACATATACTACGCGCCACAACACGTATACTACGCACCACAACACATATACTACGCGCCACAACACGTATACTACACACCACAACACGTATACTACACACCACAACACGTATACTACACACCACAACACATATACTACGCGCCACAAAACATATACCACGCGCCGCGCCACGAATACTACGCGCCACAACACGTATACTACGCGCCACAACACGCATACTACGCACCACAACACATATACTACGCGCCACAACACATATACTACGCGCCACAACACATATACTACACACCACAACACATATACTACGCGCCACAACACATATACTACGCGCCACAACACATATACTACGCGCCACAACACATATACTACGTGCCACAACACATATACTACACACCACAACACATATACTACACACCACAACACATATACTACACGCCACAACATGTATACTACGCGCCACAACATGTATACTACACGCCACTACACGTATACTACATGCCACACCACATATACTACACACCACACCACATATACCACACGCCGCACCATGTATACTACATGCCACAACACATATACTTCACGCCGCAACACATATACTACACACCACACTGCAACACGTATACTACACACCACAACACATATACTACACACCACACTGCAACACATATACTACATGCCACACTATATATACTACGCGCCACACCATGTATACTACACGCTACACCACATATACTACACGCAAACACAGCGCAATTTTGCCCCATTTGACGCCTGGCAAATCGCTGTAAAATTGCATAGAATCGCAGGGTGCCTGTTGCTCAAAAGAAGTACAAGAACGCTGCGATTCTCCCTGTGATCTTGGACGCCAGGATGTGAACTGAGCCTAAGAGCCCCTTTAGACCGGGTTCACAGTATTACAAATTGGATGTGGGTTTTCTCCGCATCCAATTCGCATGTCAGGAGATTGTGACCGGCTCTCTATGGAGGCCATTCACATATCTCCGGAGCAGCTCCGGTGTGAATTGCACAGGAGTCCTGTGCGTCTTCTGGTCCCTTTCAGGTCCAAATTCAGCCAAAAATTCGGACCAAAATCGGACCTGAAACAGTGAACCGGGATGCTGTGAGCCGCTCTGTGCTGCACTGAGGACCGGTCATGCTGTATTGTTATCACAAGGGATGTTTATATTCCTTGCAATAAAAGTGATAAAGAATTATTTTTTTGTAAAAAAAAAAAAAAAAAATGTAATAAAAAAAAATGTTAAAGCGCCCAAGTCTCCGCACGCAGTGGTGAACTCATATGTAGGTCACGTCTACATATGTAAACGGTATAGCCGCAAACATCTGTAGGAGAGCAATAATTCTAGCACTACACCTCCTCTGTAAATCTAAACAGGTCACCTGTAGACATTTTTAACCACTTTACCACCGGAGGATTTTCCTGCTTTACGTCTGGGCCACTTTTTGCTATTCGGCACTGCGCGACTTTAACTGACAATTGCGCGGTCGTGCGACACCGTACCCAAACAAAATTTACGTCCTTTTTTTCCCACAAACAGAGCTTTCTTTTGGTGGTATTTGATCACCTGTGCGATTTTTACTTTTTGTGCTATAAACAAAAAAAGAGCGTCAATTTTGAAAAAATAACAATATTTTTCACATTTTTAATATGAAATTCCCCCCCAAAAAACTGTAAAAATCTAAATTTTTTAAATTTTTGGCCAATTTGTTTTCTGCTACCTATGTTTGGTAAAACAATTCACAATAAGCGTATTTTGATTGGTTTGCGCAAAAGTTATTGCGTTTACTAACTAAGGGAAAGATTTTTGTCATTTTTGGTGTTTTTTTTTTTAACGAGTAATGGCGGCAATCTGCGTTTTTTTTTTTTTTGCGGGACTGCGACATTGCGGCGGACAGATCGGACCCTTGACTGACATTTTTGACACTTTTGGGGGTACCAGTGACATTACTGCAGTAATCAGTGCTATACATATGCACTGTTACTGTAAAAATGACACTGGCAGGGAAGGGGTTAATTTTATTGGAGAGGGAGGGGTTAATGTATGCCTGGTGCTTACTGACATGTGTGGGGGGAGGTGACTGAGTGACACAGGGACAGATCGGATGTTCAGCTATGCTGAAGCCTGCAATCTGTCACTCCCTGTCACTTAGGAGATCCGCCCGCTTTGTTTACACATGCGGGCGGATCTCCAAACTCAATTCCCCGACGATCCGGGAAGAGCGGCGGTGATCACCTCCGCTCCTCCCCTGGCCCGACTCCCGCTGTGACTGAATACAGTTGGAGCGAGCCTCCGGCGGCGTGCGTGCGCCGCCCACAAGGGGAGGAGTCCAGCGACGTAGGTCTACATCGCTGGACGGGAACTAACCACTTTGCCGCAGTAGAGCTCGAGTGAGCGGTCGGCAAGTGGTTAAAGCATCGCCTATGAAGATTTTTAAAGGGTAATTCCGCTTTAGTGGGGAAAAAAATAGCAAATAAAGAAAAAAACAATTGTGACACAAATCATATTGTAATTGAAAGCTATTAAAAATGACCTTTCCTTTTCAATCTGCAGATGTTGTAATTTTCTGAAAATCCAATATGGCCACCTGGAGGTGTTCTGTACACAGAATGTATACTGGCCACACCCCCAGAAACATAATTTCCTGCTTGTGTGATTGGCTCACCAATTTTCCCAGAAGTCTGCCTAAAGCTGGATACACACTATCCAACTTTTGTGGTTAGATTTCCTTCAGATTTACCTTTTCTATGTAGTGCAAGGGCCTGCCGGATTGCATACAAATTGAAAGTGTTTAGGTTTGACCTCATATTATATGGTTTTGGTAAGTCTAAAGGGAAAAGTATTCAGAAAATCTTATAGTGTGTATGGCCCATAAGATACAAGTCAGATTTCTGGCATCCCCTGCAGCAAAAATGTCATTTTTGGTGAGAAACTCCCAATAGGAACACCTCTAAAGGGATGCGGGCCCAACAGATTTCCTCATTAGAGCCCTGCAGCTGCCACAGCTGATAGATAATTATGAAACCACTGCCATCTGACCCACCTAGCACAGAGGAACAATGATTTCTCCAGAATAAAAAAAGATAGGAATCCGCAACAAAGTTTGTTGTAATCCTTGTAATACAGGCATACCCCACTTTTAACCACTTGCCGACCGCCGCACGACTATCTACGTCGGCGGTCAGCCCCTCACAGGCAAACTAACGTAGGGCTACGTTGCTTGCTTGTGAGGGTCTAGGGAGCGAGCGTGCGCTCCCGCGTGGTCACGGACCCCTCCGCGCGTGTGACCAGCGGACCCGATGTCCGCCGGTCACTCGGCGATCGGCGGGGGAGAGGGAGAATGTGAGGCAGCTTTTGTAAACAAGCCACCTGTCATTCTCCTCGCTGTAAAGACACTGATCACATGGATCTACTATGTAGATCCGTTGATCAGTGTCCTTACAGCTCAAGCCACAGCCAATCACAGTAGAAAGCACGCCCCTAGGGACACACACACAGCCCCTCCCTCCCAAATAAAGTTAACCCCTTCACTACCAGTGTATTTTTACAGTAACAGTGCATATATATATAGCACTGATTACTGTAGAAATGTCACTGGTAACCCCAAAAGTGTCAAAAATGTCAGTCAAGGGTCCGATCTGTCCGCCGCAATGTCGCAGTACCGCAAAAAAAATCGCAGATCGCCGCCATTACGCGTTAAAAAAAAAAAACAACAAAAATGACAAAAATCTTTCCCTTTGTTAGTAAACTTTTTCGCAAACCAATCAAAATACGCTTATTGTGATTTTTTTTACCAAACATAGGTAGCATAAAACAAATTGGCCGAAAATGTTAAAAAATTTTGATTTTTAAATTTTTTTTGGGGGAATTTCATATAAAAAAATGTGAAAAATATTGCTATTTTTGCAAAATTGACGCTCTTTTTTTGTTTATAGCGCGTGATCAAAAAATCGCACAGGTGATCAAATACTACCAAAAGAAAGCTCTGTTTGTGGGAAAAAAAGGACGCCAAATTCGTTTAGGTACAGCGTCGTACGACCGCGCAATTGTCCGTTAAATCACGCAGTGCCGAATCGCAAAATACCCCCTGGTCGGAATGGGGGTAAAATCTTCCGGGGCTTAAGTGGTTAAGTACCCAATGGGACCAGAGCATGTATGTGAAACGAAAATGTACTTAAAGTGAAGCAATACCTTTTTTCATTTCTCAATGCATGTAAATACACTAGCTCCATAGGAAATCATAGTCAGCTTGACATGGCACTGCTCCCAAACCATAAATGACAAGGACACGAAGGTTGGGGAGCATGTTATGGGGATCCAGGACTATGACATGGTAGATTACCTAGGCAAGCTGGCTGGCCACAAATATGATATGTTGTAGTCCTGGGTCCCTTCTCGGTGCTCCCTAAGTTTGGTATCCCTGTCACTTATGGTTTGGGAGCAGTGCCATGTCAAGCTGACCAAGATTTCCCATAGACGTCAATGTTAAAAACCGAGAGTAGTGCCATGCCAAGCTGACCAGGCTGTGTCCGTACTCGCAAGTGTACGTAAAGTGAGTGTACTTAAAACGGGGTATGCCTGTACGCAGAGATCACCCAGAGGGGAATGTTTGTTTCTCAACAAAAGTGGAGTTACTCTTTAAGTTTCGTAGTCTGGCACCATTCCACAAGCACATGCAATTTTAAAGCATGACATATTGGGTATCTATTTACTTGGTGTGACATCATCTTTCATATTATACAATAAAATTGGGTTTATATTATGTATTTTTTCCTAATTAATTAAAAAACGATTTTTCCCAAAAAATTGCGTTTTAAAAATCGCTGCGCAAAAAAACTGTGACATAAAAAATTGCAACGACTGACATTTTATTCTCTAGGGTCTCTGCTAAAAAAAATATAATTTTCTAACAAAAAAAAAAATACTGATTTTTATTTGTAAACAACAAGCGTCAGAAAAAGGCCTGGTCAGGAAGTGAAGAAGCTGATTGGCTCCCATGCCCAGCTGCACCAGATCTTTTTTTAAATCCACCCCTCTGAATGCAATCAGAAGCAGCTGTCAGGTTTGCACAGACCAATGGCTGGTGTCACCGCAGTTCACAGGTAACCAATTACATGCATGGACAGCGTACGCAGACACTATGTGCTCGGATCCAATCGTCTGCATGCCAGATTGTGACATGCAACTGTGTCTGTGGAGGCACTTATGTGTGCATGGGCCCTAAGGCCCCTTTCGTTTTTCTCAGCGGGGGATCGAGCCGCCGATCCCCCGCTGAGTAGCAGGAGGACAGCTGTGTCTCCGCGCTGTGTGGGGAGACACAGCTGTCAGTTCCCCATGCATCTCTATGGGGTAAATCGGATGGAAACGGACCGTCGCTGGAAAATAGGGTTTCCATCCGTCCAGATTTGATGGACCGGATCGGGTCGGATGTCAGCGGACATGTCTCCACTGCCATCCGATGCCCCATAGGAATGCATGGGGGGACCGTTCAGATCCGCCAAAAAAAACGAACAAGCGGATCTGAACCTTCAGCCCCTTCACACCTCTGTGTATCTACATAACTGTCTGTGCAACAACGTGTGTGCATGGGTGTGGGCTCTTTTTAAAGCTGAACTCCAGGCAAACAGATTGAATACTTTTATAGGGGCTTAGTTATATGCCAAATGAGATTTATTTCTGTCCATCCTGCCCTGAAATTTACACAGCATTGCCACACAGCACAGATCAATTTGGCAGGGCAGGAGGCCTCATTTTTCTCTATGAGTTCAGTAATACAGGTCTTGTTGCTCCCCCTGCCTGTGACTAGGCAGTGAACGGAGAAGCAGTAATGAGCTCATTTCTGCTCTCTACTCTTATCAGCATTCTCTTTGAATTAAAATTATATTAAAGTGATTGTAAAGTCTTTTTTTTTTTTAGTAAAAAATAACAAACTTACCTGCTTTGTGCAGTGGTTTTGCACAGAGCAGCCCAGATCCTCCTCTTCTCGGGTCCCTCGCTGGCACTCCTGGCCCCTCCCTCCTGCTGAGTGCCCCCACAGTAAGCAGCTTACTATTGGGGGCACCAGAGCCGAATTACAGCTCCCTGTGTCCATTCAGACACAGAGCCACGGCTAAACCCCACCCCCTTTTTCTTCTCATTGGCTCATTGACTTTGATTGACAGCAGCGGGAGCCAATGGTGCTGCGCTGCTGTCTTAGCCAATGAGGAGGGGAGTCCCAGGCAGCTGAGACACTCCTTCAACATCGCTGGATCTAGATGGGCTCAGGTAAGTATTAGGGGGGCTGCTGCACACAGGAGGTTTTTTATCCTAATACATAGAATGTATTAGGATAAAATATCCTTATGCCTTTACAATCACTTTAAATCCAGATTAAAAAAATTTTTATACTTACCTGCTCTGGGTAATGGTTTTGCAATCCTCCTTTTCTCAGGTCCCCCACTGGCGCTCCTGGCCCCTCCCTCCTGCCGAGTGCCCCCATAGCAAGCAGCTTGCTATGGAGTCACCTGTGCATGCTCACTCCCAAGCTGGTGCTCTGTGTGTCCGTTTACACATGGAGTGCGGCTCCTCCCCACTCCCTCCCCATTGGCTCACTGTCTGTGATTGACAGTCGAGGGAGCCAGTGACCCCTGCTGCTGTCTCATCCAGTGAGGAAGAAGAGACCCAGGAGAGCTGCGGCTCTCGTGCACAATGCTGAGTCGAGTATAGGGGGGGGCAGCACAACAATTTTTTTTTTTTCTTTACCTCCCTGCCTAAAATGCATTAGAGAAAGAAAAACCCTCTGCCTTTAAAAACACTTTAATGCCCAACTTTGGAAAAGGCTGATACCAGGTCAAATTCAGATCCTTATGTGGCATGACTTTTATTAGCATGTGGGCTCTGCATCCGAGGTGTTTGGCTCTCAATCCTTATCTAGGTTCTGTTATACAGGAGAGTGCAAGGATCATGCTGATAGAAGGAGAGAGCAGAGAGAGGAGCTCATCAGTCTGTAGATTCTCCTATCTCTTTCAGTCACAGGCTTGGGAAGGGACAAGACTTGTAAGGGCTCACTCACACCAGCTTTAAACCAGTATTATACCCAAAAGCAAACATTTATTATATTTTAGCTTACACTTCTGAGACACAGTGGCTGCATTCGTTTTCTTTTTTAGCCTTTTTTTTTTTTTATTTTCATCTGGTGATCCAGCCAGCAAGTCTGTTGATCTTCACAAACTCAAGCTTTCCAGCAAAATGTATCAGTTTCCATGGATGAGACAAAACATTTACCACTGACGGGTGCTTACAATGATCAGCTATTCCTGCAGAACCTTTTTTTTTTTTTTCCAAAATCAGAACTTTTATCCCAAAAGAAAAAAAAAAAAAAGAACTGTTTCTGTAACTGATTATAAAGTGTGAGCTGGAGTTTGGCTTCAATTTGTTAGTGTATCTAAATCTGCTAATATATTTAACACTCCCCTCCCCCCAGACTGACAATGCTGCTGTCTGTTGTGCCTCCTATGCTCATTCCTCCAGAGTGGGGGCTCTCTTATACAGTAGGTGTGTTATTGGCCAGATCACCAGAGGGAAAAAGCCTAAAAAAGAAAACGAATTCATCACATCTATTGATTAGTAAGCTGCAATATATTACATTTTGGTTTGGGGTTTAATACCGCTTTAAGTGTAACTAAAGGCAAACTTTTTTTTTTTTTTTTTTTTTTTTTTTTTTTTAGTTTTGGATAGAGTGGAGAGGGATTAGAACCCCTGTCAGCTTTTATTGCTGCTCCCCCCCCCCTCTTTAGGGAGATTCACCCTCTATATGTCCTGTTTACCATTATAATCAGAAATGAAAGTAAAAAAGAACCCCAAATTGTAGGTTGACACCAAATCAGGGGGGGGGGGGGGGGGAGTCTTCCAGTGGGGACACTAGTTCTGGTGACAACCTGGGATTCCCTTACTTTGGAGGGATTTTCTCTCATTTCCTGTTTTGACCATGGGACAGGAAGGGAAGGGAAATCTCCACAATAGATGTAAAAAACCTGACAGGGGTTATAACCCTCCATAACTGTCCAAAATGGGGAAAAAAAAAAATGTTTTGCCTTTAGTAACACTTTGAAGTTGATCTCCTAAAGGCAAATAGACTCTGCACTTTGCAGGTATGGTTGCTCTAGAGCAGGGATATGCAAACCGTGGTCCTCCAGCTGTTGCAAAACTACAAGTCCCATCATGCCTCTGCCTCTGGGTGTCATGCTTGTGGCTTTCAGAATGTTTCTATGCTCATGGGACTTGTAGTTCTGCAACATCTGGAGGGCCACGGTTTGAATATCCCTGCTCTGGAGCTTAGTAAATGAGTCAAGTCTTCAGTTTGCAAAGAATACCCAATAAAATGCAAGGAAAATTAAAAAAATTTGTATTTTTGCTTGCACATGATTGGATGATGGAAGTCAGCAGAGCTTCTGCTCATTTACTAAGCTCTGGGATAACTGCACTTTGCGAAGTGCGCAGTCTATTTGTCTTTAGTTAATTTACCCTTTTGGTTGTGCCGTGTGATTTTCTCTGAGGGTGGGGTGTACATATTCATGATTCTCGTCTCTCTTTCTTTTAGAGCGTACAGAAGACAGAGGATCTCCAGACATGAGCATCCTTCTGATAGAGGCCTTCTATGGAGGCTCCCACAAGCAGCTGATGGATATCCTGAAGGATGAAATTGACGGCTGTGTTCTGTACAGTCTTCCGGCTAAGAAATGGCATTGGAGGGCCCGGACCTCTGCTCTGTACTTCATGCAAGCTGTTCCTCCCAGCGACTCTTACAGGTAGTAGTACAACAATGATGGGAATTATTGGTAAACAATGTGCCATACACATACCTGTCATTATTGCAGCTGTCAGCTTGTCAATAGGAACAGCTGAAGGGTATGAAGAAGTCTGATAACTGTGGGAAATGTATTAGGGCTCTTTCACACGGGCGGTCCGATCAGATCCGCCTGTTAGTTTTTTAGGCGGATCTGATCAGATGCCCCATTCAGCCCTATGGAGCAGCGGATGTCAGTGGTGACATGTCCGCTGACACCCGCTGCCATCCGCATCCGATCCTGTCCGTGAAATCCGGACGGATGGAAACCCTATTTTCCATCTGTCCTTGGGATCGGATCGGATCGGATGAGAGCGGACAGGCAGTCCGCTCTCATCCGATTCCCCATAGAGAGCAGCAGGGGCTGTGACACCTCCCTCTCCTCACTGCAAGCGGAGACGGAGCTGTCATCCGCCGGCTCAGCGGGGATCGCGGATCGATCCCCGCTGAGCAGCACGGATCCGCCTACGGAGGCGGACCGTGTGAAAGAGCCCTTAGTGAGAGCATTGACAGGTCAGGTATTCCCAATAAATATCGAAAACATTGGGGTTGATTTACTAAAACTGGAGAGTGCAAAATCTGGCGGAACTGTGCATACTGTAGAAACCAATTAGCTTCCAGGATTTTTAGTCAAAGCTTAACCACATACTGCAGACGGCGGCCCGCACGGGCAAAGTGATGTATTCGTACATCGCCGTTTACTTCTGGGTTCAGGGGTGCGCACATTCACCTGCTATGATTGTATGCAGCGGGAGCCTGTCAGCAAGTCCCAGCCAATGATTTATGGCCAGGACCTACTGGTCGACTGTGTCCAATCACAGCCCAGAGCCCTGTGTTGACAATCAAACGTGGGAAGCATTTGCAATGCTATTACTTCTTAATAGTATCCCAATCGCGGTGCAATTTTGCCACGGGAAAATCGCAACGCGCGAAACTTGTCACTCAAAAAGAAGCAGGAACTTCTTTTTGGTGAAATCCTCGCACATTGCAATTTGCCGCGACAATCGTGGAAAAACCGCGCTGTGATTGAGAAGTAATGGCATTGCAAATGCGTCCCGCATTTTGCCGCGATTTGGCCAGCCATTCAAATCGCCTAGATGTGAATGGAGCCTTCACACATTCATTACACATAGTTAGGCACACATTTAACCCTTTGATCGCCCTAGATGTTAACCTCTTCCCAGCCAGTGTCATTAGTACAGTGACAGTGTATTTTATTAGCACTGATTACTGTATTAGTGTCACTGGAGAGGTCAGTGGCAGTCCTCCACCCCCAGCATCAGTAAGTGTCAGATTGCCGTTGCAGTCCCTTTTATAAGTTATTATAATTATTATTATACAGGATTTATATAGCGCCAACAGTTGCTGATAACCACTATTAGTGGTAAAAAAAATTAGGTATATATCAAATAGTTTGTAGACACTATAAATTTCATTTAACCGCTTGCCGACTGCACACAGTATATTTACTTCGGCAGTCAGCCCCGGCCAGGCAGAGTGACGTAGATCTACGTCGCTAGCCTGTGACCGGCTTTTGAGCCAATAGCGCGAGAGCGCGCGCCCGCCCCGGCTCGTTCACAGAGGAGTCCGCGCGTGTGACCGGCGGTCACACTACGATCGTCGGTAGAGCGGGAGAAAGGCGGGCGGTTTATGTAAACAAGCCGCCTGTCATTCTCCCCTGTGTAAAAATGAAGATCAGATGGTTCTACTATGTAGAACCGTTGATCTCTGTTCTTACACCAGTAGCCATGTCCAATCACAGTTAGAATCGCGCCCCTACGACACACTTAACCCCTCCCTCTCCAATACAGTTAACCCCTTCCCTGCCAGTGTCATTTTTGCAGTAACAGTGCATATATATAGCACTGATTACTGTAGTAATGTCACTGGTACCCCAAAAGTGTCAAAAATGTCAGTCAAGGGTCCGTTCTGTCCACCGCAATGTCGCAGTCCCGGAAAAAAAATCGCAGATCGCCGCCATTACTCGTTAAAAAAAAAAAACACCAAAAATGACAAAAATCTTTCCCTTTGTTAGTAAACGCGATAACTTTTGCGCAAACCAATCAAAATACGCTTTTTGCGATTTTTTTTTTTTTACCAAACATATGTAGCATAAAACAAATTGGCTGAAAATGTTAAGAAATATTGATTTTTACATTTTTTTTGGGGGGAATTTCATATAAAAAAAAAGTGAAAAATATTGTTATTTTTGCAAAATTTACGCAATTTTTTTGTTTATAGCGCATGATCAAAAAATCGAACAGGTGATCAAATACCACCAAAAGAAAGCTCTGTTTGTGGGAAAAAAAAGACTTGAAATTCGTTTAGGTACAGCATCGTACGACCGCGCAATTGTCCGTTAAAGTCACCCAGTAAAAAATCGCAAAAAAACCCCTGGTCAGGAAGTGGGTAAAATCTTCCGGGGCTTAAGTGGTTAAATCAATCATAAAAACTTATTGTAATTTTTTTATTTTTATCCAAGACGTAGCAGAATACATTTTGGCCACAATTTATGAAGAAGTTTCATTTTTTTTTTTATTTTCTTATTGGATATATTTTATTGCAGAAAGTAAAACATTTTGTTGATCTTTTTCAAAACTCAAATACCACCAAAGGAAAGATCTAATTGTGTGACAACAAAGATATAAATTTTGTTTGGGTACAGCGTCGCATGACTGCACAATGCTAAATAGTAAAAAATGGCCTGGTCATGAAGGGGGGTAAAACCTTCCTGAGAGGAAGTGGTTAACTGAACAAGTTGAAGTTAGAAGCTGATTGGTTACTATACACAGCTGCACCAGGTTTTTGCACTTACCAGCTTTAGTAAATCAACTCCACTGTCCGTACTTTAGAAGATACTGGATACTTACTTGTCAAAAAAGTTGTCCAAACTCCTCTTTCTCAATTGCTTACGTTTCCAGCAGTCTTCACTATTTAACACTCAAAGTGTATTGAATGCCTCACCACTCCCTGTATAGACCTGAGGCTGCAGAGCATTGCACCGACGACACACTGATCACGGTAGGTGCAATGCTTTACAGGTTCCTTTGCAAAACAAATGGACCTCTATCATAAGATAAATGTTGCTGAATTTATTATTATTTTTTTTTTTTTCCAAAAGATAGAATTTCTTTTTAAAAATGATATAACCGCATCAAGTCTGTAATGTTCCATCTGTAGCTGTGACCCAGGGTTTAGGGTTACTGCTCAGTCATGTGGTACAGCGGGCAGTGTGCCCAAAATGTGTGCTTTTTCTGTGACTGGGGACCACATGATTTATATCATGTAATGCATTCAGGGGTAATGACTGCAGCAATAGTTGTTCTGGGTCCATATACAGTGCATCCAGAAAGTATTCATAGCACTTCACTTTTTCAAAATTTTGTTATGTTACAGCTTTATTCCAAAAATGGATTCAGTTCAATTTTTTCATCGATATTCTACAAACAATACCCCATATTGACAAGGTGAAAGAAGTTTGAAATCTTTGCAAATGTATTAAAATAAAAAACAAACAAAATCCCATGTACAGAAGTATTCACAGCCTTTGCCATGACTCTCAGGTGCATCCTGTTTCCACTAATCCATCCTTGATATGTTTCTATATCAGGATCCATATCGATATCTTGAGTCTACCTGTAGTAAATTCAGTTGATTGGACATGTACAGTTAATAGCGCATGTCAGAGCACAAACCAAGCCATGAAGTCCAAGGAGTTGTCTGTAGACCTCAGAGACAGAATTGTATGGAGGCACAGATCTGGGGAAGGGTACAGAAAAATGTCTGCAGTATTGAAAGTCCCAATTAGCACAGTGGCCTCCATCTGCGAATAGAAGAAGTTTGGAACCACCAGGACTCTTCCTAGAGCGGTCGGCCCGGCCAAACTGATCGATCAGGGAGGAAGGGCCTTAGTCAGGAAGGTGACCAAGAACCCAATGGTTACTCTGACAGAGCTCCAGCTTTTCTCTTTGGAGAGATGAGAACCTTCCAGAAGAACCACCATGTCTGCAGCACTCCACCAATCAGGCCTGTATGGTAGAGTGGCCAGACAGAAGCCACTCCTCAGTAAAAGGCACGACAGCCCGTCTGGAGTTTGCCAAAAGGAACCTGAAGGACTCTCCGACCATGAGAAACAAAATTCTCTGGTCTGATGAACCAGAGATTGAACTCTTTGGCCTGAAAGCCAAGCGTCCTGTCTGGAGGAAACCGGGCACCGCTAATCACCTGGCTAATACCATCCCTACAGTGAAGCATGGTGGTGGCAACATCATGCTTTTAGGACTGAGGGAAAGATGAATGCAGCAATGTGCAGAGACATCCTTAAAGAATACCTGCTCCAGAGCGCTCTGGACTTCAGATTTGAGTGAAGGTTTATCGTTCAACAGGACAACAACCCTAAGCACACAGCCAAGATAACAAGGGATTATCTATGGTACAACTCTGTGAATTTCCTTAAGTGGCCCAGCCAGAGCCCAGACTTGAACCCTATTGAACATCTCTGGAGAGATCTGAAAATAAGTGTGCACTTACACTCCCCATCCTACCTGATGGAGCTTTAGAGGTCCTGCAAAGAAGAATGGGAGAAACTGCCCACAAATAAGTGTGCCAAGCTTGTAGCATCATACTCCAAAAGACTTGAGGCTGTAATTGCTGCCAAAGGTGCTTCAACAAAGTATTGAGCAAAGGCTGTGAATACTTATGTACATAGAATTTTTATTTTTTTTATTTTTTTTAATGAAATGATCTCAAACAAACTTCTTTCACTTTGTCATTATGGGGTATTTGTAGAATTTTGAGGAAAATAATTAATTTAATTCATTTTGGAAGAGGGCTGTAACATAACAAAATGCAGAAAAAGTGAAGCACTGTGAATACTTTCCGGATGCACTGTAGAGTACTTGGCCACATAGATTTTTCTCAATGGATACTCACCTAGACTTTCTCCAGGGATGCTGGGGGAAGCTCAGGGTTCCAAAGTCTGCAAAAAAATGCACTCCTCCACAGGATCACAGTGATGTTACTGGTGGCTATAGATGGGCTAGGACACAATGCCGTGGGCCAAATCTGGCATGCCCGGCCTAGTCAAGTGGCCCTCGCACCCAGGTTTTGCAGCCAAATTATAGCAGAACTTCATTCCAGCACCTCCGTCTGTGTTTACAAGGGACAGCTTTGCTTTCAGTGGTTCCCTGATCTAACAGATCCCTTTGTGTACTCATGGTGGGATACGGTGGGAACAGATCTTCAGAATATGAGAGAGAAAATAATCTCCCTGTAAAGCAAGCCACAGCCGCCTACACAGGGAGGTACTAGAGCCGAATACACTGGTAGTACAGCCGCCCACACAGTGAGGTACTAGAGTCACCTACACAGGAAAGTACTTGAGCCAGGCCCAGTAGGAGAGCGTAGAGATGCAAGGACGCTTTGGGGGGGTTGGGGTTGAACACTGTGCAGAGCGTAACCCTAAGCCCTGCACTCTGTACGTAACGCACTCCTGAACTCTGGACCCTGTACATAACGCACACCTGAACTCTGCACTCTATACTTATTGTACTCCTGAACTCTGGTCTCTGTACGTAACGCACTCCTGAACTCTGCACACAGTGTAATCCTGAACTCTATGCGCTGTATGTAATGCACTTCTGAACTCTGCACTCTGTACTTAGTGTACTCCTGAACTCTGTACGTAACACACTCCTTAACTCTGTGCTCTACATAACACACTCCGGAACTCTGTACCCAGTGCACTCCTGAACTCTGCCCTCTGTACGCAGTGCACTCCTGAACTCTGCACTCTTTACGCAGTGCACTCCTGAACTCTGCCCTCTGTACGCAGTGCACTCCTGAACTCTGCACTCTGTACGCAGTGCACTCCTGAACTCTGCACTCTGTACGCAGTGCACTCCTGAACTCTGCACTCTGTACACAGTGCATTCATGAACCCTGCGCTCTATACGCAGTGCACTCCTGAACGCTGAACTCTGTACTCTGTATGTAGTACAGTTCTGAACTCTCCATTTTAGGTAATGCACTCCTAAACCCGGCACTCTGTATACAGCGCACCCCTAATTTCTGCACTCTGTACACAGCGCACCCCTAATCACCGCACTCTGTACACAGCGCACCCCTAAATCCTGCACCATATATGTAACGCACTCCTGACCCCTGCATTCTGTATGTAGCGCACCCATGATACAACAGGCCCTTTAAGGGCGACCACACCTGGGCTAAAACATTTTAGGATATTATTGCTTTTAGTTAACTTTTTTTTAGGTGCACACTATGCACAGAGACTCTGATGTTTTCTTGATTTGCTTCTATGCCCTACCGTCCCCCTGGAGGTAAGCCCTATGCCCAGCATTTACCAGACTAGTCCAGTGCCAGTACCCCTGAATCTCACATGCACATTATAGATAAGGCCTCTGGATAGGGTGTCCCCTGACCCCCTTATGCTCCCCTTACCTATACTCCTTCGTACTTCATTGTTTCTCTGCAGCTGTTGCTGTGATCAGCTGTGTTAGTTACTTGGGGTAGTTGCGATATCTCTCTCCCAGTTACTGGCCTCAGATACCCTCACAGGGGAACAGGTCACATGCTTCTGTATATTTGGAAATGCCGGGTAGTCTCGCTGACAGCAGAGGAGCAAGGAGCTTTAAGTGAGCGCAGGTGAGGTGAGCATAAGTGGGTCATGACGAACCCTTTGCAGAGAAACTGCCAATATACCCTGCATAGGCAAGGTGTCATTAGTTAGGTGCATTAGCTCCTTTCTTTTTTTTTTTAAGTATAACGTTTTATTAAACAATTTCCATGAGATACAGTACAAATGGAAGGCACTTGCAAAAATTCCATTCAGGGAATTAAAATATATAAAAACATAAGCATAACTTCACAGTGTACTGCAGATCATGGCAGTAACCAGAGATAAAGACTTAATCTGGGGTTGGGTAGGTCATGTGTAAACCAGTGTATCCCATTAGTCTAATAGGTAAATGGTATGAGGAGAGAAAGAACAAGAAAGAAAAGGGGGAGAAAGCAAAGAAATAGAGAAAGAGAAAAGGGGATCCAGTCCGACTGGGCACACCAGTGTCTTCACAGCACAGCCTTCAGGGTTGGAATTCGTGGGTCACAGATATGATTTCAGGTGGTTAGAAAGTAAAGCCCCGTACACACGTACCGATTGTCGGCCGTAAATATTCGGCCGACGACCGATCGGCCGATTGTAGGCTTGTTAGTATGATGCTTCCGACAGCCGACAGCGCATTTTCGGCCGAACAGAATCTGTCGTGCAGGCATTAAAATTTTTGTTGGCCAACACCAGAACGGCCGATTGTTCGCCAGTCAGTACAGAATTCGGCCGACAGACAGCCAAATAGCAAGACTGGGCATGCTCAGAAAAGAAAAAAGACAAGGAAAGTTAACCATCACATGACATCACTTCTGCAGTCGGCTGTTGTTGGCCGACAAAATTCGTGTGCAGTCTTTTGCGGTTTTCAACAGACACGACAGCCCTGGACAAAAGAGGGCCGATCGTTCGGCCGACGATCGGTACGTGTGTACGGGGCTTTACACACTTTCTGCCCTAGGGTGACACTCTAACACTGGGCTTTCCTAGTTTGGACTAATTAATTTGATTAAGTTATATTTATATAGTGCTTTTCTTCTTGGTGGCTCAAATAACTTTTATCTGTTGCTGGGGAAGCCATCTTGGGAGTGCTCAGTAGAATATCATACTGAGGCCAATTAAGAAAGGAGCCAATTGACCTACCAGCATGTATGAAGTGTGGAAGGAACCAATACAAGCACAGGGAGAACATGAAAACTCCATGCAGATAGTACCCAGACTCAGAACCTGAGTGATGCAAGGCATAAGTGCCCACCACTAATCCACTGTACTGCCCTACTTTCCCTACTCTTTAGCTTACAGAAGAGAAGTTCATTGTTTGAGATTTTTTTTAGTTCAATGCACAGGAAGTTACAATGATTATGGGTTTTTGGCAGAATCAACAGGTATTTTACTGCACCTTCAAAAAATGTTTTTAGCCTGAAAAAAACAGTAGATCGCGGACAGGTGACTGGTAGATCGCGGTCTGGGCTTGCTGACCTGCCATTCCAGAGCATCAAACAGAGTGCAATGCAGAGGGACTATTTGCAAAGTTGGATTTGTAGTAGGGAGCAAGAGCCGATAAGCTGACGCCTCCTCTGTAGTATTGGCTCCTGTCCTATGCAGAGTGATACCAACTGCACTTCACCTCTTATCCCGGCTAGCGCTCTCTAGAGCAGCAGGAAAGAAGAGATCTTCAGTTCAGTGTGAAGAAATACATGGGGCATAATAGCAGCGTTGTGTTTCTTTCTCACCACCTGCTTTAACCCATTGGTGCATACATTTGCAGGGGGCATTTGCAGAGATTGGCAGGCAGTAGCACCCATCAAAAGCAACAGGGGCTTAATTCCTGCTGGGGGATGTGTACATCTTTGGGGGTAGGGATGTACGGGGGCTGTAAAGTCGCAACTCAACCGCAGGGTTTTACCAGCCCCCAACTTTACGTGTGAACAAGCCCTAGGGATGCCGATTGCCAAATGCAACTAAGGGCTCATTCACCAGTGCAGCAGGCACTGCTGCTCCTCTGAAAAACGATCCAGGTGTGTTTGACAGGTGGTAAGGAGGGGATATATTGCCTCCTCCCCACGTGATTTAAACTAATGATTGCAATGCACACGATTGTGAAACGGTAGTATGGCGATTAGAGGTTTAAATCGGTTGTGAGGAGGCGACACTGTGCCAAATGACCTATGTTCAAGTAGATCTCCACCTCTTCAAGGTTGCCTACCCCTGGGTTAAAGAGATACTAAAGACTTGTTTTTTTTTTTTCTTTAAAATAACAAGCATGTTTTATTTCCCTGCAATGTGTAATGGTTTTGCACAGAGCAGCCCAGAACCTCTTCTCCTTGGGCCCCTCACTGGCTCTCTTGGCTCCTCCTTCTTGCTAAGTGCCCTTATAGTGCATGCTCATGTGTGTGCATAAGATACACAGAGCCTCGCCCCAGCTCCCTCCTCACTGGCTGTGATTGACAGCAGCAAGAGCCAATAGCTCTTGCTGATGTGTCTGAGCCCATGAGGAGTGAGAGAAACCCAGGAGAGCCGCTGCTCTCATGTACATTGCTAGATCGAGATCAAACTCAGGTAAATATAAGGGGGAGCTGCACACTGAAGGCTTTTTACCTTCATGCATAGGTAAAAAAAAAACCTACAGCCTTTAGAACCACTTTAGGATATCCTTTAATATAATATACAGTATCTCACAAAAGTGAGTACACCCCTCACATGTGACAACACTGAAGAAATGACACTTTGCTACAATGTAAAGTAGTGAGTGTACAGCTTGTATAACAGTGTAAACTTGCTGTCCCCTAAAAATAACTCAACACACAGCCATTAATGTCTAAACCGCTGGCAGCAAAAATGAGTACACCCCTAAGTGAAAATGTCTAAATTGGGCCCAAAATGACAATATTTTTTGTGGCCACCATTATTTTCCAGCACTGCCTTAACCTTCTTGGGCATGGAGTTCTCCAGAGCTTCACAGGTTGCCACTGGAGTCCTCTCCCACTCTTCTATGAAGATATCACAGAACTGATGGATGTTAGAGACCTTGCGCTCCTTCACCTTCCGTTTGAGGATGCCCCACAGATGCTCAATAGGGTTTAGGTCTGGAGACATGCTTGGCCAGTCCACCACCTTTACCCTCAGCTTCTTTAGCAAGGCAGTGGTCATCACGGAGGTGTGTTTGGGATCATTATCATGTTGGAATACTGCCCTGCGGCCCAGTCTCTGAAGGGAGGGGATCATGCTCTGCTTCAGTATGTCACAGTACATTGGCATTCATGGTTACCTCAATGAACTGTAGCTTCCCAGTGCCGGCAGCACTCATACAGCCCATCACTCTCCCATCACCATGCTTGACTGTAGGCAAGACACACTTGTCTTTGTATTCCTCACCTGGTTGCTGCCACACATTCTTGACACCATCTGAACCAAATTGGTTTATCTTGGTCTCATCAAACCACTGGACAAGTCCTTAGTCTGCTTGTCTTCAGCAAACTGTTTGCAAGCTTTCTTGTGCATCATCTTTAGAACAGGCTTCCTTCTGGGACAACAGCCTTGCAGACCAAGGCGTATGGTCTGAGCACTGACAGGTTGACCCCCCACCCCTTCAACCTCTGCAGCAATGCTGGCAGCACTCGTAGATCTATTTCCCATAGACAACCTCTGGATATGATGTTGAGCACGTGCACCTAACTTCTTTGGTCGACCATGGCGAGGCCTGTTCTAAATGGAACATGTCCTGTTAAACCGCTATATGGTTTTAGCCACCGTGCTGCAGCTCAGTTTCAGGGTCTTTGCAATCTTCTTATAGCCTAGGCCATCTTTATGTAGAGTAACAATTCTTTTTTTCAGATCCTCAGAGAGTTCTTTGCCATGAGGTGCAATGTTGAACTTCCAGTGACCAGTATGAGAGAGTGAGAGCGATAACACCAAATTTAACACACCTGCTCCCCATTCACACCTGAGACCTTGTAACACTAACGAGTCACATGACATCGGGGAGGGAAAATGGCTAGATGGGCCCAATTTGGTCATTGTCACCTGAGACCTTGTAACACATTGTCAACCTGAGACCTTGTAACACTAACGAGTCACATGACACCGGGGAGGGAAAATGGTTAGATGGGCCCAATTTGATCATTGTCACTTGGGGGAGTACTCACTTTTGTTGCCAGGGGTTTAGACATTAATGGCTGTGTGTTGAGTTATTTTGAGGGGACAGCAAATTTACACTGTTATACAAGCTGTACAATCACTACTTTACATTGTAGCAAAGTATCATTTCTTCAGTGTTGTCACCTAAAAAGATATAATAAAATATTTACAAAAATGTGAGGGGTGTTCTCTGTGACGGAATCCGGACACCGCGACTGAGTATCTCCGCCAAGAAGCTACTTCCTAAGCAATCTGGAACATGGGATCCGTGAATCTGGCTATATTTACCCCAAGAACTAGACAGTACAAGTTTTGGAGTCAAACCAGAATCAAACTGTTTATTTAAAACACATGCACACAGAGATATACACTTCTGGGACAACCCCTCCCCCCAATGCACACAAACATACACATCCCATAATAAGCTTACTCAAGGCAGACAGGAACAATAGAACAATGGAATGCAGGTATTTAACAACAACAAACCCCCACCCCACTAGCAAGAGTCTGATTAGTGCAGAGCAGACCTGACTGGGGTTCTTGGTCACTCTGTGCCCCTAATAGACACAGGGTGACTTACACATAGGAAGGACTGGGGAAACTGGACCAAACATCACCAAACACAAAAGCATCTGTAAGGCTCTCCCACAGCAAGAAAGCACTTGCCCTGGTATATACCAGCAAGCTGGAGGGCTCCAATCCAGAGCCCCACCCGAATCTGCTGCCTGAGCTCCATGTATTGATCCACAGACACCATCCTGGGGTATACTGAAAGGGTGATCCGCAGCACCCCCTCAAACTCTGATGCCAGGTCCATATCTCCGTTGTAGCGACCAAAGTCTGCTATCCCGATCTTGGATCCCAGTGGAGGTTTGGATGTCCCAGACTGCAAGAAGCATCCCACTGCTTGCCACCAATGTGACGAAATCCGGACACCGCGACTGGGTATCTCCGCCAAGAAGCTGCTTCCTAAGCAATCTGGAACAAGGGATCTGTAAATCTGGCTATATTTATCCCAAGAACTAGACAGTACAAGTTTTGGAGTCAAACCAGAATCAAACTGTTTATTCAAAACACATGCACACAGAGATATATACTTCTGGGACAACCCCTCCCCCCAATGCACACAAACATACACATCCCATAATAAGCTTACTCGAGGCAGACAGGAACAATAGAACAATGGAATGCAGGTATTCAACAACAACAAACCCCCACCCCACTAGCAAGAGCCTGATTAGTGCACAGCAGACCTGACTGGGGTTCTTGGTCACCCTGTGCCCCTAATAGACACAGGGTGACTTACACATAGGAAGGACTGGGGAAACTGGACGAGGAGTCTCCCAACCTCCCTAAAGCAATCTAGGTTCCACAAGCCCCCCAACCAAAGTGACTCACTTCACATTCTCAGTGAGATACTGTAGGTGTAATTTAGAGATGGTTTACCAATAGCTGTTATAACACCTTGTTTTACTTTGCCAGAGTTTTTATTTAAAATATGGAGAACAGCCTGTAGTACAGTAGACATTTTGCTTTTACAGGAAAGGGTAATCATAGCTAGCATTGTACATTGCACCTCTGTGTTTGCAAGTCATAGATGCATCAAATGGATTTCAACTGAAATGTATACAATGTGTGCGTTTTGTGTGAAGGTCTGGCTGAAGTCTCAGAGCTTCTGCTTGTATAGAAGTTAACGGGCATTTTAGACATGTCTCTAAAAATGTTCTGGCATGTACTTTAATCTCTGCCGTGTCCTCCAGCGTATCACAAGGTTATCGCCATCCTCAAGGTCGGCATCACAAGACATCCTGTACCGCCTGTAATAAGCTAATCAGACATTACTCACAGACACACACCCCATTAGTTAAACTTAAATTACATTGACCTAACATAATTTAATTGTAATTCATTGGATTACCTACATTTTACTCAGAAAAGAGATCCCAGAAAACACAGAATCTAGCACGCCGCTAAACTGTCCTGTGTTATAAATTTATCTTAATGGTTATCTGTTGTGTATTCTGACTCTGATCTAATCTAACATTTGATGTCAATGATTTGGCTGGTTTAACATCACAAAGATCATGGTTTAATGCTGAAATATGCTCTGCACTTTTGACTTCAACTGTTTGTATGCTCCTGGAATAAACAGAAGGCAACTTATCATATGTAAGGCAAAAGGAACACAATGCTGGGTACACTGCTAATGCAAAAATGGATTTGAAGTCTGGCGCTGCTGTGGCCCCCCAAAAAACACATAGGATAAGTGCCAAGTGGAAGATAAAATGTATATGAAGATCACTCTTCGTGAAGGTGGCAGCTTCCTTAGAAAAGTCTTGAGTAACCCTAATGCAAATACAAAATACAAACCAGAGAGGGTGCCTCCATCTGAGTGTAAATCGTGTTAAAAAAGCATGAGATGATAGAAAAGTAATGCACTCACAGAAATTGGAGAAAAGATCAGCATATCGTCAATAATAGGACAGTTGTCATCAGGAGAGTGGCAGAGATCGGCTGGCAAGTGGCTGGCGGGCTCAGAGCTGCTGTGAAGATGAAGAGGAGACCGGTGGCAATCAGACCTGAGTATGCTGAGGATACCCGGAAGCTGCTACAGAAGCCGGGTTGTTTGCACTCCAGCTACAGCAGTCTCCTGTTCATCTACACAGCAGCTTCCCGGCCAAATTCTGAGCTTGCCAGCCGCTTACCTGCCGATCTCTGCCACTCTCCTGATGACAACTCTCCTGCTAATGATATGTCTATCTTTTCTTCACTTTCTGTGAGTACATTTCTTTTCTATCATTTCATGCTTTTTTTTTAAACTGTTTATATTTAGATGGAGGTGCCCTCTCTTGTTTGTTTTTTGCACCGCTAATGCAAAAATGTGATAAGACTGAGATAATGTATAAAGCGGCCATTCTCAACCAGGGTTCCTCCGGTGATACTTAGAGCTGTGGCTGACTAACCTCCCATCTGATGGTACCTGCATAGTTCTAGTGCCAACGCCACAGCAGAGCCAATGCATGCACCGATGATCTTTTTTTCTACCTGTAAGAACTGCATTCTGACCGCCAGTATAAGGGGCATTTTTCCCAACTGATCCCCAATTAATTGGTTTTAGCTGGGGTTCCCTGAGATCTGATAACTATTTTAAGGGTTCCTCTGGGGTAAAAGAATTAAGAAAAGCTGTCATAAAGAAATGTTGCACTCAAAAAAGTGTTTCATGATATAGAGGCTTGAGATAGAGTTAATTCTGAGACTTGTCGCCAAGCAGCCTGACCTGGAAGCAGATGTTGAGCTCTGTGCTACAGCTGTGAGTATGCCACCAACTAATATCCCACAGGTAGGTCCCCTGCATCCAAATCCCCGGGGTATAGGAGGACTGTGCCTGTATTCTAGCCTGACCATAGGCCACGGCAGGTCTAGTTGTATTCTTCTAGAAGCCTACACTGCTCCCAACATTACTTCATCATGCATCACTAATGCCTAGTTTCCACTGAGTGGTACGGTACGGTTCGGTTCAGTACGGTACGGTTCAGAACGGTACACCTTGAGTTTCCACTGCCAATAGTACCCTTTCATGATCGGCGTGGTGTAGCCGGAAAGCTGCGATGGACGATTCTCTGTCAACCAATCAAGGTTCTACAGAGTGTAGCTCCGCCCTGTTGGTACGGTACTAATGTGCTTGGTACCCCAACGAAAGGGTACCGAAAAAGTGGTACGGTACGGTTCGGAATTAGGGTACCATTCACAATGGAAACGGCAAAAATTGCGTACCGAACCGAACCAAACTGTACCATAACGCTCAGTGGGAACGAGCCATAAGTCAATGACATATTAATATGGATGTCACAGCACTTCCCCAAAATCATTTCCAAAACCGAGCTTATAAGATTTCTCCCATCTTCCCCAATGTTCCCTGATGTTCACTCCTTCAACTTCTCTATCTAGATCACTATAATCAATCATAATCCTGCACTCTGATCTCTCCTTCCGGCAGCACATCCAACCACTCTCCACATCTTGCAGCCTTAACCCCCATAACATTTCCAAAAGTTTCCCCTACTTAACAAATGACACCACAAAGCTTGTAATTAGCTCCCCTTGTTATCTTCAGTCTACCATGCTGTTGCCAGAGTCCTCCATCTTACCAACCACTCAGAATCCATTAACCCTCTTTGCCAATCCCTCTACTGGCTTCCACTTGCTTAATGAAAAAATTCAAAATGCTAACAACAATCTAAAAAAGCCATCCACCAATCTGCACTGAGCTACATCACCAAACTTGTTTCCATGTACAGTCCTATCCAAATGTCATCTCTGATCCCCCTCCAAGAGCTCGTGCTATCTAGCCCCCTCGTCACCTTCTCCCATTTGTGACTCCAGTACTTCTCTGGAGCCTCTTCAATCCTCTGAAATTCCCTACTCCAATCTGTCTAGCTTTCTCCTACTCTAGGTGATCCCTGAACACTCATCTCTTCAGAAAAGCTTATTCACTTCTACCTAAAAGCTGTATATTTACTTTCTCTATCGACTCCATACCGCACAGTTAATGCCTTTTGTATCATATGCCCCTCTCTTTGGATTGTAAGCTCTCATCAGCAGGGCCCTTCTAACCTTATTGCATTGTAACTGTACTGTTGGCGCTAAAATAATCATTAATAATAATAATATTAATAAAAAAAAGTGCAACTACTGTTTTTAATCAATAAATTGTTCGCCTTTACAGAAAAAAATGTAATAGTGAACAAACACACCAGACCCCCAGAACTCCAGTGAAATTGTTTTACCTTGGTTTTGGGTAGAGTGGGGAAGGATTAGAATAGGGGGTCATCAGACTTTTAAAGCAAAGAGTCAGTTTGATGTCCATCAATATTGTTGGTGGGCTTAATGGTAGAGAGTATTAGTAAAAAAAAAATGCCACATCATAGTAGGTCAGTGGGAGTAAACTATGACTCAGGGTCAAAAGTTTTAGGAGCATTGTTTTTTTTGGATTTAGCTTCTTCCTAGAGGGCTGCACAGAGTCACTGCATGATCACTGAGCACCTGAGGACACGGGGGACCCTCTGTCCTACAGCAAACACATCTCAGCAGTAGGAAACAAACTTTGATCCCAGACAAGTTTTTTGCTTTTTTCACAAGCCACAACTTTGCATTTTTAGTGCAAGATCTGCTTTAAAGTGTTTGTAAACCCTTACATATATCCAGTGAAGTGACTGGCCTTGGGTGATATACAGAGATAAAACCTATACCCCTACACAAGTTGTACTTGCTTGTCTGCAGCCATCTCTACTTTACAGCTGTTCAAAGTCCAGAATTTATAAAGCTTGTCTGAGCATTCACAAGTTTAGGGGGTAGGGAGCTGAAATTACACTCTGCAGAGCTCAGTGAGGAGAGCTGATTGGAGGGAAGAAACACCCCCCCTCTTCACTCATCACAAAGAAACAGAGCTGAGGCTGTCAATCACAGGTTGCATGCTGGAGATCTCTCTGACCTTTTTATCTCTTGGTGTAGGGAAAACTCCCACTAAAACAGAGGAACAAGACAGCACTTAGCCCTCGTTCACATTGAGCATGGCTTTGAAATCGTGCAACTTAATCTGAACTTGCAAGATTTCAAAGCCGCATTTCAGTCCAACTTCAGGGGGAACTTGAAAGACATCTGTGTCTTCTTTTGAAGTAGTCTTTTAAAAGTAGTGCAGGAAACTCTTTGGGAAATCCGTGTGGTGCCGCAAAGTTAGCGTTGCACTAAAAAGCAGGCAATAGGCTGCGATTTATCATGCCATTTGGCCTGTCAAATCGCATTTCACATCACACCAATGTGAGCTGGGGCTAAGGGTTGATATACTAACGCTAGTGCACACATAATCAGGTGCAGCTGTGTATTTTAACCCATCTGCTTCCAGGTTTTATTGTCAAAGCCTAATTAAACAACCAAAAGTTAGAAGCTGATTAGTTACTATGCACATCTACGCCAGATTCTGTGTGCACCAGTTTTAGCCCCGTTCACATCGGCGTGATTTGATATGTCAAGTCGCATGCCAAATCGCAGCCTATTGGCGGCAACATCACTGTTCCAATCGCGGCGCCGCAAGGATTTCCAAAAGTAGTTTCTGCACTACTTTTGGTGACTTCAGGGGCGAATGCAATAAACATCTGTGCATTTACCCGCACACGTCTTTGAGTTTGCCCCCGAACTCGCACTTAAATGCGGGTTTGAAATCGTGCTTTCAAACCTGCGTTCAGTGTGAACGTACCCTTAGTAAATCCCCCCCCCCCCCCACAATGCTTTGGCCTGAGATAAGTACATACTATAGAGGGATATGATTTGTTCATATTTAATGCCTGAGGTTTACAACCACTTTACTGTTTGGGGTAGATGAAGAGTTTTATGATTAAGGGGTCAGTAAGGCTACATTCACACCTGAGCGTAGCGTTTTCACGCTTTTTTTACCGCGATTTACAGGCGTTTTTACAGCCGTTTTTTGTGCAGGCGTTTTTAGATTGAATAAAGACCAATGAAAAACGCCTGTAATCTGCCCAAAAAGAAGCTCATGTACTTTTTTTGAGCGTTGGGCGTTTTGCTCACAGCGTCAAAACGCTCAGATGTGAACAGGGGCCACTGAAATTAATAGGATTTGTCTTGTTGGGCATTTTGAGAGCTGATCCTAGAGCAGAAAAACTCCCCAAAAACGCCCCAAAACGCCTACATGTGAACGGAGCCTAACTGTTGTTTATATGTTTTTGGATGTGGAAAATGTTTCATGCTTTATTAATTTTATTGAATGTATTGTGTAAAACTGATCATATTTATTTCTAAATTTGCGTGGTGAAGTTCTGGCGCCTTATCTTCAATACTGAAACCAAATGGTTGGTTTTTTGGTGTCTGCTCTTCATATTCAAGCACAATAATGGTTTATATAATTTTTATAGACATTTTATTAAAGACATCTTTTTTGGATACTCTAAAAAGGAGCCCAGATCATCAGCAATAGACCGCATTGGGTCACTACCTTCATGGACACCTATTGGCGCTTTTCCACTGCATGGAACCGTACCGGTTCGGCACCCTTTTGTGCTTTTCCACTGCTGGTACCGCATGGTATAGGGACGGAACGGTTCGGTACGGTATGGTATAGGTTTGCTTTTCCACTGCATGGAACCGAACGGTACGGTACAGTACGGCCCTGAAAAAACAGTACCTACTCGATTGTGGTTCCAACAGGTACCAAACTGGTACCATATCCCACAATCCTTTGCATGCAGTCACTACTAGCCACTGATTGGTCAGAGAATCCCACCCACCCCGTTGTTATCCCACCCACTTAACTTAGTACTACTTTAGTGGAAAAGCAAACCTATACCGTACCGTACCGAACCGTTCCGACCCTATACCATGCGGTACCAGCAGTGGAAAAGCAAACCGGGCCAAGCAGGGCCGAGTAGAGCCGAGCCAGTACTAGCCGGTACTTGCAGTGGAAAAGTGCCATATGTGTCTACCTCTTGTCCATTTGGGTGGCAGTGCCCAAAGCAATATGCTTCTCTTGAGCAGATGCGATTTCACTGGACTATATAGCGCACTTTCCTGTAATCTGCACAATTTTTACTTGGTACTTCAATGCAGATTTCCACAGAGCCTACTATTTCCTTGCATTTATCCTTGAGTACTCCCTTTCGGATTGTCTTTCTCCCAGACTCTGACCATCTGTCCTTGATGACCTAGCCCGAGACAGGAAGCCAAAATTGACTTAAACGGTGTTAATTTTGATTGATGCTTTAGTCCTTCTAGAACAGGTGTGTTCAACATGCTCACACATATCAGCTTACTGAGTCCCAGGTACACGGCTCCAGCCCGTGAACCGCTAATGTACCCCTTTCATCACCACATACTGAACTTGTTCTACACATCTATGATTTCACCTCATTATCTGACCTATCTGGGAGAGGTTTAACCGTGAGCATGCCGCACAGACAAAAGTTTCACGGAGGCACGGCAAATCCTGGAGAGGCTACATCAACGTGTATGTCTTCATGAGGATAATGAACTCATTTCCTCCAGCTTAAAGCCCGACCATTTTGTTTTCAACACAAGAACATGGACCACCTGTTTGATCCATCGCTAATGACATCCAGACAGCTTTTAGTTCTAGATATTTATCTTTGAGACTGAAGGTGCTGCTGGCTTGAATAAGTACAATGAAAAGGGGGGGGGGGGATGCGACAGACCTCTTGTACGAAAGTATCTGAAAGAAGAGATGCCTTTTGCTGCCCTCATCAGATCAATCAAGTTGATTTAATTTCATAACTTGCTTTGGAAATGTAAAATGCAGAATTTGAGTGATAAGGGTGATGCACACTTCCTCCATGTGTGAGAACCAACTTTGCTTTTATGGGTGTAGCTCACACATATTCAGCATTGTGCAATTTAAAACTTCTGTTAATATGTAATTATGTTTAATCTCCTTTTATAAAGTTTTCAAAATATTGAGGAACGAAAGAACAATGTCCATAACGGACGAAGGTATAAGCATATCGATAGAAGGCAAACATATGCATGCCCGTACATATAAGTAATATACTTTAAAAGTGGTTCTAAAGGCAGAAGGTTTTTTACCTTTTTTATGCATTCTATGCATTAAGGTAAAAAATCTTCTGGGTGCAGCTCTCCCTTATATTTACCGGAACCCCATCTCGATCCAGCGATGTGCATGAGAGCAGAGGCTCTCCCGGGTCTTTATCACCTTATTGGTGCACACAGCAGCAGGAGTCATTGGCTGTTGCTTCTGTCGATCACAGCCAGTGAGGAGGAGAGAGTGGGGGACGGGGCTTAGCCGTGCTCTGTGTGTGAATGGACAATGCCCATTCACAGGAGCGAGGCTCAAGAGCCCACATAGCAAAAGGATTGTTATTGGGGGCACTCGGTAGGGGGGGAGGAGCCAGGAACACTGACAGGGAACCCAAAAATAAGAGGATTGGGGTTGCTCTGTGCAAAATCAATGCACAGAGCAGGTAAATATAACATGTTTGTTTTTATTTAACCACCTCAATACTGGGCACTTAAACCCCCTTCCTTCCCAGACCAATTTTCAGCTTTTAGCGCTGTTGCAATTTGAATGACAATTGCGCGGTCATGCAACGCTGTACCTAAACCAAATTTGTGTCATTTTTTCCCCACAAATAGAGCTTTCTTTTGGTGGTATTTGATCACCATCAGGTTTTTTCTTTTTTGGTGCACAAATAAAAAAAGACTGAAAAGTTTGAAAAAAAAAAACAAGTTTTTTTGTTTAGGTTATAAAATTTTGTAAATAGATATGTTTTTTCCTGCACTGATGATGCCGCACTGACAGGCACTGATGAGACACTGATGGGGTGGCACTGATGGGGTGGCACTGAAATGCGGCACTGATAGGTAGCACTGATATGCAGCACTGATGGGCACTGATATGTGGCACTGATAGATAGCACTGATATGCAGCATTGGTGGGCACTGATAGGCAGCGCTGATGGGCACTGATAGGCAGCACTGATGGGCACTGATTGGCGGCACTGATGGGCACTGATAGGTGGCACTGTTGGACGGCAATGATCGACACTGATGGGTGGCACTGATTGGCACTGATGGGCACTGATAGGCAGCACTGGTGGGCACTGGTGGGCGGCACTGATAGATGGCAATAACGGCACTGGTGGGCAGCACTGATAGGGAGGGCACTGGGGGGCTCTCTGAGCCCTGCTTGCCATCCCTGGTGGCCATAGTGGGCATCCCTGGTGGTCATGGGTGGGCATCCCTGGTGGCTTAGTGGCACCCCCCCCCCCCCAGGGCTGCACTGGTAATCAATGTTCTGATTACCAGCACAGACCCCCCCTGTGATCAGTGAGTAATTAGAAATACTCACTGATCACCCCCGCAGCAGCACCGATCATCCCTCTTCTCCTCACTGACAGGATCTGTCAGGAGGAGAAGAGATCGAAGCCGTTACAACGGCTCTATTTACATTACATGACGGCTGTGATTGGACACAGCCGTCATGTGATCAGGAGGGCCAATCACAGGGCCCTCCTGCCGAATGATGTTGCTCTGTGTCCAAGGGACACAGGCACATCGAGATCAAGCCGCTGCGCGTGCCCGCGGCGGCGCAATCTCTCTCCTTCTGAAGGACGTTCCGGAACGTCCATTCAGAAGGACGAGACTCCCGCCCGGCCGTATATATACAATGGCCCGGGTGGGAGGTAGTTAAATATAATGACCTTTATAGTCACTTTAAAAGAGAAGCTTGGGATTTTTTATTTATTTTTGTAAAAATCATACTTACCTAGGTGGTAAGTATGCTGCATCTGTACCCTGCGGGTTCTAAGCCTGGGAACCGAGTGATCAAGCTCGGTTGATCACTCGGTTCACTCGGTTCTCAGAGCCCCATGAGCAAAGAGCTGGTGACTGTCAGCCACCGCTCTCTGCTACCCCCCCTTGCTCACTGGAGTGCTGGGCTGTGGAAGGGGTGAGAATGGCTGGCTTAGGCTCTCAGCAGCTCGCTGATCGGCTGACCCAGATGCCAGTTCAGGGTTCTGGACAGATCCTGACTATGTGGTCGCAATCTTTCAGCCTGGACCGGCTCTGTGACATCAGCCGACAACTGGGACAGGACGAAGTCAGATTGTGACAAAACGCGTCAGCTTGAGCGTCATGCTGACCTCACCGCGCATCTCTGATCCTGGAAGGACGAGCGTTTATGTACAGCCGGCCACCTATTTGCTCCTACTTGTGGTTTATACTATTTTCCCTGTAAGTACATCCTTTTATACTACAGTAAACCCCCGCTCCATCGCGGTTCAGTTTTTGCATTTTTTTTTGTAATGTTATTTTACTATATAAATCATTAAAAATGAAATATTTTTGTGTTTTCCATAGCTCTTGCTATGTCTCTCAGTATCTTTATGTGTTTAAATGAGTTTCTATTGTTTTAAAAGTGTGTTTAAAGACCTTAAAATGCTTTTACACTTACAGTGACAGTAAAAAAAACATGCCTACAATGCATTTTAATAGGGTTTTTCTATTTCGCGGATTTTCACTTTTCGCGGCTGGGTCCGTAACGTAACCCCCGCAATGTAGGGTGGTTTACTGTACTATTAAAGTTCCGTACAATATTACACTATGGCGAGTTTCTATATCTTTTGGGGAACGACAATGAGTGTGACATTCACTTGTTGCCTGATATTACCCTTTTAATATAAAAAAAAAAAGGCCATTTACAGGAGATAAATATCACTAAAGATTTATCTACTTACATAGTCGGTCATAAATTGAGGATTACACGTTCATCTAAATATTTCACTTCTTGTTTATTGTGTATGATTTCATCACATAATTATGTGCATTCTCTGTTTCTACAATGGCCTCCGTCTCTTGTATGCAAAAACTCCGGCATCCACCTTGAATATCTCTTTTCGAAAGCATTTATTCACAGCAAAATGCACCCCCGTCCCAGGAGCCAAATCTGCGAGGCCGATGGCGCTGGCGGGCGATTCATTGCAACGTAGCTTCAAGTTTATACTCTTAATAGCTGCGATAGCTTATCTTGTACAAATAAAAATACTGTGTAACATTGTATCCTGCCCCCCAGGTGACTTCATATGGAGAAAAGATATTATTTGTAACAAACCTCCAGCCCTTAAAATATCCCCCAGGGGAAGTGTTCTGCCGCATTTACTCCCTGAAGCTTGAAAAGTTTATTTTTAAAGACAAACTGCAAGCGTGTTACACCGCACAGGGAGAGGGGGGGCACTCCGAGGAGCAGTACTGAGAGAAGTGCCGGTTAAAGGTATACTCCAGTCAACTGTGATTACTTTGCAGTTCAATTGGCTCGGTTGCTGAAATCTTGTGAATGTGAAGAATAGTGTGTTCCATGGTAGCATGGATTTTATGTATGTGCATATATATCCGTTCAGTCGTATCCCACTCTCTGCACTTTTGTGGGCCATCTTTATGGGCACCAGGTCTGTTACACATGAGAGCCTTTTCCATATAATTTTTTCGGCATTTTGTTTGAGGAGGTCACCAGGTTTTCTTAAAGTGGAGTTCCGGCCTGTAAAAAAAAAAAAAAATTAAGTCAGTAGCAACATATACTGTAGCTGCTGACTTTTAATATAAGGACACTTAATTTGTCCAGGTATCCCACAATGTCAGCACTCCTAGCCCATTCGTCAACAGGCTTTGGGTGCAGGCGCTGGCTTCTTCACAAAGGGAAACAGGAAGTGAAGTCTTGCGGCTTCACAGCCTGCTTCCTACTGCACATGTGCAAATCATGTTTCGCTGTCTGAATGGTTCCGCTGTCTTCTGGGACATGTGTGTCTCCCAGAAGGCAGCGGGGTGGGGGGGGGGGATGAAAAGGGGCTGCAAATTTCATAGATTGTTGTGATGCGATTTTACCCGGTAGTGGGAGCGGGTACCTGGTTTTGACAGGTATCGGCTCCTTCCTCCCTCTCAAAAAGTGCCAAATGTGGCAGTGGAGGGGGGGGGGGGGAGGGTGCAAGCAAGCCGAGCTATACCTTTTGGGTGAAACTCTGCTTTAACCATCTGCAATTTCTGGCCAGCACAGCAGCTAAGTGGTTGGCACTTCCGTCTAGCAGCACTAGAGTCATCGGTTCAAATCCCAACCACTGGCTGGAGTTTCCATGTTCTCCCTGTGCCTGCGTAGATTTCCGCCCACACTCCAAAGACATGCTGGTAGGGTAACTGGCTCCTGTCTAAGTATATGTATGAATGTGAGTTAGGGATCTTAGATTGTAAGCTCCCTGAGGGCCGGGACTGATGTAAATGTACAATATATATGTAAAGCGCTGTGTAAATTGATGGCACTGTATAACCACCTGTAATTAATAAAATACGTTTCTTGGTTTGGGGTTGGCATGCAGAATGTGGTAACACATGTGCATAGTCAATTTGTACACACATACTAGGGCCAATTAAAAAATATGTTACCCCAACATTTCATATTTCTGTTATGTGCCTGCTGTACCATGTAATTGTAGGAAAAAGTATCCTGTTGCAGTGGCGGCTGGTGCTCAAAATTTTTTTTGGGGGGGGGGGGGCACAAACAGAAAAATGTAATAGGCATTGCTTGGCGGCAAAAAACGCGGTAAAAAATAGCATGACTTTGAGGTCACACAAGTGTGAAAGGGGCCCTCAGTAATCAAGGTACAGTGTGCCCCCATCAATGTAGAGTGACCACGGTGCGCCCCCTTCAATGTAGAGTGACCACAGCATGCCCCCATCAATGTAGAGTGACCACAGCATGCCCCCATCAATGTAGAGTGACCACAGCGTGCCCCCTTCAATGTAGAGTGACAACAGCATGCCCCCTTCAATTTAGAGTGACCACGGTGCGCCCCCTTTAATGTAGAGTGACCACAGCATGCCCCCTTCAATGTAGAGTGACAACAGCATGCCCCCTTCAATGTAGAGTGACCACGGTGTGCCCCCTTCAATGTAAAGTGACCACGGTGTGCCCCCATCAATGTAGAGTGACCACAGTATGCCCCCATCAATGTAGAGTGACCACAGCGTGCCCCCTTCAATGTAGAGTGACCACAGCATGCCCCCTTTAATGTAGAGTGACCACAGCATGCCCCCTTTAATGTAGAGTGACCACAGCATGCCCCCATCAATGTAGAGTGATCACGGTGTGCCCCCTTCAATGTAGAGTGACCACAGCATGCCCCCATCAATGTAGAGTGACCACGGTGTGCCCCCCCCACCACCGCCGGACTTGAGTCCGCAGTCCCGCACAGTGACAGGAGAGAGAGGAGGGAGGCACTGAGTCTGAGGCAGCGGCTGCATTGAATCACTTACCTCCTGCTCTCTCACGATGACTGGACCGGACCAACTCTGCTGCTGACGGCGGGACTAGGGACACTCGGCAGCGGCGGCTCTCGGCTTCAGTTCCAGCGGCTTCTTCTGCTCCCGCAGCGGGCGGCTTCTTCTGAGGTGACCGGCGGCGCGTCTCCTTCCTTTCCAGCCTCCTCCTCAGCTAATGGCAAGGGGTTTGCCTTGCGGCCAATCAGGAAGCGCGTATTGGACGCGCTTCCTGATTGGCCAGGAGGAGGATCGGTGTAACAATATCTAATTTTCATTTGCTATTGTCACACAATGGGTGGAGTTGGGACACACTGCTCTGCGCCCCGGCTCCACCCTTTGCATCGCCCTATTAGAGCCTCTGGCTCCAATCAGGTGATGAAAAAAAAAATCCCATTGTACTCCATGCGTCCGGCGCCCCTGCATGTAGATTAGGGGGCCGGACGCATGGATGCGCCCTCAACACACCAGCCGCCACTGTCCTGTTGTTATGTTTGTATTACTTCCTTTGTATGCAATCCCTCATGTTCCTGCCAGTCTCTCTGCTTTCCTAATAAAAACTGGCCACACTAAGTAGGCGAACACATCGGGGTAAGTTCCCTAGCTATGCTTGGAACACAGCCTGCTCTCCTCCAATGATCAGACTTGTCCTGACACCCCCCCTGCACAGCCATGGAGGCACCCGAGCCGAGCTGCAGCTCTGTGTGTCTATTCAGACAAGGAGCTGTTGTTCGGCCCCGTCCTCTCTCTCTCTCTTGATTGGCTCGCTGACCTTGATTGACAGCCGTGGGAGCCAGTGGTGCCACGGCTGTATCTCAGCCTATCAGGAGGGAGATTGCTGCACGCCCGAGGGACTCGTGGACATCGCTGGACAGAGAGGGGGCACAGGTAAGTATTTGGGGGTGCTGGGGAGGCTGCTACACACACAGAAGGTATTTTATCTTAATGCATAGAATGAATAAAAAACCTTCCTTCCTTTACCAACTCCTTTCAGTGTGCTGCTGTCTCTCCTCCCCCCAGATCTTATGCAGCTGAGAACAGAGGGAATGTGATCTCTTATAAGAAAGAGAAAAAAGGCATTTATAATGTTTTTTAAATCTATACTCAAATATTTTGTCTTTTATTTATTTTTTAAACTGGATGGGTTGTTTTACAAGGTGAGGGTTTACATACGCTTTAACCTACCAGCATGTCTTTGCAGTGTGGGAGGAAGCCCACACAAACACAGGCAGAACATGCAAACTCCATGCAGATTGTGCCCTGGCAGAGACTATAACAAAGGACTGCAGTACTGCAAGGCTTCAATGCTAATCACACAGAAGAGCTAATGCAAATGTTTTGTTTGCCTCTTCAGTGGCAGTATTCACCCACCTTGCACCGTGGTTCCATTCTCCAATCCCAACATTACTGTTGTGTTCGGTAGTGATATAGGGACAGAAAGTGGAACCACGGCACTCGGCAGAGGACATGGGCATCTGACACTCCTGGACGTGTCAAATGCCAAGAGTGTCATGGGGGAGGCAGCGCGGAGGGAAGATGGGAGATATGGGCGTTTCCGAAGAGGTAATATAGAGTATAATACCTCTTCTATTGCAGCAGTGTTTATTCTGAACTTTCACTGTGACGGTGGTTGCTTTAATGCAGATGATTTTCCACACATTTGATGCTTGTGAAATCAAACAGTTGACACACACGCTAGATTGTAGATCATATAGATGGTACATTTGGTGTGAGCTTACCCAGAAGAACCATTCTGTTCACAAAAGCATACACAAATATTTATGTGCATTTAATGTGATTTATGCATATGTAAATTATGAATGTATGTGTTTGTGATGTGAAGTTTGCATACATAAATTACAAATGTATGTATTTTTATGCTTATGGTCTGGGTTATAAAAATAATCATAATCATTTTTGATAGCAGCAGGGACCAAATATCATTTGGTGTTTTTGCTTTGCTCTAAAAGACTCAGCTTACTTCATATTAGAGTTACTGTATATTGTCAAATACCAAAAAAATTCTAGTATTCAGTTTCCAAATGCAGACTGTGATGTGCCTTATCAGATGAAAATTGAGTATCCTTCCTCACTTTTTGCTAGAGATTTAGTGCATTTATGAAAACCCAGCCTATCCAGTCACTGAGAAAGCAGCCTATCCATTAAATAGAGACCAGTGACATCACTGAAAACTAGAGGTGCACCGAATGGAAATTTTGGTACCGAACATGCAGGATGCACTTGGCCGAAAACCCAAACTGAGAGTTTAAAAAAAAAAAAAAAAATACACATATATATATATATATATATATATATATATATATATATATATATATATATATATATATATACAGTGCATTGCGAAAGTATTCGGCCCCCTTGAACTTTTTGCCCTTTTGCCATATTTCAGGCTTCAAACATAAAGATATAAAACTGTAATTTTTTGTGAAGAATCAACAACAAGTGGGACACAATCCTGAAGTGGAACGACATTTATTGGATATTTCAAATTTTTTAAAAAAAACAAAAACTGAAAAATTGGGCGTGCAAAATTATTCAGCCCCCTTAAGTTAATACATTGTAGCGCCACCTTTTGCTGCGATTACAGCTGTAAGTCGCTTGGGGTATGTCTCTATCAGTTTTGCACATGGAGAGACTGAAATTTTTGCCCATTCCTCCTTGCAAAACAGCTTGAGCTCAGTGAGGTTGGATGGAAAGCGTTTGTGAACAGCAGTTTTCAGTTCTTTCCACAGATTCTTGATTGGATTCAGGTCTGGACTTTGACTTGGCCATTCTAACACCTGGATATGTTTATTTGTGAACCATTCCATTGTAGATTTTGCTTTATGTTGTGGATCATTGTCTTGTTGGAAGACAAATCTCCGTCCCAGTCTCAGGTCTTTTGCAGACTCTATCAGGTTTTCTTCCAGAATGGTCCTGTATTTGGCTCCAACTATCTTCCCATCAATTTTAACCATCTTCCCTGTCCCTGCTGAAGAAAAGCAGGCCCAAACCATGATGCTGCCACCACCATGTTTGACAATGGGGATGGTGTGTTCAGGGTGATGAGCTGTGTTGCTTTTGCGCCAAACATAACGTTTTGCATTGTTGCCAAAAAGTTCGATTTTGGTTTCATCTGACCAGAGCACCTTCTTCCACATGTTTGGTGTGTCTCCCAGGTGGCTTGTGGCAAATTTTAAACGACACTTTTTATGGATATCTTTAAGAAATGGCTTTCTTCTTGCCACTCTTCCATAAAGGCCAGATTTGTGCAGTATACGACTGATTGTTGTCCTATGGACAGAGTCTCCCACCTCAGCTGTAGATCTCTGCAGTTCATCCAGAGTGATCATGGGCCTCTTGGCTGCATCTCTGATCAGTCTTCTCCTTGTATGAGCTGAAAGTTTAGAGGGATGGCCAGGTCTTCGTAGATTTGCAGTGGTCTGATACTCCTTCCATTTCAATATTATTGTTTGCACAGTGCTCCTTGGGATGTTTAAAGCTTGGGAAATCTTTTTGTATCCAAATCCGGCTTTAAACTTCTCCAAAACAGTATCTCGGACCTGCCTGGCGTGTTCCTTTTTCTTCATGATGCTCTCTGCGCTTTAAACGGACCTCTAAGGCTATCACAGTGCAGGTGCATTTATACGTAGACTTGATTACACACAAGTAGATTCTATTTATCATCATTAGTCATTTAGGTCAACATTGGATCATTCAGAGATCCTCACTGAACTTCTGGAGAGAGTTTGCTGCACTGAAAGTAAAGGGGCTGAATAATTTTGCACTGTTCTGTTGTGCTTCCATTGTGGTGTTAAGGGTTTCTTCTTGCTGTAGTTTTGGTCAGTTAAAAAAAACGCAACTCCCCATTGAAATGTATTGAAAACGCAGCAAGAGGACATCAATAAATCACTCGTGTTACGTTTTTGATGCAGTTTTTGAGTCGCTTGACCTATGGAAAACACACCATAAGCACAGTAAAATTGCGGTAAAATCGCATGCATTTTCAACACCATGATCGGCACCTTTTTCTCTTATCGGCAAAATGCCAATAACACCATTTTTGGCTGATATGTTTCGGCACCCAAAATTTCAGTGCATCACAGCAAATCAATTCACTAGAGACTGATGATGTTTAGAAAACAGTCCACCAAGCTCTGAATCTACAAATAAGCTCCTTCTGAGTGAAATGCATGAGCCCAGGTGGTCTGTCTAGTACCAGGTGATGCATTAAAATATACCCTGGCTAATAGTTTGAACTGTTGCCCTTTTTATTTGTTCATGCATATGCATAAGGTAGAGACAAGCCAAAAAGGGAGCCCAGAGGTGTACTAAAGACTTTCAGTTTTAGGCAAGTTTCTTTTGACTAGGGTAAGGTGACATCACTGAGAAAGCAGAATATCCTTTCAATAGATAGAGATGACATCATTAAGGAAGCACCATATCCATTTAAAAAAGTGCATGATATTATAGTTATTATACATGATTTATATAGTGCCAACCGTTTGCGCAGCACTTTACAATATAAAGGGAAACCATTACAATACAATTCAAAACAAGTGGGTTAAGAGGGCCCTGCTCATAAGAGCTTACAATCTAATAAGGTGGGGCAGTGATACAAAAGGTTATAACTAGAGGATGAGCTGATGGAAGTGACAAAAGTTCAGTTAGTTGGAGGTGTGATAGGCTTCCCTATAGAGATGAGTTTTTATGGATTGCCTAAAGGCAACCAGAGTAGGAGATAGCCAGACAGATTAAGTATAGGCACTTTTCCACTGCATGGTACCGCATGGTACGGGTTAGAACGGCTCGGTGCGGTTTGGTACAGTGGCGCTTTTCCACTACATGGTACGGCGTCGGTACGGCTCACTTACAGTACCACCTCGGTTGGGGTTCCAAGCAGGCCGTACCGATACCATATCCCACAATCCTTTGCATGCAGCATTGATTGTTTGTCACTACTAGCCACTGATTGGTCAGAGAATCGTTGTAATCCCACCCACTTAATACTAAGTACTACAACAGTGGAAAAGCAAACCGAGCCGAGTAGAGCCTATACAGTGCTGAAAGGTGCCGAATCGTACCACGCAGTGGAAAAGCAAACTGAGCCGAGCTGGGCTAAGCAGTGTTAAGTGGAGCCGAGCCGGTACTTGCAGGGGAAAAGTGCCATTAGAGAGTTCCAAAGGAAGGGAAAGGCTCTGGAGATAAGTATGGTAGGAGGAGACAAGAGAGCTTGAGAGGAGGAGGTCTTGGGAGGAAAGGAGAAGGATGGTTTGGGGGATATTTGGAGACAAGGTTGGTGATGTAGCTGGGGCAGAGTTGTGAATGGCTTTGTATGTTGTTAGCATTTGAAATTTAATTTGATTCGGAAATCAGTGGGGGGATTGGCGGAGAGGGGCGGCAGACAATGAGTGGTTGGTAAGGTAGATGAGTCTGGCAGCAGCATTCATTAGAGAATGAAGAGGAAGATAGCCTATGGAGAGGTAGGTCTATGAGAAGGGAGTTGCAATTGTTAAGATGAGAAATAATAAGGGAGTGAATGAGTAGCTTGGTGATTTCAGTAGTTAGAGGTTGTACACCTCCCTAAAAAAAAAATGTAAAAAAGAAAAACCTGAAAGACAAAGGCATATTGAGCTAGTATGCATAGTAAACAAAGCCTCCCCAGCGCTGCCCGCACACACGACGTCCATCTATACCCGGTCTTCCTTCTGGGTTCACTTTCTCCGCCCATCTGATTGGCCAGAGCTGCGATGATGTTGCTCCTGGCACAGGACTCCGGGCACGGCACAGGACTCAGAAGGAACGGCATGGGGATGCCATCCTGTGTTTCTCCTCGACGATCAGCCTGTGCCGGCGGACATCCAATGTGAGTAATCACAGCAGAAGCAGCGCCCCCTACCTGGATATATGTGATTCTGTTCCCAATGGCCACCCTGTAGTAGTAAATCTGCTATAGAGCAGTCGGCAAGTGGTTAAAGCGGAGTTCCACCCTGGTTATACATTTCTTTACAAAAATACCCCCGGGACAGTCAGGGCTAGCACATTCCACAATGGCTAGCCTCTGATCTGTCCCGGGTTGCACTTACCTTTCAGGAGATATACTTACCTTGAAATTGTCTTCTCCAGCGCTGCCATCTCAGGTGTGGGCAGCTTGAAGCCAGCACGATCCTCTTCCGCGTCCTCTTCGGTCCTCTTCCTCCTTCTTCGGTCCCACGATGCACTGCACCGGCCCCGACGTCACTTCCGGGTCGCGCGCGTCATCCCTCCACAGCTTCTGGGCATGCCCAGAAGCTGTTTAGAAGGGGATGACGCGCGCGCCCCGGAACTGACGTCGGGGCCGGTGCAGGCGCAATGATTCCTGGGAGCTATGACGTTCAGCTCCCAGGAATCATTGCAAAAGCCAGGAAGTGACGAATCGCCGTGGCCGCCGAGGGGAGGAAGAAGGAAGTAAGGTGAGTATATTTTCTCTAAAAGGTAAGTGAAAAAAAAAAAAAATTGCGATTATCCATTTGTTTTTCAGGTGACCGGGAGCGAGAAGATGGAGGTAAGTATAAATTTTGGGTGGAACTCCGCTTTAAGGAAGTGTTACGACATCCATGCTGATATGTCAATTAGTAAGTTAGTACAAAAGCAGCATATCTATTGACAGCCCTAAGGTAGAAGCCCACCCAGTTGCTATAGAGACCAGTGACAACATTAAAGTTGGACATAGCTGGCGTGAATTTTGGGCCATTCCTGCTGAATTGACTGAAACGTCAGCCATGGGTGGCCCTGCAAGCACCAGACAGTTTGACAAAAGTTGATTTAAAAATTGACTGAGCTGGGTGGGACATTATCAGATAAACGGTGACTGTATCCTAACATATGCAGTCACTGTTCGACAGTGCCATTGGAGCTTTTGGGGTGTTTTTGATCCATAAAAACCTATGTACTGTATCAATGTACACAAAGGCTTTTAGGAGAGTTTAGGAGCTGCTTCAGGTAGGGGAGCTTCAACCTCCCTCTCCTGAACGTGGAAGAATTGCGCTCAGCATAGAAACGTTTTGACCGTCGGCCGCTGGAAAACACAAACCGTGGCAAAATCGTGGTGCAACTTTGCTGCGTTTCACTTTTTTCTGCAGCCGGCAGTCAAAGTAGCGGTGTATACATGAAGCCCTAGTGTGGATGTGGAACCACTTGATTTTGTGTCACTCAGCCTGCAGGCTGTATGAGAGAAAATTGAGCTGGGAAAATTGAGGGGATTGGATGACCTTAATTATGAAGAGCGTCTGCAATCGCTTGATTTATTCTCCCTGGAGAAGAGACGCCTGAGAGGGGACATGATAGCCATTTACAAATATCTCAATGGTGATCTCTGCATAGAGAAAAAGCTATTCATTCGAAAGGATTGCATGAGGACTCGAGGGCATACAATGCGATTAGAGGAGAAGCGTTTTAACCTCAGGCAAAGCAGGGGGTTCTTTACTGTTAGGGCTACACGATTGTGCAATTCTCTACCACAAGAGGTGGTTTCTGCGGGAAGTATGGCTACTTTCAAAAGACCAGGGGTATGAGAGATGATTAGGGTCACACACACCTACACAGGTTGAACTGAATGGACTATTGTCTTTATTCAACCTCAACAACTATGTAACTATGTATGGCTACCTTAGGGAAGCAGCCTATCCATAAACTAGAGACCAGTGGTAACACAGAGAAGGCAGCTTGTCCATTAACTGGGGATTGATTACACCAATAAAAAAGAAGCATACAGAATCTGTTCACTGGGAACTGATGACATTATTAAAAAAAGCAGTCCATCTATTTACCTGAGACCAGTGACATCACTGAGAATGCAGCATTCACTAGAGACCATTGACATAACCACACTGTTGTTTGTAACGGGTACTCGTATAGCGCCATCAATTCTAAGCAGTGCTTTACATATATTGTATATTAAACATACATATCAATCAGTCCCTGCCCTCAAGGAGCTCACAATCTAATGTCCCTAACTTACTTACACGTACTAGGGCCAATTTAGTCAGGAGCCAATTAACCTACCATTGTGAGAATATTTGAATTTGGACGCCTCGTTTGGTGTGCAGTTTAGTGGGACAAGGCCCAGGTGTACTGTACATGTGCCTACTGCAGGGAACGCTGATCCATAATTACTGTCCATGGATTATTCTGTTTGAACTTGTGTTCTACTTTTAGAAAATAGTTTACATAACAGCTGGAATTGGGGCCTGGTTTGTTACAGTAAATGAAGGATATTTAAAGCGTGGCATATCTGGGTGTGTAATCAGATAATGCTGCCATGCTCTGTGTGTTTGTTTGCTATGTGTTCGGAATTCACAGTAGTCTTGTAAAATGATATGTTATTGACCTATATAGCAACATGTCTTTAGATATTCAGGAAACCGAGGAACACACTACTATGGCCATAAATAGGAAATACAATAACCATACTGTGACATGTATGTGCCACGTCCTATGCCATGAATTGATTTTGATTGCTTATTGTTTTTATGTCCGAATCCAGACAGTTCTTGGAATAATGACTAAAGCAAGCTGTGTAATGGCAGATATCTTAGGCCCAATGCACACAGGGCATCAGAAAAAACGAGCTGCAAAGCTATTTCTGATGCCAGGAAAAACGCGCCTTTAGCAGCATTTTGCATTGGCGTTAATGCGCGTTTAGGCGCGTCGGCGCTTAGCAGTGTTTTTAAATAAACACAACCCTCTTCTATTTGTGACCAATCAAATTTTTCATTTTTCACATTTTAAAAAACGCCTGTAGCTGCTAAAAGTAGATATACAGCGTTAAGCCGCGTTTAGCAGCGTCAGGCGTTTTTACAGCTTAACGATGCTGCTCCTGAACGCACTGGCTCTGGTTTTTATTTTTTTTGCAGCTTAAAAACGCCTATGCCACTTGGAGCTCCTAAAAGCCTGTGTGTGCATGAGGCCATAGAAAAACATAGAGGGGCATTTTTAAGCTGCAAAAAAAAAAACATCTGATGCTCCTAACAGCAGCTGCAAATACGCCGTGTGTGCATGGGGCCTTATAGTGAATACATTTGAAAATGTAACCAGGTTATGGACATTCAAGCATTAACAGTTAACTTCAAAACAAGCCCTCACTGACCTGTGTAGCTTCAGGCTGTTTGGAGCAATTCATCCCCAACATGCACAGCTAAAATTCTGAAGTTGTTCAAGTCATTCTCTTAGAAGCACAGCTCACCCGCCCCTCCCTCCCAGCAGTGACTCAGCAGCTCAGCTCAGCCTGCATACACTCAGCAGGGACTAAGCATCACAGCTCCTCCTTCTCCCTCCCTCGGCAGTGATTGACTCAGCAGCTCAGTCCCCCAATCCTCTCTCCCAGAATTATTGCAGCAGTTCAGGTCCTCCTGCTTGTCCCCTCCAGCATTGACTCAGCAGCTCAGCTCCTCCTGCACTCCCCTTCCACATCAGCAGCTCAATTCACCCTGCACCCCTCTCCCCCCTTAGCTGTGACTCAGCAAGTCTCCTTGCTCACTTCTTCTTTTCTGTGTTTACATTAGAAAACAGACAGGGTGCTGAGTCACTGCTTGAAGGGGGAGCAGTGTCCCCTTCAGGGTCCATTCACATCATATGCGCTAGATGGCCGCATGCCACCACATATACATTGTAAAAGCAATGTCTTTTTAAAAGAAAACCATTCACAACAGTGTGTTGTGCTAATTAATGTGTGCTGCCCTGCATTGAAAAAAGTAGGACAGGCCCTACTTTTTTTCTGTGCAACGTGTGTAAATGCATTCAGGTGCTTCATAACATGCATAAACATAGCAATGAAAACAGTCAAAGTGGTTTGTAAACCTCAGACATGGAATATGAACAAAGTATATCCCTCTACAGTGTGTAATTGTCTCAGTTAGAAGCACTAAGGCTCTATTCACAATTATGCGACTTGTCATGCAACTTTGAAGTTGTTCCCCATGTTTTCCAATGATAACCATTCATATATGTGCGACTTAAAGTTGCAGCGACTTCAAAGTAGTTCATGCACTACTTTGGTCCAACTTTCATGCAATTTGAGGGCCATAGACTTCAATGTTAACCCTCAAAAGTTGCATGAAAGTCGTACCTGAATGTTCTACAATGCAGCGGTTGTGCAACAGTTGTCCATTATCACTGGTCAAAGCCAAAGTCATATCCAAGTTGCACCCATCCAAAGTTGCGTGTAATTTGCACTCCAAATTCGGCCCAACTTTGGAGTCGTACAAGAATGAATAGAGCCTCAGTGTCTTTTCTCTCTCCTGCCTCCTTCCTCTGCTATCAGCAAGAATCACTTCTGACCAGTTTTCCTGACACCGAGAATGGTGACAGCGGAAGGATCTCCAGCTCATTGACTGCCTCAGCTCTGTTCCTGTGTTCTGTGTGAAGGGGGTGTGTCCATTCCCTCCAATCAGCTCTTAGAGCTCTCCTCACTGAGCTCTGCAGTGTGTAATTTCAGCTCTCCACCCTCTTTTTGACAGACAAGTGTTTTAAATTCTGGACTTTGAACAGATGCAGAGAAGAGAAAACTGTAGATAAACAGGCACAACTTATGTAGGAGGATTTGTTTATCACCTGAGGCCAGTCACTTTACTGGATATATGGAAGGGTTTACATCCACTTTAGTTTCCTTTACAAATAAAGCTTATTGAAGTTTTATATACAAACATGTGCACTCAACACCCACATTATGGTGTGAAAGAACCCATAAGTGGAACTATAGCACTTAATACATATTTTATAGAAACCATAGAGAATTTGTTTTTTTTTCCTAAACATTTGGCTGGCATGACATTGTTGCTTCCCTGGCATTTATAATCCTAAGGCTCCTTTCACACGGCCGCTCCGCTGCTTTCCATGTGTCCGCAAATCATCCTATTTTTTTGAGGATGATTTGCGGACATTAATGTAAGTGAATGGCACTGCGGATGTCAGCGGAATACCATCCGCTGACATCCGATTTTCCTCCTTTCAGTTCTGTTCCGTTTTTACGAACGGAACAGAACCCTATTTTTCCATCCGTGTAAAAAACGGAAAGGAAGGAAAATCGGATGTCAGCGGTGTCATCCGCTGACATCCGCAATGCCATAGACTTACATTATGTCCGCATATCATCCGCAAACGGATGGGATGATATGCGAGCATACGGAGCGGATGACAGAAATGTCATCCGCTCCGTGGAAAAAAAAAAGTCCCGCAGCGGACTTAAGCAGCGGAGCGGCCGTGTGAAAGGAGCCAAAAGGAGATTGCAATAAAATGAACAGGCCTGCAGATAATGTGCCCAAATTGGGCATTGTGACGGCATTAGCACATAATCCACGAGTACTTCCTGAGCCACATTCCCTGGCCTCCTCCCCGCTGCAGCATCCCAGCCTGTCTAAAGTGGGATACACGCTATTAGAAAATCTGCCGAAAATTCGCATCCGAGGTAAAATCGTACGATTTTCGCCTAGTGTGTACACAACTTTCAGCAGCAGATGCTGACATTTTCAACGAAAAAAAAATGGAGGGACAAACACCAAAATTTTTGTCGTCTGTCCCCAGACGACCGATTTTTATTTAATGTGTATGCAGTACGTCCGTGAAAAATCGGATACGAAAGACCGCGCATGATCTGAAGTTGCTGACGACCCGGAAGTCTAGGAACAAATGTGCCAAAAAAAAAAATCGGATGAGAAATTTCGTGAACATTTATGCACTCTCAACTAAAAACGGTTATGAACGCTGAGCAAGAGAGAGAAAAAACGGAGGATATTTCGTCCGATTTTCGTCAAGTGTGTATGAGCCTTAAGCTGGTGTCAGAACTTAGACATGAGGCAGGCCAAGTGACAGTGTCTCTTTAATGGTTTAAAAAGAAACCTGTCTTTCTGATCAGCGGGTCACAGCCAATGATTTAACAACACAGGGCTCTCTACAGACAGCAACAAATATTATTAGCACTATTATTAGCACTGATCACTGTGTCAGTCAGTTCCCACAAAGCGCCAGTTAGTGTCAGATTGCTCGCTGCACCATCGCAGTCCCATTATATGTTGCTAATCACCTCCATTGCTAGTGTAAGAAAAAAAAAAAAAATTCAATATATATACCATAGTTTGTAGACGCTTTAACTTTCACACAAACCAATTAATATACACGTATTGGGATTTTTTTTTTTTAACCAAAGAAATGTAGCAGAATACATTTTGGCTTAAATTTATGAAGAAATTAGAGTTTTTTATAACAGAAAATAAAAAGTTTTTTTTTGCTTCAAATTTTTTTTTCATTTATATAATAAAAAATAAATATCCCAGTGGTGATCAAATACCACCCAAAAAAAACAAAAAAAACAAAAAAAAAACGCTCTATTTGTGTAAAAAAAAAAAAAAAAAAAAAAATAATTATATACATTTCATTTGATTAGTGTTGCATGGCTGAGCAATTCCCAGTTAAAGTAGCACAGTGCCCAATAGCAAACAATGGCTTGCTCATGAAGGGGGTAAAATCTTACTAGGTCACTTTATCAGAACAAAGAAATATAATTTACAGAGATTGTTTTTGGTCTCTGCCATTCCTTACAATGTCAAATGTCATCATAAAGGTGGAGTGATCCTTGAAGGTTGCTCTTTCAGCAGGAGCAGTATGAGACCATGACGAGAGGCTTTTTTCCTCTTCTAAAGTGACATGAAAGGAAGACTTGTCTGATAGGGGTGCCATCTGTCTGGTTGAAATTAGCATGAAATTAATAGAATTAGTTGTAGGTTAGACTAAAGGGCAGAGGTGGGGTGGGGTGGGTTGTGTAGAGCATCCTTATATCTCTACCATTTACACATGCTAAAGATTTATCACAACGCTGCACTCATCTTTTATCACAATTGTATTCACACAACAAGGTGAAACACCCCTAAAAATATAAGAAAATGGTTCTGACTTCACAGTTTTCTGTCTCTTTTCATTGAAAGGGGAAATCAGAGGCTTTAATGTTTTAATTACAGATCACCGTTATGGCAGAGGCTTCGATAATTTTAGTTGCAGCTAAACTGTGGTGTCAATAGCGTGCCAAAGTGAAAATTGAAGGTATGGTGGCATATGGATGCCTAATCCCAGTGAGTCAAGGGTCCAAAAGACTGCGAGGCAGGAGCCTGTTAATGAATCACATAGTTCAGTCAAGGTGTGATGCTGTTAGCATTAGGATAGAGGAAAAGGTATTGAACTCTGACGAAAAAGGTGCAAAGATCAACGTGTCGGGAAGAGGTGATGAGGTGAAAATGACACACTACTAGTGAGTTGTTACAACACAGAATGATGTGCATATCACTTCTTGCTAATGGAGACCCACAATCAGGAAGAGGGAAGGAAAAAAGGCAATATTTACTCCTAAATGGAGATTTGTTACAATGGGCCTGCCAAATTGTAGGAACCAAGCTTTGTTTTTGTTTTTTTCCAGGTAGTTATGTTCTTTGTTTAGGCTCGGTTTCCACTAGTGCGGCTACGAAGTCGTGCTACTTCTAGCAAGACTTCGTAGCGAAAGTAAACTGCGGCTTCAGTGAGACTTGCCCCTCATATATAGAGGGAAGTCGCACTGAAGGCGGCTCAAAAGTAGTGCACGATCTACTTTTGAAGTCGCCGCAACTGAAGCCGCGGCAGTGGAAACGGGCCCCATTGAAAACAATGGCTTTTGACTTGCTGTGCGACTTGACATGTGTCAAGTCGCACCGCAAGCCGCACTAGTGGAAACCGAGCCTTAGTGGTAGTAAACCCTGCTTTGTGATTTTTACCTACAGGTAAGCTTGTAATAAAGCGTGTACCTGTAGGTAAAATGAAAATCTCCTAAACACAGCAATCAAAACAGTTGTTACATTAAGGGCTCTTTCAAACGGGCGATCAGTTTTTTGGCTCCGCTCCGGTCCTTTTTTTTTTTTTTCATGGAGCGGATGACACTTGTGTCATCCGCTCCGTATGTCCACATATCATCCCATCCATTTGCGGATGATATACGGACATAATGTAAGTCTATGGGCATTGCGGATGTCAGCGGATGACACCGCCGACATCCGATTTTGCGTCCTTTCCGTTTTTTTAACGGAGGAAAAATAGGGTACTGTTCCGTTCCAAAAAACGGAACAGAACTGAAAGGAAGAAAATCGGATGTCAGCGGATGGTATTCCGCTGACATCCGCAATGCCATTGACATTCGTTATGTCCGTAAATCATCCGCAAAAAAATAGGATGATATACGGACATATGGAGCGCCCGTGTGAAAGGGCCATTAGGAGATAATCGCTTGTTTGGCAGCTGGTGACGTCACCGGCTTATGAACTCTGAAGGAAGCATACTTATGCCGTTCCTTCAGAGCATGCATGGGAGTGACGTCATTGCAGCTCAGCCATTTAGGCGGCCAGACCCCGCAAACCGTATGGAAGACCTGGTGAAGATGGAAGCCCTGTCAGCGGTGACAGCGTACCATTGGATCGCTTAGTTTCAAGGTAAGACTTTCATAATGTGAGCAAGAGGAACCAGTAGGAGCTGCGGGAGGACAGAGGAGACAGAGCGTCCTGCAGACTTCACATAAAGATATCATGGGAGTGACGTCATTGCAGCTCAGCCATTTAGGCGGCCGGACCCCGCAAACCGTATGGAAGACTCGGTGAAGATGGAAGCCCTGTCAGCGGTGACAGCGTACCATTGGATCGCTTAGTTTCAAAGTAAGACTTTCATAATGTGCTAGTATGCGATGCATACTTGCGCATTATATTATCTTGTAGGAGGAATATTTTTTTCCCCAAAGTTTACTACTGCTTTGAAGTGACTAAAAAATAATACTAGAATATCACTCAAATTTTTATTTGAAGTTTACCGAAAACCAACACTTCTGGGAGTGTTGATCTCCTGGGTCCCCCGCGGATTTTCCTTGTTGATTTTCACCCATTACAGGAGACAGTGGTGATGTGGAGGTCAGCAAGAGGAACCAGTAGGAGCTGCGGGAGGACCGAGGAGACAGAGCGTCCTGCAGACTTCACATAAAGATATCATAATATCAGAGCGGACTTTGGCGGCACGGTCAGCAGGAAAGCTAAGTACTTTACAGACTTCTTTAACAATTTTAGCCCCTGAAGGTTTTACCCCCTTAATGGCCAGGGCATTTTCTGCGATTCGGCACTGCATTACTTTAACAGTTGCGCTGTACTCAAATACAATCTTTGTTCTTTTTTCCCACAAATAGAGCTTTCTTTTGGTGGTATTTGATCACCTCTGCGGTTTTAAGATTTTGCGCTATAAACAAAAAAAAAGAGCGATCATTTTGAAAAAACACAATATTTTTTACTTTCTGCTATAACACATTCCCAATAAATGTTTTTAAAAAAAATCAAATTTTTTTATCAGTTTAGGCCAATTTGTATTCTGCTACATATTTTGGTAAAAAAAATCCCAAAAAGCGTATTTTAATTGGTTTGCGCAAAAGTTACATTGTTTACAAACTACGGGATAGATTTTTGGACTTTTTATTTTATTTTTTTATTAGTAATGGCGGTGATGAGCAAACTTTTGGCGGCACTGGGACATTGCGGTGGACAGATCAGACCCCTAACTGACATTTTTGACACTTTTTGGAGACCAGTGACATTAATACAGTAATCAGTGCTAAAAAATATGCACTGTTACTGTATAAATGACACTGACAGGGAAGGGGTTAATACTAAGGGGGATCAAGGGGTTAAATGTAGTGATCGACCGATTGTTGGCAAAGCCGATATATTGAGGGCCGATGTGCACTTTCCCCGATATATCGGAATCGGCCACCAAGGTGACCGATATTGCCGATATTTTAGTAAAGTGCTTGTACTGGAGTGATGCCTGCAGCTAGAGGCGTCCATAGCCGATGGTCGGTTGTCTTGTAATGACAACCGATGTGGCTGAGAAGTCGCTCGGCTGTCATTTACAAGGTGCAGAAGGGGACGTCCCCATCCTCCCGCCGCCTTCCGGGGCTCGCCTGGTTTTCCCGTCCCACCGGTAGACTCGGGCAACCAGTCTGCATGGCCACCGAAGACCCGATCAAAGCCGCATTCGGCTCTGATCGGGTCTCCATGTAAAAACCCAGAAGTGATGTCATGACATCACTTCCGGGTACTGGCGCCAGATTAAAAAAAAATGACAGCATTCAAAACAGCCAAACTTGGCGTTTTTGAATGCTTTTAAGTGCAGAGGAGGGGTTTGGGGGTCTTTTAGACCTCCAGATCCCTCCACAAGAGTACCAGTCAAGTGAAGGAAAAAAAAAAATATATATATTTTTTAAATGTGTGCAAATATCGGCCGATACTGATATGTAGTGGCCAAAATATCGGTATCGGCAACGAAAAACTGATATGGGTCGATCACTAGTTAAATGTATGCCTACTTGTGCTTTCTAACTGTGAGGGGGGGGGGGCTCTGTGACAGGCAAAGCTAAGCTGAGACACAGGATCTCTCTCAGCCTGTGTGACAGAAGACCCACCTGCTTTGTTTACATAGATAGGCGGCTCTTCTGTCAGTGTCTCTTAAGATTGCAGGAGGCCGGCGGCGATTGATCCCGCTCCTCCCACAGTCTGACTGCGGCTGTGTCTAATCACAGTGGGAGTGCGGCTCCGCCGGCCATGCTGCACATAATCATGTAGATCTACGTGATTATGCGCAGGCGAGCCGCCCTGCTGCAGTAAATCTGTGTGGGGCAGTCGGCAAGTGGTTAAAGCGGTAATAAACCACACTTTTTTTTATTCTTTAAACCCTGCAAGACAATGGCATAATGTGCTAGTATGCATTGCATAAGGGTGAGCTTTTACAGACCACTGTAGGGTCGCTTTAAAGTATGCCTGTCGTGAGAGAGTAAAGAGGCCGCCATTGTGGCTACCGAAAAATGTTAGTTGCCTGGCTTTACACAATGGCTTGAGAAAAAAGTTAGCGTGCTCTGAAACGCGTAGACAATTAAATCCCAATATCGTAATGTCACTCTCACCACCGTGCATTCAGACATGGTTCCCTGGACACTGGAAATTCGAGGCACCACGGAGGGATGGACACATCACACACAGAGCAGCTGTCTTTTTTTTATTGATGAGCCTGTTGACCTTCTTAACAACCTGAGTTGCCAATTTTTTTTTTATTAACAGTCTCTATGCTACACTTAACCGCTTGCCGACTGCCGCACGACTATTTACGTCGGCAGTCAGCCCCTCACAGGCAAAGCGACGTAGGGCTACTTCGCTAGCCTGTGAGGGTCTAGGGAGCGAGCGCGCGCCGCCGGTCACTCGCGATTGTCCGTTAGAGCAAGAAAAAGGCAGGCGGCTAATGTAAACAAGCCGCCTTTCATTCTCCCCTGTGTAAGAATAGTGATCATACGGTTCTACTATGTAGGACCGTTGATCACTGTTCCTACACCTCAAGCCACAGCCAATCGCAGTTAGAATCACGCCCCTAGGGACACACATAACCCCTCCCTCTCAAAAAAAGTTAACCTCTTCACTGCCAGTGTCATTTTACAGTAACAGTGCATATGTATAGCACTGACTACTGTAGTAATGTCACTGGTACCCCCAAAAGTGTCAAAAATGTCAGTCAAGGGTCCGATCTGTCCACTGCAATGTCGCGGTACCGCAAAAAAATCGCAGATCGCCGCCATTACGCGTTAAAAAAATCTTTCCCTTAGTAAACGCAATAACTTTTGTGCAAACCAATCAAAATACGCTTTTTGCGATTTTTTTTTTTTTTTTTTTTACCAAACATATGTAGCATAAAACAAATTGGCCTAAAATGTTAAAAAATTTTGATTTTTACATTTTTTTTTGGGGAATTTCATATTAAAAAATGTGAAAAATATTTTTGCAAAATTGATGCTCTTTTTTTGTTTATAGCGCATGATCAAAAAAATCGCACAGGTGATCAAATACCACCAAAAGAAAGCTCTGTTTGTGGGAAAAAAGAAACGTCAAATTCGTTTAGGTACAGCGTCGCACGACCGCGCAATTGTCCGTTAAAGTCACACAGTGCCGAATCGCAAAATAGGCCCTGGTCAGGAAGGGGGTAAAATCTTCCGGGGCTTAAGTGGTTAATAGGCTTCCCTCTCTCCCCTGTTTGTTACTTGTGAGTCCTGAAATACACAAACATTGAAGCCAGAGGCTCAGCATGACTGTCAGGGAAGAAGCAGATAGCGGTGAGGAGTGGCAACCCCTCTATTTCACCCATTACAGGTTGCCTTGAAGTAATAAATAGTTGTCAGAAGCTCTTTTCTGGGCCGAGCTCGTGTTAGAACCTTTTTGATTGGGAGAGTTTAGCTGGGACTAGAGACAATGCAGGCTTATTTCCTTAGAAGGACAGAACTTGACAAAGGGGCTCTTGTGCCATGAAAGCTTGATGTGATTCTGCTACATTTAGCCATTATAGGTATTACCCTCACTTACTCCTGTTATTTTGAGCCACTTCTCAGAGATAATAGAAGTCGTTTGTTAACAAGCCCATTACTCCTTAATCCTACAAAACAACTGTCCTATGATAACAGACAGGCACAGTTTAACCGAATATCCCCTGTAAGGGCCCGTACACACGATCAGAAAAATGTACGAAAAATACCGCTTTTGAAGCAATCATATGATAATCTGATCGTTAGTACATTGCTTTCGGAAGCCGATCACGACAATTGATGCAAAATTTTGCGATGGGACAAGCACAAAAATGTTTCTTGTATGATACCAGATCGCACGATTTTAATCAGTACAGTTGTCCGAAAATACAATACAAAACATTACATTACTTCCGAATTTCCAATCTGTCTTACAAGAATTTTCTTAACTTTAGTAACCTCTTTTATTTTAGATATGAGACTTGCATGCAAAAAAAAAAAACAAAAAACAAAAAAAAACAGACGATCATTCGTCTGATAATCTTATCCTGTGTACACCAAAATGAAAATTCTGGTGCCCGAAACCGAATTTTATTTTTTTTTTAAAAACATATATTTTTATATATAATTGTATCTAACTAGACTTTTTAATTATTATAATTTTAAATGAATATGAATCTATTTTCAGCCACTTTTCGGTCACAAGGCTGCTTTCACACTGAGCAGTTCATGAAGCGCTTTTACGTTAAAAGAGAGCGCAAGCAAAGCTCAACAAAAATGTATCCCTTTAAATTCTATGTATGTTTTTACATTGGTCCGTTGCGCTTCCGTTGCAGTTAAAAATCCAGTTTTTTTTTTTTTTTCATTAAAGCAGAGTTCCGGTCACCTGTGGAAAAAATAAAAATCAGCAAAAGCTGTAGCTGCTGTCTTTAAAAGACAGCCACTCGCTTGTCCCACGATCCAGTGGTGTGCTCACTCTGCTGTCCTTGGTCCCCGGTGCTGGCATCCTCACTATGGGCACCCGACTGTGACAGCTTGCGGCTTCCAGCCGGGTGCCCACTGCACATGCGCTGCGCATCGTGAATGGTGGATGCTGTCTTCTGGGTCCTGTCAGTGTCCCAGAAGACTGCAGGGGGGAGTGAGAGAGGAGAACTTCTGTTTCCTTTACTCCCCCCCCCCCCCCCGCTCCTCAAAAGTGGCAATTGTTCAAGAGGAGCGGGAAACCTTTTGTGTGGAGTTCCTCTTTAAAGTTTTTTTTTTTCCCCAAATTGCGGTTAAAAAAAACACTGTGCAAATACTGTGTGACATAAAAAATTGCAACAGTCGTCATTTTATTCCCTAGGGTCTTTGCTATAAAAAAAAATATATAATAAGTAATTTTCTAGCAAAAAATACTGATTTAAAGTGGTTGTAAACCTAAAAAACAAAACAAAAAAAACCCTGCAAGACAAAGGCATAATGAGCTAGTATGCATCGCATACTAGCTCATTATGAATTACTTACCTTAGAACAAAGCCCCGACACTTACCCCCGGACACCGCTTTGTGAGCTGACATGATCCCTCGGCGTCTCTTCCGGGTTTGGCAGCTCCGGCGCTGTGATTGGCTTGAGCCGCGATGACGTCACTCCCGCGCATGCGCACGGGAGTCCTTTTCCGGCAGGTTACCGGCAAGGAAAGCTGAAGGTCCGCCGGACCTTCAGAGCGCATTCGTGCGCTCGCGTGAGCGGCTGCATGCAGTGCAAATATCTCCTAAACCGTGCCGGTTTAGGAGATATTAATCATACCTACAGGTAAGCCTTATTATAGGCTTACCTGTAGTTAAAAGTGGAAAAAAGCGGTATACTACCGCTTTAAACTTGTAAACAAAAAGTGCCAGAAAAAGCCTGGTCTTCAAGTGGTAAATTAACTTATCTTTATCTTATCCATGTAATCCCAATAAGCAGCATGGTGGGCTTATTTGTCCTGTTTTATGGCATGCTAGGGTGAGATTGTGTTCCAGGGAAATGAAGGGTTAAACTGTATCCAGCAGTCTGTATAGTCTCACAGGTTTAGATTTATCTGATAACTGTGCTAGTAGTAAGTAGTTGAGTATTTATAACTCTTTTATATATGTTCTTGTTTGGATAGTAATACGTCTGAAAAGAAGAGAGTGTCATGAGTTTGATGAGCTGACGTTACTTGAGTTCCTGCCAAGAAAGGTTAAGCACTCTTTGTAATACAGAGACAGACAACTCTTACTGTAACCAGAATCCTCCTCCATTGGAACAGCCTAATTGTACATCATTACTTTGTAAGTTTCTTCAGATAAATGGGTCCATTTCCTGTAGATATTAGTACGGGGGCTGTGCTCTTAAGAGTGCCCTGGGCATCGTCGCCCCCGTGGCTTTATCATAGCAGAATAGCATCATGTCCTTGTGACAGAATAGCTGTAAGTAGCAATTTTTACAAGCTATCATGCATAGTGACATTTCCACATTATGAGCCCAAGGAGAAGAATTAGTTTAAACTCTGCATATGCAGAAACTTCGTAGTAATCAATTTTATCAGGGATGAAAACAAATCACATTTCAAACTGTGCAGTTAGCATAGAGAAAATTACCAGGGATCTGTTTTTTTTTTTTTTAAGAACGCCACGTTGTGCTAAATGTTCATATAAAATTGTTACACAAACCATTTTGGAGTTTATTAAAACAATGTTTCAGTTCATGGACTGACTTTTCGACACAATTATGCGGATCGGTTCGGTACGGTACGCTATTTTAAGTGTTTCCATTATGAAAGTGGCCCATACAACCGAACCAAACCGCACCATTCCTGGTCCTCCTTCAGATGTAGGGCCATGGGAAATGGTACGGTACGGTTAGGGCGGAGCTACTGGCGTCACACGATACATTCCACTGATTGGTGGACAGGAAAACTTCAATGCTCACATCAAACGAAAGCGCAAAACAAACACCACGTTTGGTGTGAACCCCGCATGGCCCCTGGCGGTCCGACTTGCAGTGGAAACGCTTACCTGAATAGGACGGACCATTCTAACCCTTCCAAACTGTACCGACCTGAACCGTTCCGCTCAGTGGCAACGAGGCATTATTGTACCTGTGTTTTGGGGCCCTCAAATATGTGTTGGTCTAAAGCAGCCTTTTTCAACCAGGGTGCCCTGAGGTTTCTTCAGGGGTGCCTTGGCAAAATGCCTAAAAATGTATAAAAAAATGCATACAAGCCAGCAGTTGGATGGAGCTTTTAGTTACACGAAGCCACAGGTTTTCATTAGGCACTATTACAACTTTCTAGACACTGGCATCCTAATAACCAATGATATCATCAGTTAATAAGGAGGATGTCGGTTGCCTCCACAGCATCCTTGTTGACCCTCCTCTGCCTCTCTCCCTCAGCACTGGGGTGACATTAGCTGATGGAGAGAAATTGAGGGACAAGAGAAACATCAGTACCAGTGTGCAGAAGTGTATTTGCTTTGGAAGTATAAATGACCTCTAACGTTGGGTGTCCTACATGTTTATGTTGCTGCATTATGAACTCTTAGAATAGTTTTTACATTTTAGAATGGGGTGCCTTGAGATTGTTTATCATTTTAAAGGGTGCCGAGACTGAAAAAAGTTTGAGAAACACTGGTCTAAAGTACGTGTTAAATGTAAGGCCTGTGTGCCGAATCCGGCCCAACAGGACATTTCATGTGGCCCTACACTCAGGGCTTTTTTTCAACGGGAACATGGCGGAAATTCTGTGGTTACAATACAGGTCTGTTCCAGTTCTTCATCTTTCAGGTCTGCAGTGTTGAAGAGTCCTTCTTATCCTACCACCTCACTTTGTGGTGCCATGGACAGTGCCCATTGGCTCAAATGAAAGTGTCTTTCACAGGGCCCTTAGGTTAAAGCCTCATACACACCATGAGAATGTTGGACAAATGATCGTCCTTTTTTTTCATACTAATCTCATATTGAAAATGAAGAGGTTACTAAACTGCCAAAAATTCTCATAGGACAGAGTACAACTTCAGAAGTGATGTAATGTGTTATATTGTAGTCTTTCACTTCCAAGCATGCATGGTCTTGCTCTTTTTTGCCTGCTGATTTTTTTGGGGAGGAAAACTATAATAACTAAACAAAAATTAAATTGTTCAAAATGTCTTGGTATGCTGAAGCCTTAGGGTCCTTTCACACGAAGCACTGTCTGATGAGGTCCTTCTCTGCTCGGATCGATCCGCTGATCCCTGCTAGGCAGGCATCAGACAGCTCCGCCTCCGCTCTGTGTGCAGAGACAGAGCTGTCAGATCCCCACTGTTCTCTATGGGGGAATCGGATGAGAACATACCGCCTGTCCGTTCTCATCTGATCCAATGCGATCTGATCCGCTGGATGGATGGAAAATAGGGTTTCTATCAGTCGGGATTTCACGGATAGGATCGGAAGCGGGTGTCAGCGGAGATGTCTCTGCTGACATCTGCTGCCCTATAGGGATGAATGGAGCATCCGATCAGGTCCGCCTAAAAAACTGAAATGCGGATCTGATCGGATCATTTGAGAGTTCCCGTCACTGGAACTAAGGGACCAAGCCCAACCCCTGAATAACAACCCCACACCATAATCTCCCTCCACCAAATGATTTGGACCAGTGCACAAAGCAAGGTCCATAAAGATATGGATGAGCAAATTTGGGGTGGAGGAACTTGACTGGCCTGCACCTCAACCCGATGGAACACCTTTGGATGAATTAGAGTGGAGACTGCGAGCCAGGCCTCCTCTTCCAACATCAATGCCTGACCTCACAAATGGGCTTCTGGAAGAATAGTCAAACATTCCCATAGACACACTCCTAAACCTTGTGGACAGCCTTCCCAGAAGAGTTGAAGCTGTTATAGCTGCAAAGGGTGGGCCAACTCAATATTGAACCCTATGGACCAAGACGCCATTAACGTTCATGTGCATGTAAAGGCAGGCGTCTCAATACTTTTGACAATATAGTGTACTATGAAGTGAATGGCACTACAGCATACAGATGTGTGTAATGTGCGTTAAAGCAACACAGGGGTGTGAATAGATCCCCAAAGAGGTGGTGAAACAAAGAAAAGGGTAGCAAAACTAGTCCCCAATCTCCACCACCGGAAGAGATGCCGCGGATCGTCACATACGGGTCTTTTTTTTTGCCTGGAGTTGGGCTTTACTATAACTTTTCTGTATCTTTAGGTTCATCCCTGTAGAGTTATGTGATAAGTAGTCCTGTCATGGCGCTCTCTACCCAGATAATAGAATAATAACACAGAATGGCGGCTCACATCGTCTCACCAAACCTCTTTTTATAGAAACAGACAACAAAGAAAGCGGGAAACGTTTTCATCCTGACTGCTTTGACAAACAGCCGTAAAGATGTCTTCCCTCAGCACGGTAATATTCGGCACTTGTAATAGCGGCAGACCCATTTGTTCACGGGTGACAAAAAGCAGGTGTCACTTTCAGGAAATATTAGCGCTATCAGTTTTGTAATGGTTTCTGTCTGTTTCTATGAGGAATGTCTGTTTTCTTGATATTCTACGACAATAATGTAATTAAATTGCATAGGAATGCAGGTGTTTTGAATTATGCTCCGGCAGTGCTGTATATACATGGTGAGTGTCTGTGGCATTCTCTGACTTACTGTTACTTATGTCTGCAGCTTCCTGTGACAAAACAGAGAGCCTGTTCTACAAAGATGATAAATCGAATATCGCTAACAGCCTGAATGGAAGCATTGTCCCAGCTTGTACAGCTATTAAACACTTCCACACTGTATGTAATGCTTCTTTCTATAGCTGTAAGGTAGCTCTGGGCACTGGTGCTGGCAGATTTACCGGTGCCAGGAACAAGAAAGAGTCCTAAAGCTCTCTCAACTGTACCTGTATCTCTTAAGTAGGGTACACACTATAAGAAAATTGGCCGCACGATTGTCCGATTTTCCTTTTCGAATTTTCGTACAACAATTTTTTTGTTGTTTATTGTTTCTGATCATGCGCAGTCTTTCTTTTCTGATTTTTCTCGTACAAAAATCGTACGAAAACTGAACACATTAAACGAAAATTGTTTGTTTTTTTCCCGTACGAGAAAAATTATGGAGTTTTTCCCTTCGAGAATTTTCATACGGAAATTCTGTATCGTCTGTAGAAAGTTCTGTAGACACTATACGAAAATCGTAGGAAAATTCTGAATCGTCTGTAGAAAGTTCTGTAGACACTATACGAAAATCGTACGAAAATTCTGATTCGTCTGTAGAAAGTTCTGTAGACACTATACGAAAATCGTAGGAGAGTTCTGAATCGTCTGTAGAAAGTTCTGTAGACACTATACGAAAATTGTACGAACGTTCTGAATCGTCTGTAGAAAGTTCTGTAGACACTACGAAAATCATACGAACATTCTGAATCGTCTGTAGAAAGTTCTGTAGACACTATACGAAAATCTTACGGAAATTCTGAATCGTCTGTAGAAAGTTCTGTAGACACTATACGAAAATCGTACGAAAATTCTGAATCGTCTGTAGAAAGTTCTGTAGACACTATACGAAAATCGTACGAAAATTCTGCATCGTCTGTAGAAAGTTCTGTAGACACTATACGAAAATCGTAGGAAAATTCTGAATCTGTAGAAAGTTCTGTAGACACTATACGAAAATCGTACGAAAATTCTGAATCGTCTGTAGAAAGTTCTGTAGACACTATACGAAAATCGTACGAAAATTCTGAATCATCCGTAGAAAGTTTCGTAGACACTATACGAAAATTGTACGGAAATTCTGAATCGTCCGTAGAAAGTTTCGTAGACACTATACGAAAATCGTGCGAAAATTCTGAATCGTCTGTAGAAAGTTCTGTAGACACTATACGAAAATCGTACGAAAATTCTGAATCGTCTGTAGAAAGTTCTGTAGACACTATACAAAAATTGTACGAAAATTCTTTGGACGAAAATGTTCGCCCGATTTTCTTATAGTGTGTACAAGCCTTTAGTCCCTGTTCAAATATATGTGATGACAGGATCGCACTGCTCCGCAAATCACATGCGAAGTCTGTGCGATGCAAATTCAGCCATACAGAATGTATGGCTGAATTCACATTGGAATTGGAAACAACTTGCACAGGACCCTTTTTTGAGTCCGCACCAGAATCGGTTCGCATGGGTGCTCACATCTATGCGATCCGATTCATGTCGGAACTGACAGTTCGCACTGCGATATGCAAACTGATCTGGAGGTGTCATTAACTCTGTATTGACACCCCCAGCGATTCGCATATGGCACTGTGAACTGCCTGTGAGTTGATTGTGATGCGGGAACACTGCAGTGGATTTGCAGGGTTCCCGCATCGAATATGTGTGAACCGTCTATCAGGGCTCATTTACACATAGTCACAGATCATCTGGGGAAAAAAATATGCAGTGGATCACTTTTCTCAGAGAAGGCAAGTGAGCAGCTGGTGGGCATTTAGTAGGAGAACCTGCTGTCTTCTGAACGCCTAATTTTTTTTTTTCTTGATAGCCTAATGGTTGTGGTGCAGTCCCATTTGCTTACATAGGTCACATTTAGCATTGGTACTGCTCATCAAATGCATCACTGGGGGAGCATTTTTGTTGTGACTCAAACCACCTCAACATGTGAATACCCCCATATGGCTACTTTGCAAATAAGGGGGGGGGGGCAGTTGGGGAGGTGGAAAAATGCAGCTCAACCACTTTTTGTTACCCCCTCCAACTTCAAGTGTAAACTAGGCCGTATGCTACCTTCCTTAAAGCAGAGTTCCAGCCTGTATTAAAAAATAAATAAAAGTCAGCAGCTACAAATAATGCAGCTGCTGACTTTTAGAGCCCATTCACACTAGCACGACTTGTGAGGCGACTTGTGTAGCCCCAGGTTGCCCCAGGTAGCTTGACATAACAAAAGCAATGTTAATCAATCAGTGCTGTCTTAATTGGCACTACTGAAGTCGTTCCGACTTCAGAAAAGGGTCCTGTACTACTTTGAGGCGACCTGTGATCCGACTGTCCCATATACTTCAATGGGAGTCGCCTCCTTATCTTAATTGAAGCGACTTGTTATCAGACTTTCCAGGAAGAAGAAAAAGATTAGCCAGGCATTCCCCACATTGCACTCACACAGACCAAGCAGAGATAATGGAATATATATACCATTACATAATATATATACAGTGGGTACGGAAAGTATTCAGACCCCCTTAAATTTTTCACTCTTTGTTATATTGCAGCCATTTGCTAAAATCATTTAGGTTCATTTTTCTTCCTCATGAATGTACACATAGCACCCCATACTGACAGAAAAACACATAATTGTTGACATTGTTGCAGATTTATTAAAAAAGAAAAACTGAAATATCACATGGTCCTAAGTATTCAGACCCTTTGCTGTGACACTCATATATTTAACTCAGGTGCTTTTCATTTCTTCTGATCATCCTTGAGATGGTTCTACACCTTCATTTGAGTCCAGCTGTGTTTGATTATACTGATTGGACTTGATTAGGAAAGCCACACACCTGTCTATATAAGACCTTCCAGATCACAATGCATGTCAGAGCAAATGAGAATCATGAGGTCAAAGGAACTGCCTGAAGAGCTCAGAGACAGAATTGTGGCAAGGCACAGATCTGGCCAAGGTTACAAAAAGATTTCTGCTGCACTTAAGGTTCCTAAGAGCACAGTGGCCTCCATAATCCTCAAATGGAAGACGTTTGGGATGACCAGAACCCTTCCTAGAGCTGGCCGTCCGGCCAAACTGAGCTATCGGGGGAGAAGAGCCTTGGTGAGAGAGGTAAAGAAGAACCCAAAGATCACTGTGGCTGAGCTCCAGAGATGCAGTCAGGAGATGGGAGAAAGTTGTAGAAAGTCCACCATCACTGCAGCCCTCCACCAGTCGGGGCTTTATGGCAGAGTGACCCGACGGAAGCCTCTCCTCAGTGTAAGACACATGAAAGCCTGCATGGAGTTTGCTAAAAAACACCTGAAGGACTCCAAGATGGTGAGAAATAAGATTCTCTGGTCTGATGAGACCAAAATAGAACTTTTTGGCCTTAATTCTAAGCGGTATGTGTGGAGAAAACCAGGCACTGCTCATCACCTGTCCAATACAGTCCCAACAGTGAAGCATGGTGGTGGCAGCATCATGCTGTGGGGATGTTTTTCAGCTGCAGGGACAGGACGACTGGTTGCAATTGAGGGAAAGATGAATGCGGCCAAGTACAGGGATATCCTGGACAAAAACCTTCTCCAGAGTGCTCTGGACCTCAGACTGGGCTGAAGGTTTACCTTCCAACAAGACAATGACCCTAAGCACACAGCTAAAATAACGAAGGAGTGGCTTCACAACAACTCCGTGACTGTTCTTGAATGGCCCAGCCAGAGCCCTGACTTAAACCCAATTGAGCATCTCTGGAGAGACCTAAAAATGGCTGTCCACCAACGTTTACCATCCAACCTGACAGATCTGGAGAGGATCTGCAAGGAGGAATGGCAGAGGATCCCCAAATCCAGGTGTGAAAGACTTGTTGCATCTTTCCCAAAAAGACTCCTGGCTGTATTAGATCAAAAGGGGGCTTCTACTAAATACTGAGCAAAGGGTCTGAATACTTAGGACCATGTGATATTTCAGTTTTTCTTTTTTAATAAATCTGCAACAATGTCAACAATTCTGTGTTTTTCTGTCAGTATAGGGTGCTATGTGTACATTCATGAGGAAGAAGAATGAACCTAAATTATTTTAGCAAATGGCTGCAATATAAAAAAGAGTGAAAAATTTAAGGGGGTCTGAATACTTTCCGTACCCACTGTATATAGATATATGTAATGGTATATATATTCCATTATCTCTGCTTGGTCTGTGTGAGTGGCACTGGTGGACACAGACAAGTGGCACTGGTGGACACTGATTCGTGGCACTGATACATGGCACTGGTGGACACTGATTCGTGGCACTGATACGTGCCACTGGTGGACACTGATTCGTGGCACTGATACGTGCCACTGGTGGACACTGATTCGTGGCACTGGTGGACACTGATTCTTGGTACTGGTGGACACTGATTCGTGGCACTGATACATGGCACTGATATGTGGCACTGGTGGACACTGATACATGGCACTGATATGTGGCACTGGTGGACACTGATTCGTGCCACTGATACGTGGCACTGGTGGTCACTGATTCGTGGCACTGATACGTGGCACTGGTGGACACTGATACATGGCACTGATACGTGGCACTGGTGGACACTGATTCGGGGCACTGATACGTGGCACTGGTGGACACTGATTCGTGGCACTGATATGTGGCACTGGTGGACACTGATTCGTGGCACTGATGGGCAGTGGCACTGGTAGACACATACGTGGCACTGGTAGGCAGTGGCACTGGTGGACAGTGATACGTGGCACTGGTGGGCAGTGGCACTGGTGGACACATACGTGGCACTGGTGGGCAGTGGCACTGGTGGACACTGATACGTGGCACTGGTGGGAAATGAGGAAATGAGTAAAAAAAAAAACAGAAAAGGGGAATCAGGTCACAACACATCATATTCTGATTGGCCAAACACAAAGTCTTCTGTCATATAAGTCGCGGTAAAATCGCGGTAAAGTCGCGGTAAGATCGCGGTAAAAAGTCGCTCCGACATGGGGCGACTTATGGTCGCGGCAGTGTGAACGGCTCTTAAAGTAAGGACACTTACCTGTCCTGGTATTCAACGATGTCGGAAATGCTAGGCAATCTGTCCATCGTCTTTGGGTGCAGGCGCCAGCATCCTTACTAAAGGAAACAGGAAGTGAATCCTTGTGGCTGCACCGCCTGTTTCCTAATGCACATGCGTGAGTGGCGCTGCACTTTCTGAATGGTCCCGCTATTTTCTGGGACCCGTGTGTGTTCCCCAGAAGGTAGCAGGGGGCCATAAATGATGTAGGTAACCGCGGCGACCTTACACGGATGTGGGAGCGGGTACTTGTTTTTGACAGGTATCCGCTCCCCCCCCCTCTGAAAGGTGCCAAATGTGGTATCAGAGGGAGGAGGAAGCAGATAAGTGGAGCTTCCACCTCAGGGTGGAACTCTGCTTTAAAGTGATATTAAAGGTTCATTTTTTTAAAAAAAATATCAATCATTTTATACTTACAATGGGAAATTGTTTTGCACAGAACAGCCCCAATCTTCCTCTTTTCAGTTTCCCCCGCCGGTGCTCCTGGCTCCTCCTCTTCTCCAAGTGCCCCTAGAGAAAGCCGCTTGCTGTGGGGGAACTCGTGTGTGCTCACTCTCGAGCCCCGCTTTGTGTGTCTTTCGCCTCCAAAGTTGGACTGAAATGCCGGTTTGAAATTGTGGGAGTTCAGCTGAACTTACACAATTTCAAACCCGCCCTCAGTGGGAACCTAGGCTTAGAACCACTTTAAGGCTTCATTCACACTGAGCGTATCGTTTTCAGGTGATTTTTCTGGCGTTTTTTGCAGGTGTTTGGAGGCAGGCATTGACATTAACAAAAACGCTTGTAATTTGCCAAAAAATAAGCTTTTGTACTTTTTTGAGCTTTAGGCGTTTTGCTTCAGGCGACAAAACGCTCATATGTGAACAGGGGCCATTGAAATGAATAGGATTTTTCTCGCTGGGCGTTTTGAGACTTCAGAGATGAGCGTTTTACAAGCTGTAAAATGCTCAGGTGTGAACAGGGCCTACGACTTATGTCTGTTTATTAAGCAGTCAATGAGGAGATTCAATCACTGATATTTTAAAAACATGAACCTGGAAGATTCCCCACCTGAGTATGTATGTTGAAAATCACACGCACTATTTTAGACATAGACCCCTTAGGGCCAATTCACACAAATAACTGTTTTTGACTGCATGTTTACATGCATTTGACGTGCGCTTGATGCTCGCTTGAATGCGTTTTGCACTGTGCATTTTTTAATACGTTTTTGGGCTTGGCTTTCTTGGCCATTTGTGGTGCAGAAAAATGCAGCATGCTCTACTTTTTTTTTAACTGTGCTGAAATGCACTGCAATTATGTGAACTTTGCCCGTAGGATTACCTTGATTTTGGGTGGTCTATTCAGTTGGAGTGCAGTTCAAAATGCAGCCAACTGCATTCAGTGTGAAAGGGCCCTTCGAGTCCATGCAGACTAGCTTAAAAAATGCTGCTCCTAGAGGAGTTTAGCGTTTTGCCTGTAGAAGCAACTGATGTTATCCTATGTGTCCATTCATATTAGGTAGTCTAGAGGGGTTTTTTTAAGCTCAGCGTTTAGAGGCAGAAAAACCCTTTTGTTTTGCATTTTTTAGATCGGTTTTCTGGCAGAAAAACCACTTAATGCTCCTAAATGCTGGTACAGAAATACTCAAAATTAGCATTTTTTTTGGCCAAGAGCACTAGCTTTTTTTAAGCTAGTGTGCATGGAGCCTTAAAGTGTATCTCTAGCCAAAACTTGTTTTGAATAGATTGTGGAAAGGTTGGAACATTTTGTTTTTATGGTTTATTGCTGCTGGTTTACCTGAGGCACCAGAACGCACTAAAATTGGTGCATGCACTATCTCCTGTAAAGCAGCACACCACAACACAACAAAGTGCATTACAGTAGGTTGTGGTGCGCTGAAAAGCAGGTATGTTGGTAAGTAGCGATGGACTCGGGCGTGTTCAGATGGAGCCCGCCAGGAAGTTGGCACTGCACACCACCAATCATAGACAGCATCCGTATAAGCATTTACCAGTTGGGAAATGCCAACACTGCCTATGATTGGCGGTGTGCAGTGACAGCTTCCCGGCAGGCTTGATCTGAACACTCCCGAGCCCATCGCTGTTGGTGTGGTGCATTGGGGGTGCCATTAGGAATGAATAGAACAGCAGCGCAGCAATGCACACGAACAGCAAAACGGCTTTGTGGTTCCTCAGTTTGAACTCTGTACTGGACACTCTATACATAAAAGTGGCAAATTCTTCCTGTGCTTGCCTGGGTTTCCTCCGGATACTCCAGTTTTCTTCCACACTCCAAAGACATGCTGGTAGGAAAATTGGCCTCAGTATATGCAGGTATGCCGGAGTGTGCCTAGGTTTATTGCCACTTGATGCAGCCATTTTTGGATGCCTTCCCTCTCAGCCCCCAGGTGGGTCCAGTCTTACCTGCTGGCAACACTTGAGAAAGGAGCGTGCATGCTCTGTACGCGCCCTGGGCGTGCTCATAAACACGTCGTGTTCTCCCCTCTTCGATGACGTCACACGCCAGCTGGCACTGCGGTCCACGCTGCTCTCCATCAAGCCTGTACCCGAAATTACACCATCCTCGCCAGCGGGATTCCGGCTCAGGCGAAGGCTGCACACTCCAGTCTTGGACGCCGATACCATATCGCTGCTGGATTGTCACCTCATTTTACGAGCCTTTTTATGTGAGTTTTTACCTTGCTGATTGCATTTTTTATATGTATAATAAATTGCTACACTTAGAGGCGCTCCTCTGTGTTCTCTTTTTACCTGCTGCAGTCATCCAGGTGCCTATTCAACTCCTAACTGCCAGGTAAAGTTTTGACCCAAAAATGAATAAAGGTATTAGCCAGACTTTGCTGTATAGGTCTTTTATTGTGCTTAAACAAAGTCCATACAGGAATGCTGAACATGCGCAGCATGAAATACGTCAGAATTGTTTGCAGCATTCTTCTATATTCTAGATGTATATGCTGTTTAAGGAGTTCCGGCCTATTTTGCAACTTTAGTGATTCCTGGAGTGCTCGCTATGCTGATCAACAATTGGGCATTTTCAATTTTTTTCGGGGGTCCCTTACCTTATTTTCAGGGCATTTTTGATTGTACTTCCTCCTTCTCCCCCCTCTGTGGCCACGGCCACCGACATCACTTCCGCCTTTGCATTGCATCCTGGGAGCGGTTTGTCATCACTCCCAGGAGGCTGGAATCAGGAAGAACTCCCAGAACTCTCCCTGGAATCAGGAAGAAGGACACAGCAGATTACACTGCGGCTTCAGATGCCCACATCCAAGATGGCCATGCCCAGACAGCATTTTTAACCACTTGCCGACTGCCTAACGCCGATCTACGTCGGCAGTCAGCCCCTCACAGGCAAAGTGACGTAGGGCTACGTCACTAGCTTGTGAGGGTCTAGGGAGCGAGCGCGCGCTCCCGGAGGCGCGCTCCCGCGTGGTCACGGACCCCCCCGCGCGTGTGACCGGCGGACCCAATGTCCGCCGGTCACTCGGCGATCGGCGGGGGAGAGGGAGAATGTCAGGCAGCTTGTGTAAACAAGCCACCTGTCATTCTCCTTGCTGTTAGGATACTGATCACTCGGATCTAGTATGTAGATCCGTTGATCAGTGTCCATACAGCTCAAGCCCCAGCCAATCACAGTAGAAAGCACACCCCTAGGGATACACACAGCCCCTCCCTCCCAAATAAAGTTAACCCCTTCATTACCAGTGTATTTTTACAGTAACAGTGCATATATATAGCACTGATTACTGTAGAAATGTCACTGGTAACCCCAAAAGTGTCAAAAATGTCAGTCAAGGGTCCGATCTGTCCGCCCCAATGTCGCAGTACCGCAAAAAAAATCGCAGATCGCCGCCATTACACGTTAAAAAAAAAACAACAAAAATGACAGAAATCTTTCCCTTTGTTAGTAAACGCGATAACTTTTGCGCAAACCAATCAAAATACGCTTTTTGCGATTTTTTTTACCAAACATAGGTAGCATAAAACAAATTGGCCGAAAAAGTAAAAAAATTTTGATTTTTAAATTTTTTTTTGGGGGAATTTCATATAAAAAAATGGGAAAAATATTGTTATTTTTGCAAAATTGACGCTCTTTTTTTGTTTATAGCGCGTGATCAAAAAATCGCACAGGTGATCAAATACCACCAAAAGAAAGCTCTGTTTGTGGGAAAAAAAGGACGCCAAATTCGTTTAGGTACAGCGTCGCACGACCGCGCAATTGTCCGTTAAGATCACGCAGTGCCGAATCGCAAAATACCCCCTGGTCGGAATGGGGGGTAAAATCTTCCGGGGCTTAAGTGGTTAAAAGTAAGATTTTGACTAAAATCCAATACTGTACACCTTGTAAGTATGAGAATAGCGGTTCTGTAAAGGGCGATGGATTAGTATTATAGGGGTATTTTTAGTTAAAAAAGGTATTTGAGGCTGGAACTCCGCTTTAAGCACAATATAAAAATGTATGCAGCGAAATCCAGATAATGCAGTTATCCATTTATGGGTCAGGAAGTGACTTCAAAGAGGCTGCTGGAGATAAGCAGCACTGAAAGAAAAAACAGGAATAGAGGAGGAAAAAAAAAGTAGAAAATTTTTTTTTTGCAAAAATTAATGCATAAAAATTATTGATACCCTGTGCTTTAGTGAACTACATGTGATTGAATTAGGCTACTTTCACACTGCTCTGCTGAAAAATTCATCAAAAACGCATAGGCATCTTTTCTGCGTTACGGTGAGTTTTCTGTGTGCCAATTACCCAGCATTCACCTGTGAAATTTGGACATGTGCCTCACAAAACGCGCCAAAAACGTAACGCAGATGCATTTTTGGAATGACTTGTTAGTGCCGCTCCGAGCCTAAGTTATGATATGCTGCCCACTGGGACTCACTCACTTTTACTCACTCAGAGGTGCAGGGTGAGTAGCGTCCCATACTTCTTAACCACTTGCCGACTGCCGCAAGTACATATACTGCGGCGGTCAGCCCCTCACAGGCAAAGTGACGTATGGGTACTTCACTAGCCTGTGAGGCTCTGGGGAGCGAGCGCGCGCCGCCGGAGGCGCGCTCCCACTCCAGCGCGGTAAAGGACTCCCCCGCGCATGTGCCCGGGGGGCTCGATGTCCGTTGGTCACTCGCGATCATCGGGTGGAGAGGGAGAAAGGCAGGCGGCTGATGTAAACAAGCCGCCTGTCATTCTCCCCTGTGTAGGAATAGTGATCATACGGTTCTGCTATGTAGGACCGTTGATCACTGTTCCTACAGCTCAAGCCACAGCCAATCACAGTTAGAATCACGCCCCTAGGGACACACACCACCCCTCCCTCTCAAAAAAGTTAACCCCTTCACTACCAGTGTCATTTTACAGTAACAGTGCATATGTATAGCACTGATTACTGTAGAAATGTCACTGGTAGCCCCAAAAGTGTCAAAAATGTCAGTCAAGGGTCCGATCTGTTCGCCGCAATTTTGCAGTACCGAAAAAAAAAAACGCAGATTGCCGCCATTACGCGTTAAAAAAAAACAACAAAAATTACAAAAATCTTTCCCTTTGTTAGTAAACGCGATAACTTCTGCGCAAACCAATCAAAATACGCTTTTTGTAGCATAAAACAAATTGGCCGAAAATGTTAAAAAATTTTGATTTTTACATTTTTTTGGGGGGAATTTCATATAAAAAAAATGTGAAAAATATTGTTATTTTTGCAAAATCGACGCACTTTTTTTGTTTATAGCGCATGATCAATAAATCGTACAGGTGATCAAATACCACCAAAAGAAAGCTCTGTTTGTGGGAAAAAAAAGGCGTCAAATTCGTTTAGGTACAGCGTTGAACGACCGCGCAATTGTCCGCTAAAGTCACGCAGTGCGGAATCGCAAAATACCCCCTGGTCAGGAAGGGGGTAAAATCTTCCGGGGCTTAAGTGGTTAAACATACGCAGCTGCATTTTTTTTCCACACTTTCTATTCGTTTCATTGGGGACCTGTATTTTGGTGTGGTTTTGAAAACCGCACCAAAGATGCAGCATGCAGGACTTTTCAGAATGCACCGTGCCGCTCCTGCAGCACAGTTCTGTGAAGAATCCCTTGGATATAAAGGTAAACATTTTCCTTGCATTTTTTAGCAAGGTAAAAAAAACATAAAAGGCATTGGATCAGTGTCGAAGAGCCCATAGAGTTTACATTTACAAAACAAGACAATGCATTTGATTGCATGCAGGAATTGCATTTATTTAATGCTAAGTTGTAAATGGGATGTTTTTTTTTTTTTTTTCTGAAATTAGACTGAGAATATGCAATGTGGCCAATTTATTTGTATGCAATTTTACCAATTGGCTAGTAAAGTATTCCTATAGGGAGTAGTTTTCATCTGCATAAATAATAGGCCAACTCACAAATGGTAATTTTTTTGCAGGCCCTTCCTCCAATACAGTACAGTACCTCTTCACGGTAACGCTCCTGGCTCGGTGAACAGGTGGGGTTAGACATTTGTTCCCCCCCCCCCCCTTTTAACCTGATGTTCTTCCGCGATGGGCTGCCCCCCGCTGAGACCTGCATTCCTGAGAGAAATTAATCTATGTGCAGATTCCAGTTCCTTTTATATATATATTTTTTTAAAAACTCTTTTTCTCGCCGAAACCGTCAGATGTGGATGTAATCCCAGTGTTAGCATAATTATACAATAATTTACTCAGCACGTACCTGTGGCCTTGAATGTCCTTAGCAAAGTATCTTTAAGACTGCCGTAGGGCACAAGTGATGGACGCTGATTAGCTGGTAGGGTGTAATCAGCTGAGCTGGCATGAAGTGCTAAACTAAATCGCTAATGACTGGCAGTGACTAGATAATACCACGGGAAGATTTTTGATGTTACGCTCAAGTGCGACAGAGACAGGAAAAAAATAATGCCTGTGCCTACATGATCAGTATACAAAAAGTGGAGAAAAAGGTGCATGTACTTTATAACCTTGACATCATGCATTTGATTTGTTGATGTCGCAAGGTATCATTCCTCATAATTCCTGGAGTTTGAAATGGAAATTCCTCTCTTGAACTATATACATTACAAGGATTCCAACAACTTTATGGCAAATCCTTATTGGCTTCAGTTCTTTGTCACAATCAGAACGAAATAGCGTCGGGTTGAACGGCACTCATAGGCAGCTCTTGTATTCTATCAATAAATATAAAGCTTCCTCTGATTGGCCAAATTAGAGATTTTAACATCATCAGCCCACCCTTCAGACTCAGCCAATCAGAGGAAGCTTTGTATTCATTGATAGAATACAAAGCTGCCTAAGAATGATTTAGGCTACAGCTACTTAGGCTGTAGCTGAGGCTATATACAGTTTTTACAGCGTGCCCAGTGGGTGTACATGTTAGTGAAAGAAATAGTTTGACCCCAACAAACTATTTAAAGTGAAAGTAAACCTGGACATCATCTTTTATGGTGCAATTATTATTATTCAGCACCCTGAAAGACTTAACTTTTTTCTTGAATTATTCCCTAAAATAACAGCTCACTTTCCGTTCCTAGACACTCCTCTGTCTACAGCCTTATAGTTGTTTATCTTCAGTGTAAGGCCCCATGCACACGGGACGTTTTTAACGCCGCTGTAAGCAGCGTCAGGCGTTTTCTTTTTGCAGCCTAAAAACGCCCCTCCATGTTATTCTATGGCCTCATGCACACTCAGACGTTTTTGAGCTGTAAGTGGCCTAGGCGTTTTTAAGCTGCAACAAGAACCCACGACCTGCGCGTTCTGAGGACCAGCGTTACAGCGTTAAAAACGCCTGACGCTGCTAAAAGCTGAATAACTTTGCTATAACGTTGCTTAACGTGCGTTAAGCCACGTCTTACGTTTTTTTTTCTTCCATTCAAAATCAATGGTTCCCTTTGGGAGCCTATTGATTTGAATGGAGGTCGCACCGCAACACCCGACTTGCGGGGTTACTTGCGCTGTGGGAATCTTGAGGGGGAACTCCACGCCAAAATGGGAAAAAAACGGCAAAATGACGTCATCTGTGACATGAGGGGGCGGGGCCTCCCGATGACATCATCGGGACCACGCCCCTAATGGCTATATAATAAGCTGCAGAGACCGGAGATAGGCATAATCAGCGGAGACGTCGTCGGAGGAGGACCGGAGGAAGAAGAGTCGACAGCCGACAGCCGACAGCAAAAGAGCAGAAGACCGGAGAGGAGAAGAAAAGAAGAGAGGACAGCAGAAGAGGGGACAGCAGAAGACCCCGGAGAGAAGAACACAAGAAGAGGGGGACAGCAAAAGAGCAGAAGACCCCGGAGAAGACCCCGGAGAGGAGAAGACAAGAAGAGTCGGATGGAGATTTTTAATAAACTTTCCAAAACGTCTCTTGTCGTTATTTCCATACACTGCCTTTTATGGGGTGAATGGGTAGGGGTACAGTGTACCCCATACCCATTCACATAGGGAGGGGGTCCGGGATCTGGGGGGCCCCCTTGTTAAAGGGGGCTTCCAGATTCCCATGAGCCCCCTGCCCGCAGACCCCCACAACCACCGGCCAGGGTTGTGGGGATGAGGCCCTTGTCCTCATCAACATGGGGGCAAGGTGCTTTGAGGTGGGGGGTGCAGAGCTCCCCCTGCCCCAAAGCACCAACACCCCCCCATGTTGAGGGCATGTGGCCTGGTGTGGTCCAGGAGGGGTGGGGCCGCTCGCTCGTCCCCTCCCCTTTCCTGGCCTGCCGGGCTGCATGCTCGGATAAGGGTCTGGTATGGATTTTGGGGGGGACCCCACGCCATTTTTTCGGCATGGGGCTACCCTCAAATTCCATACCAGACCCGAAGGGCCTGGTTTGGAACCCTGGGGGGGACCCCCACGCCGTTTTTTTCCCATTTTGGCGTGGAGTTCCCCCTCAAGATTCTCACAGCGCAAGGTCGTGTTGCGGTGCGACCTCCATTCAAATCAATAGGCTCCCATAGGGAACCATTGATTTTGAATGGAAGAAAAAAAAACGCTGCTAAAAGCAACGTGGCAAAACGTGCAATAACGCCAATGGAAAAAGCTACTGAAAGCACGTTTTTACAGCTGCTTTTTCCGGGGGTCAGAACTAACTTTGACGTACGTTTTTTCTAACGCCCCGTGTGCATGGGGCCTAAAACCTAAGGCCTTTTTTGGGGAAAAAACAAAAAAAAACAAAACAAGACCTAAGACACAGTGCCTCTGCTGGTCTTGAAAGATTTGGAGTGAGATTTAGTGGTGCAGTTATTGTGCTGCTCACTGTTCTGCTTGCTGGAGAGAAAATTGTACCTGAGGACTTGTTTGCAAGGATCTCCCTGCTTCTGTTTATTCATTATGTGGATCTTTGCTTTCTGTAACTCTGCTGATGCTTGTTTAATATTCCCCCACCATTCTTTAGACATGAGGAAGCAAAGACCTGCTCCTTTAAAGAAATGGGCATCTTTATAGTAGCACACGCATTACGTGCATTGTCACTTTGAAGTACCATTAAATTACAATTCCACCCCAATGCACTTAGGCAACTTAGAGGGTTCTAGGAAGTATATAATGAGAGTACTTTTGTAAAAAAAAAAAAAAAAAATCAATTTAAAGTGATTGTAAACACAATTTTTTTCTTTTAACAAATAACATAGTCTACTTACCTCCTCTGTGCATTGGTTTTTTCACAGACCAACCCAATCCTTCCCCTCTTGGGTCCCCTGCCTGCATTCCTTGTTGTTCCCTCCCGCTGAGTGCCCACCATAGCGAGCCGCTTGCTATGGGAGCACTCCTGCAGGCTCGCTCCCAAGCCGGCTGTATGTGTTCATAGACACACAGAATGCGGCGCTGCTTGCACCCTGCTCCCTCCTTACTGACTGTGATTGACAGCAGCGGGAGCCAATGGCTGCTGCTGCTATGTCTGAGCGTTTGAGGAGGGAGAGAACCACTGCTCCCATGCTCAATGCTGGATTGATATCGAGCTCAGGCAAGTGTACAGGCTCAGGTAAGTGTAAGGGCTGCACCCAGAAACTTTTTTACCTTAATGCAGAGAATGCATTAAAGGAGTTGAAAGGCAGAAGGTTTTTTAACTTAATGCATTCTATGTATTAAGATAAAAAGCCTTCTGTGTGTAGCAGCCACCCCAGCACCCCCTAATACTTACCTGTGCCCCATCTCTATCCAGCAATGTCCACGAGTCCCTTGGCCGTCCGGGACTCTCCCTCCTGATTGGCTGGGACACAGCAGTGACGACATTGGCTCCCGCTGCTTTCAATCAAAGTCAGCCAATCAGGGGAGAGAGGGGGTGCTCTGTGTTTGACTGGACATGCGGAGCTGCAGCTGGGCTCGGGTGCCCCATAGCTTCTTGCTGGTGGGGAACTCAATGGGAGGGAGGGGCCAGAAGCAGCGAAGAGGACTGTTTCTGTTTCCATCTGACTGCCCCATAGAGAACAGTGGGCTGTGTCCGTGTCTGCAGAGCGGACATGGACCTGTCATCAGCCTGCTCAGCGGGGATCTGCGGAGGTATCCCCTGCTGAACAGGCAGATCCAATTGACGGAATTTGCCCCATCTGAAAGGGGCCTAAAACCTGGAAGCTGATTGGTTTCTATGCAAAGCTGCACCAGAGTTTGCACTCTCCATATTTAGTAAATCTTCTGTACGTATATTTGTTGTGTCTTTCTCTCTGAAGCTGTACTTTCTATTGACTTGTATCTTTTAGATCAGGCATTGTATCCCCAAATTCCAGTCTGACACTGCTGAAAAACTTTCTCCAGTGTGAAGACAAACACAAAAGAAAAAAAAAGCAGTTGTCACAAACTGTCAGTGTGGAGTAAAGTGTGTAGTCTTCAAGCACGGAGCCGGCATCGGTAATTACCACTATCCATTTCAGAGATTGTGCAGATAAATCCGCTCCTTTGCAGGATATCCTGGGGTCTCTTTGTATTAACATTGTCATTATTTGCAGCCTAACCTATAATAGAGCCTCATCTGGTTTGAGTCAGATTGCTCGCCTGGCTCTGGCGGTGGTTTCTTTCAGATGTGCTGCTCAGAACTCATTGAAGCTGAAAAAGCGGAGGAAACGTGAAGCATCCTAGTCCTGATGATGTACAGTGGCATGATTGTGTAGCAGTACGTATGGCTCGTGGGCTGACCACATGAAAGCGCACATTTAAAGACCAGATGAGCTTAACTTACAAAGTATGTCAAAGCTTCAAAAGCTCATAGACTACCAGTCCCGTTCAAAATAGAAACCTTGTCTTTTTTTTTTTCCCCCCTCTTTATTAACAACACTCTGTCTCCGGTGATAATACGGCACAAGCTGTTTGAACCTGGAACCGTTTCCTGGCCTGCTCCAGAAATAGGATATCTGTGTGTTTTGTGAAGGTGAAATGTCTTGCCTGGCTCTTCATCAAAGGTCTGATGAGATAGTTAAGGATGCAGCCTCCAAAGGGTGAGCCTTCTGCCAGTTTAACTCCCAGTGTGAAGAAACTTGAAAGTCAGTATTGATAGTGCCTGGCATCTGACCCACCTGACAAGGTATGTTGGTTGATAAACACAGCAAAGGAGCATTTCCAGAAAATTAAGCTAAATTCGTCAATGAACGGAAAATACTCACCAGGAATAGACAGTCATGCTTTCAAATTAAAGTCCATACTTTTTAAATAAAAAGATTCTGTATCAGGATAAATTGCTCCTGTTTGTTCCCTACTTGCCTATCGCAAATATAGATGGCCTCGCTGGCCAATTATAGGTAGCCTCCTAGCGGCGTACTTTGGAGCATGCAGCGAACATCATCTGGTTGGGTGGCTTCAGTACTATGCCAGGCGGTCTGGATTCGGGCCTAGGTGCGACTCCATGCCAGCTTAGTGGGCGACAGCAAACACATTCCTTGCTTTTATGTGATGGCTTTACATTCTATCTCTTCATTACTTTCAGCATAAGATATACTTTTCATACTGTACAGCCCTGAAGAAGGAAATCTAATTTTTTGAAACGCGTTGGGTTATTGTCACGGATACTGAATGCTGGTATCCCACGAAACAGGCATGACCAGAAATGTGTGGACTTGCACAGAGAACACCAGGCACAAATATGATCTAAAATAATGTGGTTCATTAAAGGATAATGGCACTAAAACATAAATACAGTATAACACACATACACCAAGAATACCAAAACCCCAAGAACCTAAACCAGTGAAGACTAATGGGGTAGAGTGATCACCATAAATAAACTAAGCCAAATAACCAAGCTGACGATATACAGATGGCAGGGTATGACTAAAGGAGTGGTCTGTATCAGAGACAAGGCCATACATGGTAAATCAGCCAAGAGGAGCAGGGAACAAGCCAGGTAAGGGAAAGGTACACGGGAGCATCAACAATCTGGCGGCCAAAGGATCAGGAACAGGGTAGCAGGTCAAGAGGCACACGGCAAGACACCAAGGCAGCATGGAGTAGCAGAGGAGGGACTAAATATGCTCCCAGCAGTCAGTGTCAGCTGATGAATAATTGCTAGGGACTGCTGGCGGCTGAGAGACACCTTCTGGTGGGCACTGGAACTACAACCTATAGGTCTGGGAGCCACCGTGCCACCAGCGGGTGAACCCATTCCTGACATTGATCCTGCGTTAACAATGTTCCAGGACAAGATACATGGCCATACATGTTAACCGGGTTTTGGTGGTTTCTATGTACCAATATGCTGTAAAACCTTATGCATGTATGCAAAGAAAATCAGCTGTAATTTGGTTTTGTGTGAATTTTAATATTTGTACAGTTTGACATATTTTAACACAGTTGTGTTATGTTTCCTTAAAAGACCTATCAAAGGGGTATTCCAAAGTTGTTGCTAGTACACGAGATGTTTAGAGCACCCCTTATTTGTTTGACACTGGCCAATAGGAAGGTATGGAAGGGAGGCGGCCAGCTCTAAACTTTTTTCATGAGGCGTTGGAATTTGCATATTATATGTTTGTTAAAGGTTTACAAAAAGTAAAAAATGTGCCTTTATTGTTTTTTTTGCATTGGAGCCTTCAAACCATTGTAACTGTGATTAGGGCATTGCGGGTGCAATGCACAGGCCCCTGTAGACTCTACCTCCAGTCCCAGGTCTGTACAAATGGATAACCTCCAGTTTTGGAGCTGGAGGAAGTAAGCAGTGGACTACAATGTAAGATGTCACCGCACTTGTGCTCCATTGAGAGCTACGAGTCCCTCTGCCACGATAGCAGATGGGACTTGTAGTCTTCCAAACTCAAATCCATGTAAATGGATTGTGAGACTATGATGCAACTTTGTGGACAGAGCCATACACTGTCACACCAAATCCAAAGAACAACAGAAGCCTGTGGTGAGAAGCACCCCATAATTTATGTAAGAGGGGGGCAGTTTGAGGTTGGGGTGCTGCAAAATTGCACCAAATTTCATGTTGTACCCTAAATATGAAACTGTGTCAGAAAGGTGTAGCCTTTAAGATAGATGTGACTCCGGGTGCCTGCGGGGGAGCTGCTAGCATTACATGGAAAACTGTGGAAGTCAACCCTCCAGCAGTGAGAGGGATAGTTACAATTTTTCTTTACAACACATGGGGAAAGGACTAAAACTTTCCTGTCCTTTGAGCTGCCGATCGGGGCCGTGAATCATAATATGCAATGAGCAGCTGGTCGAGGCTGATGATGAAGATCTTGGCTCTGCACTTTGCATTGAGAACTAACAATGCTGGCAGAAGATCATTTTTTAATATATACTGTAAGTTAAAATAGTTCCTTTGCATTGGTTTTGGACTTTAAAGGGTCAGTTCATTCTTGATATTTATTTTTTAAATACCTATTAGTAAACCACATGGAATTTTTCCCTTGCCGCCCCTCCAAAAAGTGATCCGTGGTGGATTGCTTTTCAAAAGGTGTTTTACAGGTGTCTGGGAGGCAATATGTTGCCTCTTCACTTCCCTTTTTAACTCTGCAAAGCCTACACCACCATGCTACAAGGTGGTTATGGTGTAGCCCCTCCTAATGCGACATGGGGTATAATTTTCGCTGCAGCCATGATGCTTTGTCTGTGTACAATCCCTTTCCGGCGCTGTGTTGGATTAGGTGGGTGGTCGGGGGCAGTAAAACTACAACCCAACCACTTATTTTTTTACTTCTTCCACTTGGCTACAAATGCAAATTGGCCATTAAGGTTGGAGGGGCACATCACATGTGATTCGCACAGGAATCAGACTGCACTTCTGTACAATTCACACACAATGTCTGTGTAAGGCAATTTGGGCCCATCATTTGTATGGCTCAAATCACACTCCATCCACACAAAAAAAGGTTTAGGACCCTTTTTTTCCCCGCACTGGAATCAGACGGAACCTATGCAATCTGAGTTTGTCAATCACACTGCGTTTTGTGAACCGTTTTGGGGTGCCAGTATCTTAAAATTGGCACATGCTGCAGTTCGCATGAACGGCATGTAATTTCAATGCAGTGCGGGAAGCACACAGGATTCGCTGCATTTCCTGCACAGCATATGCTATAGGTGAACCAAGCCTTATTGGTAAAATATCTGTACTTGAGTTCTAGAGTCTGCACACCTGTTATCGCTATAATGAGGAGCTCCTACTTCCAAACAAAGGTAGGTGAGAATACTGAAAACTTGCAGGGAAACAGGAATAAAGTTAGGCCCTTTTCACACAGGTTCTCTGATCAGGTCCGCCTGTCATTTTTTTCAGGCGGACCTGATCGGATGCTCCATGCACCCCTATGGAGCAGCGGATGTTAGCGGTGACATCTCCGCTGACACCCGCTGCTCTCCGATCCGATCCTGTCTGTGAAATCCAGTCGGATGGAAACCCTATTTTCCATCCGTCCGGAGGATCGGATCAGATGGGATCAGATGAAAACGAACAGGCGGTCAGTTATCATCCAATCTCCCTATAGAGGAGTGCGGGGATCTGACAGGTCTGACTCTGCACAATGAGCGGAGATGGACCTGTCATCCGCCTGCTCAGTGGGGATCGGCGGATCGATCCTCGCTGAGCAAATCAGAGTCCGCCAGGCAGAAAGCCCGTGTGAAAGAACCCTTATGAATTATGGCAGGGAGACATCAGTGCTGCAGTATCCAAGGCACCTAGGAAGTTACAGTACCCTGTCAGTCCTTCATCCCTCCTGCACATCCTGCTCTGCAGCAAGAATCCTTAGCAGCCACCAGTGGCGGCCCGTCCATACAGGGCGCAGGGGCGCCGCCCCCCTAATCCATGCGCCCAGCCCCCTAATCTACATGCAGGGCGCTGGACGCATGGATTCCAATGGGTCTTTTTCTTTTTTGTAGAAGCACATGATTAGAGCCGGAGAGTGGGCTTGGAGTGCAGAGCACTGCGCCAAAAGCCCACCCAGTTGTGTGATATTAGCGAATAAATATTCACTAATGTCTCCCTGTTTCTCCTCATGGCTAATCAGGAAGTGGGTCCTTAGTCCCGGGAGTCCTAAGACCCGATTGGCTGTGAGTCCTAACTCCTGATTGGATGGGAGGAGAATCAACTTCCAGGACTCTTGTGGAGACGCAGGGGTAAAGATGCCACCTGCATGGGGTAAGTGCAGGGGCCGGCGGAGGGACTGACAGGCGAGTTAGCGATGGGGGGGTTATGTGGTTTGCTGGCTGGGGGGCTGTGGGCCGCCCCCCCAAGTAAATTAAGCACCAGCCGCCATTGGCAGCCACTATGGGACATGTCACACAATCAATTTTGCTGCACCTGCAGAAATCTGTGTTGCTAAAAAAAATGATTTTCTGCATTGGATCCAGGAACAGCTGCAACCCTGTATGGGTGATGTTTGTAGCTACTACACCTCTCTGCTACAAATTTGCAGATTGCAGTTAGCCTTAAGCCTCATATACACGGGCCTATGGAAATATGCAGTATCCTGCTGGCAGTAAAATGTTGAGCATACATTGTACGCATGATGTTTCTGTTTTATTTAAATTCTCATAAGTGTACAGCTCATTGGTTGCTAGGACGCTAGGCAGCTCAAGTCACCTGCCTCTTAACAATGCATGCGCAAAATCAACTCCTTTATTAAGGGCCAACATGTAAACAGCAATAGTGTATAACCAGTAACGGTGGCGTCCACTGATTGCATACTATTTACATGCTGGACTGAGCAGCCGGAATGGCCAATAGTGCGTCTGCCTCCTAGCAACCAAGGACGTGAAGTGGCTTAAGCTGTCTGCCTCCTAACTCCTGCCACATAGTACTCCTTGTTGCTAGATGGCAAGCAGATCCAGTAGAGTGCATTGGCTGTTTAGGCTATATGCATGTAAATGTTTGCATAAACATTTGCATGCGTTCAACTTAAAATACACAAAAAACATTTCTGAATACAGGATTTTTGTATTTTTTTATGGATGTAACTGCTGCTTTGGAATCCAGTTTTAAAAGCTGCCATATTCATGGACTCATTGAGTAGCCATGCAAAACTAAACTCAACATTGTTTGCGTCCATTTGCCTTAAAGGGTTAGTTCACCTTTTCGTAGGTAAAAACAAACTACAGCTTTTACTAAAGTTGAGCAATGCCCTTGCATGACCCCTAACCCCTGACCCCCTGTCTGGACAGTGCTGATTGGCCCTGTGCTGATGGCATGCACCCTCCCAAAACAACAAACCTAAACTCTCTAGCAATACACACCAAACAGAGCATGTGTGAAGTGCCTCCCTATGGCTCTGTACTATCTGGAGATGGATTGGGGACACCGGAAGAAGGGGTTCCACAGTGAGTATAAGGCCTCATGCACACAGGGTGTTTTTGTAGCTGCTTTTAGCAGCGTCAGATGTTTTTTTTTTTTTTTTGCAGCTTAAAAACGCCCCTCTATGTTGTCTTAAGGCCTCATGCATACACAGACGTTTTGCAGCTGTAAGTGGCATAGGCGTTTTAAAGTTGCAAAAAAACAACAGGGCTAGTGTGTTCTGAGGACTGAAGCTGCTAAAGGCTGCTTAACGTTACTTCATGTTGCTTATACAGCGTTAAGCCACGTTATACATTTTTTTTTTATGTGAAAATTAATGGTTCCCTATAGGAGCCCATTGATTTGAATGGAAGTTGCATCCAAGTCGGATCAGGATGACCCCCACGCCATTTTTTTCCCCATTTTGGCGTGGAGTTCCCCCTCAAGATCCTCAGAGCGTAAGTCTCACCACAAATCGGATCATCCTGATCGGACTTGGATGCGACTTCTATTCAAATCAATGGGCTGAAAGCCATATCAAAGACTGCTCATAGGCAACCATTGATTTTAAATGGAGGCAGAAAAATGCTGCCAAAAGCTAACGTGGCCATACGTGCATTAACGCCAATGGAAAAAGCTACTAAAAGCATGTTTGTACAGCTGCTTTTTCTTGGCGTTCACAGTGACTCTGCAGCTCATTGTTTCTAACGCCCTGTGTGCATGAGGCCTAAAAAGCATGCTTTACTGCATATACAGACTAGGGATCGACTGATATCAGTTTTACGTTGCCGATACCGATATTTTGGCCACCGCATATCGGTATCAGCCGATATGGGCTGATATTTTGAACATCCTATGTCAGGGTCCGAGACTAGTCTTCTCCTTCTCCAACCATTAGGTGGTGATGCTCATGTGAGGGTAAAATGATGTCACATAGCATAATTCAGTTTACAAATGTTATTGAATATGCCACTCACATATGTTCAAATTAAAGATATAATTAATTCCACATTAGCAGATCTGCTGGCAGATCCGTATCCCTCACCCACTTGCCGTAAGTGATACCTGGGTGATACCGCTCCGTCCGGCATACAATGACGATCTTGGAGGTCACGTGGTCACGCCGGGTGTGACCACGCACGTGACCTCCGGGATCGTATGCCGGACGGAGCAGTATCATCTGGGTGTAACTTAGGGCAAGTGGGTGAGAGACGGATTGGTATCAGGTGGGTGATAGATGGAGCGGGTGAGAGACAGAGCAGTATTGAGTGGGTGCCGGATGGAGCGGTATCACCCGGGTATCACTTACGGCAAGTGGGTGAGAGATACCGATATGCCAGCAGATCTGTTAATGTGGAATTGCATATATCTTTAATTTGTACATATGTGATTGGCATATTCAATAACATTTGTAAACAGAATTGTGTTATGTGACATCATTTTACCCCTACATGAGCAATATTTGGAATATCCGCAATATCGGCCAGTTCCGGGGCTAATACAGATATATCGGCAAAAAGTCAATATCGGCCCTCGATATCTTGGCCTTGCCGATAATCAGTCGATCCCTAATACAGACGGATTTTACTGTTATGGGTTTAGTAACAATTTAGGCTATAGATGTCCTCAAAACATGCAAAATCGCCAGTACAAATGCTCAAAAAATAAACCTGCAAAATGACCATAGACACTTAGTTTAAACATGAATGAAGCCTCAGACGACATGTAAGTAATGTTAGTAACTACCTTGATTTCATATATAAATTGCACGAAAAACAGTAGACATGTGAGCATGTGCTTGTGTTATATCCCTTTCTTGGTTTTTGTTTCCCTTTTAAGTTTGTACAGTAAGTTCTATTCTTTTATAATACCGCTTTAGTCTCACATTAAGCCCACTGTGTTTAAGTTGACCTTAAGGTTTTTCTTGTCTGCGTTTTGCATAATTGTGAGCACAGAGATGGAGCTCTCCTGGAAGGAAGTGCTGATACAGAAGCTGTCACAAGCTATCACCCTCTGCCTTATTTCTGCATATTACTTCAGGTCCTTTCTTTGCAGATAAGCCCAGTGGCTTCATAAACCTCACCTTGTTCCAATTGCTTAAATAGTGGCCGGAGGGAAGAAATTAATGTTGATGTCAAACACAATAACAACTGACATACATTTCTGCCTTGCATTGCATTAGGGAAAAAAAGCGGAACTTTGCTTGTCCGCAGCAATAGGTGTTGAGTGGAAGTGTTTAATAGTCTCTAGATCCCATAGATCATAGATTAGGATAAAATGCATTTGCTTTTTGGTCTTTGTTACATGATAAAGCTTGTAGTGAGCGATTCAGCGGGAAGTCTTGCAGCATCTGGGCACATCACTTTTATTGGCCAACTAGAAGGAAATATGTTGAATGAAATCCTTTGGCTGCCATTGTTTACATTTTCTTTTGCATGTGTGCGCTATTCTTTTTTAATATACATGTTGCTTGGTCCATAGCTGCACTGGCTTTAGATATACATGTTCAGGGTTTGCTCCCCCAATTTTTTGCTTATTTATTATGTATTCGGTCTGACCAGACTTCTGAGGTTGAGCACCCCCCCACACACACCTGTACTCTATCAGAGTCCACTATCAAGTAGATATAGGAGGAGTCCTTTGTAGTGCATTAGCACATCTATCCCAGCAAGGAGTGTTGTCTCCAAGGGTTAGAGAGGCTGGATTCACCCCTTTTCTATGGATAGTGTAGGACCCACTGATAATGGGGTACTTTGACGCAGTGGTGGGCTTGAGCACGATATGGCCATATGGTGGGACTAAATCCCCATTTTTATTTATGGATTGTCTCCATATTTGATAGTCATTTCTTTTGCATGTGTGCGCTATTCTTTTTTAATATACATTGTTTACATATCTGTGTGAAAGTGTTAGTTGCCGGGCTCCCATAGATATGGCTTCAGTGCGTTTTGAGTCTCTGACCCAGAACAATTATGCAAATCAGGAGATCTGGCTTCAGTTGATGTCAGTGTTTTAGAAAATATTGAGGTCAGAGAGAAACAGCGGTGACATGTATTATGGGCAAGGAACAGTACATACTGGCACTGGGTGCAGGAAGGGTTGGTCTTCTGCTTAAAGAATTCCAGTACAGGGGAGTAAGCAAAGAAGGGGTTATGTTTAAAAAAGGGAGAAAGCCAGGTAGGTGCTGGTGTTCAGGTTATAGAGATAGAGTGGGTTAGGATGAATGTTAGGGTTACAAGGGGGGTGAGTGTGAGGGTTAGAGAGACGGTAAGCATTGCCAGAAGGGCGATTTTTTTTTTTTTTTTAGGGTTATTGGAAGTGTGAGTGTTGGTGAGTGGTTGAATGTTAGCGTTACAGGGAAGGTTAGTGTTAGTATTGGGGTTACAAGGGATGGTAAGTGTTAGTGTTCCTGTTACCTGGAGATATAATGGGTAAGTGTTAGGGTTACAAGGTGGGTGAGTGTAAAGGTCACAGAGATGGTAAGTGTTACCAGAAGAGTGATTTTTAGGGTTATTGGAAGTGTGTGTTAGAGAGTGGTTGAATGTTAGCGTTACAGGCATGGTAAGTGTTACACAGATATATAATGGGTTAGGGTTAGTGTTAGGTACGATGCTGCATCTGTCCCCCACCAGCTCTAAGACTGAGAACCGAACAATCAAACACCACTAATCGCTCAGTTCTCACAGCTCTGTGAGCAGAGAGCTGGTGACTGTCAGTCACCGGCTCCCTGCTTTGCTCCTCCACGCTCACTGGAGTGCTAGGCTGTGGAGGCTGAGCCAGGTCCCGGTCCAGGCATGTGGGTGGATCCCCACCATATGGTCGTGATCTTTTCCGAGTCTGGACCGCCTCTGGGACATCAGCTGACAGCAGGCTTCAGCCCCCTGTCAGCTGAAAATAGGTCACAGGAGTGCAAAAGAACTGCACTCCTGTGGTCCATAGGAGAAGTACAGCCAAATTTTGGCTGTACTTCTCTTTTAAGCAACTGCATGAAATGTCCCTTTTATTGTCGCCTCTCCATCAGGACTGGAAAGCTACACCAGTGCCGTCCTCTTCAGATCAGGAAATATTGAAACAACACAAAGAAAACAAAAGAGCGCAGATAACCCTGACATCAGAAGCCCTCTTCTTCAAAGCTTTCCACTGAAGAAGAGGGCTTTTCCCTTGAAACACGTCAGCTGGCAAGTCTGATGTCAAGGTCATATGATGTTCATCTCTAAACAAGGGCCACCTTGCCACTTGGGTCAATGTAAATCACTCTTTTTATCCACGGTCATTGTCAGTATGCACTTATTTGATTTTAATTCTTGGTTAAAAGTTGTTGGAATTGCACTGGTTAGTTACAGGGAGAATTGAGATAGATTCATATTTCTTTGGGGGGTTAAAGTGGTTGTAAAGGAAAAGTCTTTTTTTTTTATTTTCTTTTTTTTTAAATAACCAACATGTGTATACTTACCTGCTCTGTGCAATACAATTGCACAGAGTGACCCTGATCCTCCTCTTCTTGGGTCCCCCACCAGCGCTTATGTCTCCTCTTCTCTTGCTGGTGCCCCCAATAGGAAACCAATTCCCTGCTGTGTCTATTGGCACAGCCAGTGGGACTCGGCCCTGTCCCCTGCTCCCTTGTCACTGGAGTTGACTGCTATCAATCTGCCCAATGGGGAGGGAGACAGTTGCTATTGTGCACATCACTGGTTTAGATCAGGCTCAGGTAAAAATTAGGGGGTGGGGGCTGGGTAAAAGCTGCAGCAGAGAAGGTTTTTTATCTTAAAAAACTTGAGGCTTTACAATCACTTTAACATGCGTTGTGTTAAGGCAGCTTTTTATTTTGCATAGATGTTAATCTGTACTTAGAAGTTATTTTCCTAAAGTGGTTGAGAATAAATAATGTGAATATGTTAAAGTGTTATTAAACCCACAACAGTAAAACCAGTCTGTATTTGCAGTAAAGCATGCTTGGAACCCTGAAGGGCCTCTGCATTGTCTAAAAAGGCTGTTTAATCCTGTCTCCTCTGATCCCCTCCTCCTTCCACTGTCCCCAATATATTTCCTGATAATACAGAGCCAGGGGACAGGCTGCACATGCTCAGTTTGGTGTGTATTGCTAGAGAGTTTTTTTTTTTTTTTTTTTTGTGGGAGGGTGCATGTGATCAGCACAGGGCCAATCAGCATTGTCCAGATAAAGGGTCAGGGGCCTGCATCCTGATAGGACAGTCGGTGAACAATGAAAACTCCTCCTACAAGCTTTAACCAGATACTCATAAAATTCACAAGACTGCTATATACTGCTGATGAGAAAAGGTATTATGCAGTTTTTATATTTACTAAAATAATTGTATTTCCATGTTCTGTGTACTGTGGGAGACCAGATATAGTGAATGCAGGCTCCTGGGTTTAGTAACAGTTTAACTTCAATTATCCGATCATGGGACAAGCAAAAATCTGTTTAATTGTTTTATTTGCAATTTTTTTGATAATTGGAGTGAATTTTTATACATTCACAAACACTTTAGTAAATCTGCCTATTAGTGTTACAAAGAGAGTAAGTATTAGAGTGAAAAAGAGGGTTAGTGTTATGGTTACATTGAGGGTTAGTTTAGGGTTACATAGACGACATAGGTTGGTGTTTAGTCAATGGGTACAGGAATGGTCAGTTTTAGGTTCACAGGGAGGGGGAGGGTTAGAGTTTGGATTATGGTTAAAGGGAGGGTTAAGGGGGATTCATATTTTTGTGGAGTCTAATCTGCATTTACTGTGAGGGCCCAATCACAGTATTGGGTTGTGCTAATACACGGCAATGCACATGGGTCCAGTGCGATGCCATTTATTCTTAATGCCACCCCATCATACTTTGCTTATGGTGTGGTACGCTGCATTCGTATAAATGCTATGTGCACCTTTTTAGTATGCATTTAAATTAGCTGGCTGCTTTAATGCAATCCACATTCACGTATGTGCATTGCATTAAAGCAATGCACATTCACGTATGTGCCCTAATTCACCAAAATGGTGTGAATGTGTCCTTTCCACAGTGTGTTACAGTGAGGGTAAGCATTGGGGTCACAGAGAAGGTTAGTGAAAGAGTTTCAGAGAGGTAAGCATTATTGTGACAAGTGTCTTGGAAATTAATATATGCTTGATACACAAATAACTCTGTTGCGCTAATAAGTGCCAAGCGCTATCAATCTCGTGCTAAAAAGCACAGTTCTCAGCTCTTTTGTATAAGGTAATTGAGCGCGCTTTGCAGTATCCAGAAATACAGACATAAGGGCTGCTATCACCTTGGATGCTCACAGGAATGTCCTGTTTAAAGGCCTGGAGCTCCATTTATTTATGAGACAAAGGAACAATCAACAGGAAGTGATGACTATACAACCTCAGCCAATCAGTTCCAAATGTACAGTCACATGACACAAGCTACTCACATAGAATCAGCCAAAGACACACCTGTATACATTCATATATACAATAGAAAGGGGGAGTACATGATGGTGAATGAGCAGAACAGTGTGCATGGCTTCCCGCCTAACACTACACAATGATACCAGAGTGTGGAATCGTGAACGTTGCTCTGATCAAACCCGTGCATGTATTCCCACCACTACTGCTGGCGTGAATACCATTTAACAAAGCTTCAGAGAACAATGCCTAATAGGATTATACTACTGTTCCCATAGACGCGAGGCTATCTGCAGGGAAAGAGCCACACTGTTTCAACTATGGTGATCAGGCATAGTAGAAAAATATGAGCGCGTATCCCTTCATAAAGTCAGATAGATATCAAAACGATATTGACTCCGGACCGCAATACACATAGATCTATACCGGCAGCCAGACCCAGTGTTCGCCAGCGGAGATGTCTATGTAGAGCAAATGCGTCTACACATCTAAGGGAAAGTTTTCACTGCCAGTAGCCTTTCCTCAATGCTGGTTCGCCCATACACCCTCTAATGAGCGTATTGCAAGCAAACCCACAACAGGAGCCATAATGGCAATCTAAATAAAACACATCCTTAAAATGTCCACACTAGTCCTAATAAAATTTCCACAACACAAGGAGGGTTGGTGTTGGTGTAAGGGGAGGTAGTTTTTAGGGCCAAGCTCTCACAGCAGAAAACAATGCTCTACCCCTAAGACCCACTCCCCATATTGCTCTCTGATAATTCTGAAAGTTGCATAGTTACATAGTAGTTGAGGTTGAATAAAGACAATAGTCCATCCAATTCAACCTGTGCAGGTGTGTGTGTGTCAGTGATGTGATCATTTCCCATAACCCTGAATGTCGTGATCTGTTAGATGCACTTCCAAGAGTTTTTTAAAAGTAGCCATACTCCCCACAGCTACCACCACTTGTGGAAGAGAGTTCCACATTCTCACCACCCTTAAAGTGAAAAACCCCTTACGCAGCTTAAGGTTAAACCGCCTGTCCTCTTGCACTCCTTGAGACAAAATATTTTTTTCCTATGCTGGGATCACCATTGAGGTATTTGTAAATCTCTATCATGTCCCTTCTCAGGCGTCTCCTATCCAAGGAGAATAAATTAAGCGCTTGTAATCGCTCCCCATAATTAAGGCCCCCCAATCCCCTAATTAGCCTAGTTTCCCTTCTTTGGACTCCAGTTTCCTTTGGTAACCCTTGACCAAACCTAATACTAACCCATTCTAGGGTGTATATTGCTCACTGCTTATGCAAAACCTTTGCAAAAGAGACGCTGTGAACATGCGAAAACGAATGTTTATTTTTTTTTTCGTATTCGTGATATTTATCTGTGCAGGTAAATGCAACATATTGCCTAAGCACACACCTGTTGGGAACATGATCTAAGACTGTAGCTGCGGTCAGGGTAATTTTTAGGTAACTTTTGTGTTGGGTTTATTGCTTTGCATGTTTAGAGTGAAATTCTTGTGTTTATTTCAGGGTCCTCTTCACAAGCTCTGTGCTTAACCTAGCTGAGCTGGTAGCCCTCCGGCCGGATCTGGGGAAGCTGAAGAAGGTTCTGTACTTTCATGAAAACCAGTTGGTCTACCCTGTGAGAAAGAGCCAAGACAGAGACTTCCAATATGGCTATAACCAAATTCTTTCGTGGTACGTACAGATTTGCATTCCTGAAGATTTATTGATGATGTCATTCTAACAGAGTGACACCTAAAATCATGATGCTCAGCACTTTTCATTGTTGCAGTAAAATTCTTTGCCATATCCCCAACGTTTTTTATCTCATTGTTTTAAAATCCCGAAAACTTGGCACACTAAAGTCTCTGTGCCTCACCAAGGTGTCTAAAGAGTGCATACGGTAATTGTTTCAGACATTATGTATTGTCCAAACTAATCAGTTTCATTGTGTTTGGATTAGGGGTGCACAGATACCATTTTTTTTATGAGTACTAATACTTTTTTATTTATTTATCTTTTTGTACTCGCCAATACCAATTTGCACTTTTTTGAAATGTGTAAATATATGTTAAAGGTATAAAAATATTAATGAACAAAGCAAACAAAAAAGTTGTATTTGTTAATAGTTTATAAAATATAAGTGAGCAAAAAAATAAATAAATAAATAAACGGAGAAGGAAAATAGGGCGTTAATTAAGGCTGATTAGAGTAAATTAGGGATTAATAAGAGGTTAAAGTTAAACAGAGGAACATTTAATTTAAAAAACAAAGTTCATCCCTTTGATCCGTGCATGAATAAGCAGAAAGATACATAAAGAAATAATGTCCCTGTTTCAGCAACTAAACAAAGTTGTTGATAAACATTGCCCGGCGTCATATTTTTTTTGACAGTTACGTTCCTGGGAGTTCGTCCAAACTTTAGCTGTCAACAGGGCAACCCCACTGACAGTTGAATGAGTAATCAGTTGGTAAGGACACAATGGCCCCACTACTTAACTACCTTAATTGCCACTTTTTTTTTTTTTACATTTCAGCTGTCAGGGGGGAATCCCGCTGACAGCTGAAAGAACAGAGCCTGAAAGTATTGGTTTCAGGTATCGGAGCATTTGCATGAGTGTATCGGTGCAACCTTGGCTTGGATTGTACCTTTGAAAATTTACAAAAGAAGCAAAAGAAATAAAGCTCTTTTCCAGCACAAACATTTTTTGGGTAACATGAGGAAGACCTCAGACTTCTACTGATGCTTTTGCCCCCATTTCAGAGATTTATCCCTACCTTTTATCTATTTGACAGAGCAGAGTAAGAGAAAATCAGCAAGTAAGAGACAATCTTCTCTTTTCCTACCCGTTTGATGACTATCCAACAGAAAATGAACATGTGAAGCTAAAAGACAGCGCTCTACCCCCAATGTATAATCATTTACAAAACGGAACATAAAAAATAACATGTAATCTTTTATCGCAGTGCTTCTGCACACACTGCAATAAGAGAAACAGTTCTAATATAACTATGCAAAGTCCAATGTGAATAATATACACCACTTCTTAAATAATACAGTGCTCTACCGGAAATCTTCCTCCTCTCCACCATGCACAAAAGGCTTTTTTTTTTTTTTTAAACATACTTTATTGAATTTTCAACAAATGAACAGAATTTGTCACAATCGAAGCAATGCATAATATACAACAAGTGATAACAAGTCAACCATAACATCAAAAGGTGAATCAAAGCTGGCATCCCCCTCAAGTCTTGCGGAGGTGGGGCTGTGGTCCGAGTATGATAGCCTGAGGAGAGGTAAGAGACCATAGAACAATGCATTGCAAACTAGCAGTAAAGTATTTTGGGGGGTGAGAGATGGAAGAGGGGAGGCGGGGTGAGGGGAGGGGAAAGGAAGGAAGGGAGGAGGGGAAGAGGGGAAACACCATCACATGAGAGGAGATCAGTGCATTTAAATAGCAGTAAACTAGATCACAGCATACTAAGTTCTGGAGTTTATAGAAGTGTTTCGGAGTAGGAACCTCCTAAACACATTGTTTCCCCATGTGGTTAGATGAGGAGTACCGATCTGCAGGAGCACTGGGTAACAGGATTTCCAGCTGGTTGAAAGGTCAAGAGATCAGCATGTGCCAAGAGCTGCGGTATAGATATAGTCGATGGAATAGGTAATGTCTAGTTTTGTGGTGGCTTTCAAACAGGCGGTAACTCAAATTAGAAAGTTGCTGAGGCTATTGTAGGAGCTGCTGGGTATCCAAGTCAACTGGCGGACAGGAGTGTTCGCAGAAAAGAGTTCCACTTGCGATTGAGCTTGTCAAGATTGGGAGAAGAGGAAGTTTTTAGCTCGAGGGCTTCCCTGGCGTGGAGTTGTTGCAAGCCCGAAATTACATCAGTGATTGTTGGAGGGGAATCACGTATCCACTTGGCCAGGATAGCCCTCCTGGCGACCATATAGCAAGTCAATAGCCATGTTTTGTGCTTACGAATGAGGAAACATTGACTCCTAGGAAGTCTGGAGAGGGGGAAGTCCAGGTTTCCAAACAGAAGCGTGTAAGGGTCGTTCAGAGGCGTCAGGCCTGTGATAGTATTGATGTAAGATTCAACTGAGTCCCAAAAGGTAGAGATGCGTGGACGTGACCAGAGTCGGTGAGCGAGGGTAGGTTTTGAAGTACTGCAGAGTGGGCAGTAGGTCGAGTGGGGGTTTTGAGCATTCCTAGAGTACGGGACATAACTGCGGTGCACAATCTTGAACTGTTGTTCCCGCCAAAATTCATTAGTGATGGCCTTGTGGGTGGCCAGGTAACCTGACAAGATAAGTGAGTGGGCGTTGGGGTTAGGGAAGTCTTTGTCCCAGGTAGAGGTGTGAAAAGAGGATTTACTGATGGATGGGAGAGACAAGAGGTTTTTGTATATATCCGAAATTTTATGGAGGCCCTGTTCCAGAAACTTGTCGACCAAGGTATGTGGGAACCGGAGTAAAGAGTTAGGGCAAGACTTGACCACGAAGCTAACAGCTTGTATGACACCCAGAGTGTGGCCCTTGGGAAGGCGAAAACGCTCCATAATCACTGAGGTGGGCAAAGGGGTACCCAGGACAGGGTCAAACAGCTGTGCGAAGCGGTGGAGGTTCTGGGTGTGCCAGTCCCTAAAAGGGAGATAACGCTGTGCCTGTGTGAAAAGAGGATGTCCACAAATAGGGAGATGGCGTGACATGGTAGGAGATGAATGAGTTTTGCGGTGTATTTCCCTCCATGCTATGTTGGTGTCCCTGATGAGAACATTGTTCTTCAATGCAGACAGTAGATCCCCGTGTTTACAATGTAGGATGGCTGCAAGGTCATAGGGTGATGACTGGTGTGATTCAAGTAAAAGATTAGAGTACCTGGAAGTTTTGCCGATCCAATCCAGACCCACTCTAAATACACATGCAAGGTTGTATAAGCGGGCGTTGGGGAGCGCCACCCCACCCTCCCTTCTCGGCAGATACAATTTCTGAAGGGCAATACGAGGCCTCCTGCCCTGCCATAAGAAGGCGGTGACAGCTTTAGTCAATTTCTGCATGTCAGCATGTCTTACCAAAAGTGGAATCGTTTGAAGAGGGTACAGCAATTTAGGGAAGCCTACCATCTTATACAGATGACATCTGCCAAAGAGGGAGAGGGGAAGGCCCATCCACGTGTCCAATGCCGAAATTATTTTAGAAATAGTAGGAGGAATATTCAGGTGGTATATAGAGGAAGGAGTGCGGCCAATTTTGATACCCAAGTATGTGATAGAAGTCTTAGCTATAGCGAAGAGTGGTGTGAAGGGCCAAGGGTTGTGTGTGGCGTGGCGAAGGGGAAGGAGTTCGCTTTTAGAGAAGTTAATTTTTAGGCCCGAACAGAGACGAAAGTCATTAAAGATCTCATAAACTAATTTGGAATCCCTGACAGGGTCAGATGTAAAGATAAGTATATCGTCCGCAAATAGGGCTATGCGTAAGTCTGAATCTCCTATGCGAATACCATGAAGTTCGGGGTGGTGTAGGATGTGCCTAGCAAGGGGCTCAAGAGCTAAGTTGAATAGTAAAGGGGATAGTGGGCATCCCTGTCTGGTTCCCCGGAGTAGAGAGAATGGTGCGGAAACAAGGCCGTTGGCCACAACACATGCGGAGGGGTTTGTGTACATGGCTTTGATAAGGTGGACAAAGGGACCTTGGAAACCAAAACGTTGCAGGACCAGATGGAGCCAATCAATGTCCACCCTATCAAAGGCCTTTTCCGCATCGAGGGAGATAATTGCCATGTCGGATAAGGGGTTAGCTTGGGACGCTTCCAGGGCCGCCAGAACCTTTCTGATATTGGCCGTGGCCGATCTGCCAGAAGTAAAACCCGCCTGGGCAGGATGGATCAAGGTAGGCATGATGGGGGCAAGCCTATTGGCAATTATTTTGGATAATATTTTACCGTCTAGATTCAGGAGTGAGATGGGGCGGTAGGAGCCCGGTTCAGTTGGATCTTTGCCAGGTTTTGGTATCAATTTGACGTGTGCTTGGAGACCCGTAGGGAAGTAAGGATGACCCTCCAGAACGTGTTGATAAAGGGATTGAAGGGTCGGTGCTATGATATCAACCGACGCTTTGTAAAAGTCAGAGGTGAAGCCGTCGGGTCCGGGCGCTTTTCCTGGGGGCAATCGTGCTATGGTGGATCGGATTTCTTCTAACGAGATTGGGGCATTCAGGGAGGAAAGTTGGTCCTCCGCAATGGTAGGGAGGGTTACAGAGGCCAGCCAAGACTCGGCTGCTTGGGTGTCATGTCTCTCCAGATTGTATAAGTTAGAGAAGAAGTTGGAGAGGGATTCGGCTATTTCCGACGGTGATGTGGTCAATGTACCCGTACTAGATTTCAGTGCTGTAATGTGTGTGGGGGCGAAAGAGCCTTTGCATAATTTGGACAGTAATTTGCCTGGTTTATTGCCATATTTGTGGAATTGGAGATCCTGGATGGAAGAGTATAATCTCTCCTGCGCTGCCGCCCAAGTGTCAAAAGCTAATTTCGCTTCTTGCCACCGTTGTCTGTTAGATTGCGTATTTGATTGAGATAGGGCCAAGTGGGCGTGGCATAGCTGGGCACTAGCTTCAGCATATGCCTTCTTAATGACCTTCTTACGGCCGGAGGCGTAGGAGAGAATGCGACCCCTCAACACAGCTTTCCCCGTTTCCCAAAACAGGGTAGGATTGGAGGCGTGAGAAGCATTGGTTTGGGTAAACTCTTGCCAAGTTTCCTCAATTATAGTCGCTAGTTGAACGTCATGCGCTAGGAAGGAGGGGAACCGCCAGTTATTTGAAGGCGGTTTGGGGAATGCCTCCAAGAGGTCCAGGGAGACGGGGGCATGATCGGAGATCACCAAGTCATGAATTGTGGAGTCTGTGATTAAAGGCTGTAAAAGGGAGTTAGAAAAGAAGTAGTCTATACGTGAAAGGGATTTGTGTGGGTTTGAGAAAAATGTGAAGTCTCTTCCCGTGGGGTGCAGGAGGCGCCATACGTCAGTGAGTTGGACATGTTCTGCAAAACCGGCCAGGGGGCTGGAGTGGGGGAGCCAAGCCGGTGATCTGTAAGGTGTTGGACGAGACCTATCTTCCCTGTCATCCATGACCGTGTTCATATCACCCGCAAAGACTAGGGGGACATGAAGGTAAGGTGCCAATTGAGAAGCCACATCTTGGAAGTATTGTTTCGATGGTGAGTTGGGGGCATACGTAGTAGCCAGAACCCACTCCTTCTGGCCCGAGGATAGAGTGGCGGCGATGAACCTACCAACCATATCTGTGTGGGAAGAGAGGATTGTGCAGGGGAAACGTTTGTGGATGAGGATAAGAACGCCCGCTTTCCCCTTAATTGCAGGTGATCCCAAAACCTGACCAACCCAAAGTTTCCTCATACGCTTAAAATCTTGTTCAGGGAGGTGAGTCTCTTGTAGGACTGCAATGTCTGCTCGGAGCCGTTTCAGATGGCGAAGAACCGCCATTTGTTTATGGGGGGAACGTATACCTTTCACGTTCCATGTAATTAATCTAACCATAATCGTGGGCTAGGAATACGCAATGGTACTGAATTTGTAGAGCTAAATTGTTGACTGTGGAATGATCACATCTACATAGCGTAGTGGGTGTGGACGTGTAGAAAAGGATTGGGTGATGGTGCATGGAAATAGGGGGTGGTGGAGGGTGAATTGGCAAAACTTGTTCAACGAAAACTAAACAATACAAAGCAGTGCTATGACACTTACGTGTCCGTGGAAGCATGAACTTCACTTCTTCCCACATGTGCTAACCACCAACAGCAGCGCTACCGGGGAAGGTCAAAGCTCAAGCCCGAGCGGCGTGACCGCAACCCCCCCCACAGTTAGATGAGGGTGGAGATGGGGTCCCAGCGCGGACAGCGCCATCATCATCAGGGCGACCACAGCTGGCTGTAAAGGAGCAGACGATCCGCGGTAGCACCCCGTGAGGAGGAGAGAAAAAAAAGAAAAGGGTAAAGAAAAACAATCAGATAGAAGGCATCAAATAAGCAAACAGGAACCTGAGCAAATAGAGATAGCCATCAATGTAGATCAATGGAGGAATATTAAGCTGGGGCATGCCATTCAAGATGAGAGTCACAACCTGTCGGTGTTCAGCGGGGCTATAGATCCACTAGGAATAGTACAGGTAAGTGAAAATACATCCGGGCGATATCATCAGTGGCTCCCAGTGATGATTATCACAACATTGATGGAGTGGAGGTAGTCAAGGGAATGAACTATGGAACTATGACCAGTGTTGCAATCATATTGCGGATCACGCAGGATTGTATTTCCCGGGGAGGTCAGTGAGCCGCAGTTTTTTAGCCGTCTCCTTGCGGGGGCTCCGTTGGTCCCTGGGATGCTGATGCCTGTCGGATAGCTGCGCAGGCGGCGCGGAAGTGTCCATCGGCAGTCGCAGGTGGGAGTTCAGGTAGTCCCAGGCCTCATCAGGGTGGGTGAAAGACTTAGATAGGCCTGTCGGGTCAGTGAACCGTAGAGTTGCGGGATATGCCAGAGTGAACTTTATACCCTGCTGGTAGAGGGCATTGCAGATTGGTTGTAGGGCCTTGCGGCGGCGGGAGACCTCTTGTGAATAATCTGCGAACAGTAACAACTTATGACCATCAATTTGCAAGGCTTTTGAATTGCGATAGGATTTCATCAAATTATTCCTGTCAGCAAAATTCAGGTATTTAACTATCACCGGGCGTGGAGTGCGCCTTTCATTAGAGGGGGGTCCCACTCGGTGTGCACGTTCAACAACGCAGGGAGCGGTGAGTCCCAAGGTCTGGGGGACGCGCCGAGAGCACAGTTCCATCAGGGAATCAGCGCCATAAGATTCCGGGAGACCAATTATGCGCAGGTTATTTCTGCGAGACCTGTTTTCCAGGTCATCCACCTTTTCCAATAGGTATTGTTGTGTTTGCTGAGATTGCTTCTCATTGTGGAAAGAAGCCTGTATTTCCTCCTCAATTTCTGTCACCCTGCTCTCCAGGTCAGTGAGGCGTAGTGCGTGTTCACCCAGATCCTTTCTGATCTGGGCAATGCCAGCAGCCATAGCCTTGTCAACAGCCTCGGTAATAGTTGGTGACAGCAGGGCTGCTACAGCCTGAGCAATGCCTGCATAGTGATCGGGTGACAAAGCGCTGGATGATGGGGAAGTGGCCACTACAGCAGCATAGCTAATCCCCTGTGGAGGCTGGCTGGGGAGCTGAGCCGCGCCCTCCGCCATCTTGCCTGGCTGTGAGGCGGCGGGAGAGCAGTCTGTGCGGTTGGAGGGAGGAGTGGCGGCAAGTCCGTGGACCAGATATTTGTCCATGAGATGGTCCCCTAGGTGCCGGAGGTAGCGGGGGTGGCCGCGGACCCGCCGATCGGGCTATATATGCGGATTTACAAGCCGACGTACCCGGAGCCACTACTTCCTGCTCCCTCACATCTGGCGCCGGAACCGGAAGTCCACAAAAGGCTTTTAATAAAAACTTACCAGAATACCATGAACACCAATATATGAATTATCATGATAAGCTTGTGTATACATATCTCTGGTTACTTCATTCTGCCACAATATTCAGATTAGCCACAACACTTTGCTTTCCGGTATAATGCAGTTGTGTTTTTTCAGAGAAGGCTGCCACAATATTGTGAAATTCTTTAAGGCTATGTTTATTATATCAAAAGAATGCACACACATGTTAAAATAAGGTATCAGCGCTTAAAAACAGTCCGTCCGGCATCCAACATGGAGACTAAGATAGGCATTCGTGATTGCATTACCGCGTAACGCAATGCCCCTATGTGTTTCGTCAGAAGCTGATGTCTTCAAGGGAACCATTCACATATTGTTCCTTTGGGTGACAGGCATCCCGTGATTCTATTCGCGTTATTTTACCGTGATTCATCGGGTGACAATCGTGACAATTTCGCCGCGTTTGGGGTGCCATTGCAAGTGACGGGAATGGCGCAGGTGTCCTGCGATTTGCCATAATTTGGGATTGCAGGCAGAGTCATGGTGATTCTGCCTGCGTTCCAGGATTCCATGATTCCAATATATGAACAGAGCCTTATTTTCACATATTTGTATTTATGTTTGTAATACCCAAACCTTAAGATTAGCTGCTTAACCTGTCAATGCCGAACGCACACAAATATGTGGCCTCTCGATGGCCGGGCCTTGGCGCCGAGGGGCCGCATAATTGCGTGCAATAGCGCCAACAGAGCTGTGCCGAGAGCGTGTGCCCTGTGCAATCCCGGTGGCTCATGGATAGCTCCCGATCGCTGCTTGCGATCAGGAGTTTTCGTAGCATGTGACCGCTGTGACAGCCAATCACAGCGGTCACATGGCCATAAACCCTGCCCCCCGGAAATCCAAACCCCTTAAAGGGCTGGTGGGAGTCGGAGCCAAGGGGTTACCCTTTTCCCATTGACGGTATTGCAAGCGCAGTTTTGTTTTATGATACTGGCAAAATTATTTCCAAAAAATTACAAATTCTCTTGAAATTATCCTCCAATTTAATTTTGCACTGGTGCCTTGGTGAATTATGTTTGGGGAAAAAATTGATATCTGTCCCAGAATCAAACATTTGCTAAAATGTAACAGTTAGCAATTCACGCCGCTCTCTCATTTTGATGCTCATGCCACTTTTCAGGTACTCCGTCAATGTCTTTTATGAGGAACAAACTGCAGGTGGGTGGGAAACAGTGCAGGCCTGGGAGTACCAAGTCTCTTACAATTTTTTATACACAAAATATCCCATGAGGAAGCCGTGAGAGTCAGAAAACAGTTGATAGGCTTTTCATTTTGAGTATAAGGCCTCATGCACACTGGACATTTTTACAGCTGTTGTTTTTGGCGTCAGATGTTTTTTTCTGCAGCCAATAAACTCCCCAGCATGTTATCCTATGTGTCCATGCACACATAGGCTATTATCAGCAGTTTTTGGCAGGGGCGTTTTCTGGCTGGAAAAAAACCCCCCAGAACTAGTGGGTTTTAACCACTTAAGCCCCGGAAGATTTTACCCCCTTCCTGACCAGGGGGTATTTTGCGATTCGGCACTGCGTGACTTTAATGGACAATTGCGCGGTCATGCAACGCTGTACCTAAACTAATTTGACGTCCTTTTTTTCCCACAAACAGAGCTTTCTTTTGGGGGTATTTGATCACCTGTGCGATTTTTTGATCATGCGCTATAAACAAAAAAAGAGCGTCAATTTTGCAAAAATAACAATATTTTTCACATTTTTTTATATGAAATTCCCCAAAAAAAAAATATAAAAATCAAAATTTTTTAACATTTTCGGCCAATTTGTTTTATGCTACATATGTTTGGTAAAAAAAATCGCAAGCGTATTTTCATTGGTTTGCGCAAAAGTTATCGCGTTTACTAACAAAGGGAAAGATTTTTGTCATTTTTGTTGTTTTTTTTTAACGCGTAATGGCGGCGATCTGCGATTTTTTTTTTTGCGAGACTGCGACATTGTGGCGGACAGATCGGACCCTTGACTGACATTTTTGACACTTTTGGGGTTACCAGTGACATTTCTACAGTAATCAGTGCTATACATATGCACTGTTACTGTAAAATTACACTGGTAGTGAAGGGGTTAACCTTTTTTGAGAGGGAGGGGCTGTGTGTGTCCCTAGGGGCGTGAGTCTAACTGTGATTGGCTGTGGCTTGAGGTGTAGGAACAATGATCAACGGTCCTACATAGTAGAACCGTATGATCACTGTTCCTACACAGGGGAGAATGACAGGCGGCTTGTTTACTCTAGCCGCCTGCCTTTCTCCCGCTGTCACGGACGATCGTGAGTGAGCGGCGGACATCGGGTCCGCCGCTCACACGCGCGGGGGGTCCGTGACTGCGCGGGAGCGGGAGCGCGCCTCCGGCGGCACGCGCTCGCTCCCCTGAGCCTCACAGGCTAGCGACGTACCGGTACGTCACTTTGCCTGTGAGGGGCTGACCGCCGCAGTATATGTACTTGCGGCGGTCGGCAAGTGGTTAAGAGGCGTTTTTCTAGCTGTAAAAACGCTCTAACTCTGATAAAAGCTTAAAAACGCTGAGTAACGCCGAAAAACGCGGCTTTTCCGGGTTTATCAACGTTTTTGAGCCATGAGATTTTGTGGGAGTATAGTTTTTGCTAAAAAAAAAGCTGAAAAACGCTACTGCAAAAAAGCTGAAAAACTCCTTCTACAGCTACAGATTTATACTGACGTTTTGATAACATCCAGTGTGCATGAGGTCTAAATAGTTGTAAGAGATTTGCAGTAAGCATCACGGTGAAAGAGTGCCATGCTCGGAAAGGTTTAAAATCTGTATATGCATGATGCTTAGAGGAACTACAAAATTACCAGCTGGAAAACATTAGTAATAATCGATCGGGTGGTGAGGAGATAATGATCTGTTTATGAGGAAATAACTACTAGTATGATAAGCTTTGCAATTTTTTGCGGTTTGGGAACCCTAGTAATGACTTTTTCACAAGTTTCTATCTGCCTACCTGCCATTCGCTGGAGATTACAGTAGCACCACTGATATATCACAGTAGTAGTCCTAACATTCTGTAGGGCTTGTACACATAAGCATAAGGAACCTAATGAGTTGTTGAACTGAAGTAGTACCAAGGATATATTACTAACCACCTAGGGTGAAGGGAGCGCAGTGTGAAAAGTTGAGTGCAACATTTGGGGAAAAGTTTTGCTTAGCTTTTACACACCTATTGCCTACATAGATTTAACACTGTTATTCTTAATTCTGTCTCACAAGTCCACCATCTCTACAAAACTAACAAAGAAGAAATATTTGGTGACAAGAACTACCTAAAATATACTAACTCATCAATACTATCTTCCACTTCTCTCTAATACTAATAACAACCAACCTGCAAAGGACGTAGAACAGGGGTTGTCACCTTCTGAGGTATGGAGGGGCTTCAACTGTGGCCCTTGACAGCTCCAAAGGGTGGTACATTATATTCTCTATATGAGAGAAGAATGTAAGAGATTTCAGACTTATTGGAGGAGACAGTCAGTGATGGCTGACATGTAACAGGTGTGGATGGAGACTTGAAAACACACAGCAGGAGATAGAGACTGAGGAAATGCAACACAAGACCTATTTTCAAATGAATGCTTCCGCTACTGGCTGCTGGAGTCTGTAAAAGGCCGCTACAGCTGGGGCACCAAGGGCATAGACACTGTGAGCCTGCATTATAAAAGGAGGGACATTCACTGATTGGTTGCTAGGAGTGGTTTGGGGTGAGCTTGCAATGCAGTGTGTGGTAGTTTCCTTAGGCCTCATGCCCACTGAGCATTTAGCCCTGGTGCATGAGACTTCGGCTTTAATGTGATGATGGAAGGTACAGGAGCACTTTCCAACCCTGCTACTGGCAGCATGTAAAACTCTATGAGAGGCTGATAGCTGCTGAGATTAAACATTGCAAAAGGGCGGTCCTTATGTTTCGGGCAGTATGCACCACCCAGGAATAAATGCCCAGAGCACAAGCAGTCTGTGTTCCAGCCATTTTTCCCTGTACACATACTGCCCTAAAAGTAGGTACTGCCCAGCCCAGTGCGCATGGGGCCTTAAAGGTAGATAGTTTTTCTTTTTCAAGCACATTTCTCCAAAGCAATATTGCATGGCAAAATTAGAGGCTAAATTTGATAAAATCTGTTATTTTGCAGCAAAATAAATTTCAAGGAACTTAAGGTTTTGATCAGAGTTAAGCCCTTGGCTTACCAGTGTCTATTTTTGTCAACTTTACTAAGGTTTAAAAAGTTACTGCTCTTGTGCTGCGTGAATCAATGGACATATAGCAACGACTTCACTCCCTGGAATAGGGAAAATTAGAGGTCAGCTTGCTTTGTCTTGCATAATGGAGTGTGAGCAAGCAGTTTGATGAATTCTGCAACATACAACGTCTCTTTTGCTCCATTATGCCTGATGAAGCAAATCAGCATCACTTTAACGGTGATCACTTCACGCTGAGTTAAGTAATGTTGTAGACCTTTAACAAGGAAGACTCGCCATTTTCATGATCGACTAGGCCATCACTCACAAGGCTTGCTTTATGTAAGCTTTGTTTGAGCTAAAATATGATGATTTAAACATGTTGCAATCTACTATTACATGCAGCGGCAGTGATCTTGTCTATTACCAAAGACCTTCACTGACGTTTACACAGTGATCTGACTGTGTATGTATGTCAGATTAGGGAAATGTTTGGGGATGTCTACTGGATAGTTCATTTGATTTTTTTTCTTTAAAAACAATCTTTATAGTTTTTTTTTTTTTTTTTTTTTTTTTAGTTTTTTAAAATGTTACAATATACAAAAGAGCATTGTAATGCAAGAGAACATCCAAAAGTTAGATTTCATACATCTCATGCATAGATGGTGCAGTCAAAATGCAATAGTTAGTTGTCAACATGTGTAACAAAATCAAAAGGGTATTTAAGTAGTGCATTATTGTAAAAATATCTTAGATAAAAGTAAAAAGGGGGATGGGAATGAGAACGTGGTAACCTCATGGCATAGCTTGATATGAGGACCAAGCATCCCATTTACTGTGCCAGTGTAAAGAGTCTCGAGTGGTATAAGCAACTCTTTCCATAAGCATTACAGTCCATTCTAGTTACAAATCGGTTCAATGGGGATAATTCCTAGTGCCAATCTAAAGCTATGACCCATTGTACATCTCTAAGTAAAGTGTGTAGAAACTTTTCACAATGGTAGGTTACAGAGGGAATTGAGACAAACAACAGGCACATGGGCAGTAATAAAGTCAAAATGTGGCCTGATAATTGTACAGCTAGAGATGTTATACTGTGCCACAGAGGTTGGAGTACCTCCTAGCTCCAGAAAATGTTCAGATATTCCTGTGGTGAGAACAGGGACCCTTGTGTTAGTGAGCATTTCATCCTACTGTTGGTAGGAGAAAGACTCTCCACAGTTAATCCAATCCCTGCTCATAAAAAGTAAAAATTTAGGGGGGGGCGTGTCCGGCCGGCGAGCGTGATGGCCGCATGAAGTGAGAGCTCCGGCATCCACCAGAATACAGCAACTCACAGCGGCTGACGTCTCTGCACTACGGTCACGGCAAACGGCTCAGGAGGCTCCTTACATCACCCGGCAGCAATGTCCAAACGCAGGAAGGCGACGAAACCACCCCAGCGGCTGACCGACTTCTTCCCGGCGGCGCCGGCTCGAGGTACACAAAATGGCGCCGGACCCGGCGCGGCTCCCGGTCCTCAGCGCCATAGCGGTGGGGATGACCCTCATTTGGAGGACATGCCTGACATAGGGACGCTGGAGGAAAGCTCCCCACCCTCCTCTCCCACAACATCCAGCCCTGCTAAATCTAAGCAGCGCCGCAATAGCGGAGACATCTCCCCCTTCACACAGCGCGCCTCAGACAAGGCCCAGAGGCCTAACAGATCCTCGGACCTCTCCATTGATATGTTCCCTGCCTCAGACCAACCTATATCCGAAGCGACCATGAAGCGGATGCTCATATCCTTCAGAAGTACACTCCATGCTGACTTTGATGACATGTTTCATGAAATTAAAGGCAAAGTGCACACCAATGACCATAGGATTCATCATCTGGAGACTAAGATGGCGGATCTTTATAATGCACACAATGACCTTGTAGATGCTTATACTGACCAGGAGACTGAGCTGCAACGCATCCAAACTAAACTAGCCGACCTAGAAGATCGCTCACGTCGGAATAACATTAAGTTCAGGGGGATCCCTGAGACTGTTCCCCATAGCGAGCTGACCCGCTATGTGCAACGCCTGATGAAGGCTCTCCTCCCAGCCCTGAGCGACATTGAACTGCGTGTGGACAGGGCCCACCGTATTCCAAAACCCAAGTTCCTGCCCGACACAACACCTAGGGACACCCTAGCTCGCATTCACTATTATCATGTGAAGGAACGGGTTATGTTAGCGGCGAAGCAGAGTCCAGCGGTTCCTGAAGAATTCATGGGCATCTCTCTTTACACGGATATCTCGCAGCAAACTGCACTTAACCGTAAGAAGCTGGCGCCCCTCACTAAGATGCTCCGCAATAACAAAGTGATCTACAAGTGGGGTTTCCCCACGAAGCTGCTGGTCACCTGGAATGGCAAGACCTATCCTATCTATAGTGTGGAGAAGGGGATACAGCTTTTCAAGCAGTGGCAGCTTATACCCGATGAGACCCCTTTACCCACTGTTCCCCCGTTGGAACGCCTGCACTCTGAATGGACATGACTCTCTACAAGCCTCTACTTTCTGCATTAGTCAGATTCCTCTTCAAATTTCTGGAGGACTGCCGTGAGCTCCAATGTTTGCCGGTTTTGCTGCTTTACTTTTTTTTTTTTCTCTCTATTTTTCCTTTTTGAAGCTCTTTTTTCCATTGCGTTACACCAGGCCTTTTTTGCACTGGTGCGCTCTACAAATTCTCTGTGACAGCTCAGCATGTTGCTGAGCGTTTGTAGACCCCCCTTGACCGCAGTGGCCTTTTTGGCTGCCCATCGAGCCTGCTTTTTTAGTCAGGCCTTTCTTATCTTTGTGTTGTTTGTTTTGTCTGTCTTGTCGTCTCCCCCTTTTCTTACAGCCTCTCCAGGACCACTCACCACCTACCTGAATCCGAATCATCCCTGTCGACATGTACAACTGTTTGGACTAATACCTCAGGTATCTGCTGGATCCGAATGTCCCTTCTGCACCTCATTCATCGTGCTGCAAGCCGTCCTGATGCCTTCCTATCTACATGACTTTCCAGTAAGGTACTATGCTCTACACGCAGTGAGCCCTACCCAGAGTAGGACCCTCACCATTTGCACATATCCCACTGTGTCATCATGCCGTTGAAAGTACTCTCGTTGAACACAAAAGGGCTCAACAGCCCTTATAAGAGATCGGCACTGATTAGAGAAGCCAAACTTCACAAAGCTGACGTTCTTTTTGTCCAAGAATCCCATTTTGCTGCCCACAAGTGCCCCAAAGTGACTCTTCCTCACTTCCCCCATGTTTATATGGCCAACGCTCCGAAAAAGGCGTGTGGTGTTTTTATTGCTATCAGAGACTCAGTAACATTCCAGTATATTGACTCCATAGCCGACCCTGAAGGAAGGTTTATTGTGCTGATATGCCGACTGAACAACACTGTCTTTACCCTACTTAACCTCTATGCCCCGAATACACGTCAAAGGAAGTTCTTGACCCCATTGCTTTCTGTAACGATGAAAATGTTGCAAGGTACCCTCTTGATTGGAGGGGATTTCAATACGGTCCTGGACCCTGCCATGGACTCCACCTCACAATCCAGGAGGCCTACACAATCTATAGTGTCTTTACTGCAATCTCACGATTTATATGATGTCTGGCGTTGTTTTAATGGTTCTGAAAGGGACTATACGTTCCTATCTGCTCCTCATTCCTCATACTCCCGCATAGACCTCTTTCTCACAACGAAGGGATCCTTGCAGAGTGTGACCAATGCTCGCATTGGCGCGATTTCTTGGTCTGACCACGCACCGATAGTTCTGGAGTTTGACGACAAGCTGCGCAACTCCCCTCCCCCGGTGTGGAGACTGAACTCTTCGCTGCTGGCGGATGAGAAGTTGCGCCAGGAGATATTGCAGGAACATAACAACTTTTTTGAATGGAATGATGGCCCTGATGTTAACAGATTCACCTTGTGGGGCACATATAAAGCATACATGCGAGGAGTGCTGATCAAAATGTCTTCATATTTACGGAAGCAGAGGAGGAAACAGGTTGAGGACCTGTTGAAGTCCATCGCTCTCAAGGAACAGGAAAACAAAACTAACCCCTCCCCCAGCCTCACGCAACTTATTGTTTCTGAAAGACAGACCCTACGGTCTCTCCTCTTATATAAATATGAAAATCACATTAAGTACATGAAGGCTCAATTCTATGCACTGAACAACAGGGCGGGCGCTTGGCTGGCTCGGAAGGTCAAATCTAAGCGACTAAAGCAGAAAACTCTATCCTTGACCTATCCGACCGCAGCTGATCTCCTGACCAACCCCCAAAACATAGCGGATGCCTTCGCGTCTTATTATCAGAAACTCTATGACCTCCGCACTGACAGCTCCACACCTCAACCTACTCCTGAAGGTATTGCCAACTTTCTTTCTAAAACTAAATTGCCTGCTCTCTCTACGGAGATGCTCCAATCTATATCACAACCCATTACTCCGAACGAAATCTGCTCTGTTATTTCTAAACTACCTAACAATAAATCCCCCGGGGAAGATGGCTTCTCCAATGAGTATTATAAATGCTTTGCTCCAGAAATTGCCCCTCGATTGCAGGACGTCTTCTCTCTTGCTTCCTCCACTGCTTCCTTCCCTCCTGATATGTTGCGTGCTGTTATAGTCACTATCCCGAAACCGAATAAGGACCCTTCCCTGCCTGCGAATTATAGACCTATATCACTACTAAATGTTGATATTAAAATTTATGCCAAGATCTTAGCTCTACGGTTACAAAGAGTGCTTCCTCTCCTGATACACCCAGACCAGGTGGGATTTGTTCCGGGTCGTCAGGCCCCTGATGCCACCAGACGTCTTATTGGCCTAATCTCCCACCTTGGAGCCCCTCAAACGCCTTCTCTGCTCCTGTCCCTGGATGCGGAGAAGGCGTTTGACAGGGTACATTGGGGCTATCTGCAACAGGTCCTAGACAAGTTTGGTATACAGGAGTGGATGCAATCTGCCATTTTATCTCTATATTCCGCCCCATCTGCAGTAGTCCTTACCTCGGGAATCAAATCCAAACCCCTACACATTACCAATGGCACTAGGCAAGGATGCCCCCTTTCACCCATCATATTTACATTGCTTATGGAACCCCTAGCTCAGAGAATCCGTGACTCCCCTCTTATCTCAGGCCCTAGGATCGCTCATTCTGAGCACAGGATAAGTCTGTTCGCGGACGATGTTTTGCTCATATTGACCAATCCAGCCAATTCTCTACCTGCAGTTTATGATCTATTACAAGAATTTAGTGCAGTCTCCTATTATAAATTAAATGCTAGCAAATCCCAAACACTCGCTCTCCACATACCCCCTGCCCTTCGTCAATCACTTTCTCACAATCTCCCCTTCACCTGGGTCGCTGACTCTTTAGGCTTCCTGGGTATTCAACTCACCCCGCACCCCTCCGGACTTTTCGCCCATAATTTTAAACCCCTTTTGGAATCTTTACCACGTACTTTGACTTCCCTTAAAACGCAAGAACTATCCGTCATGGGTAGAATAGCCACATTTAAAATGATAATCCTACCTAAGCTCCTTTACTTCCTCCGCACATTAATAATTCCCCTTCCACGCTCCTTCTTTACAGCCCTTCAGGGTGCAATTACCAAATTTATATGGGACTGAAAACCCTCGAGATGCTCGCTGACTATTATGTCCAGGCACAGGTCCCTAGGGGGGATGGGAGTCCCTAACCTTTACTCATACTACAAAGCCTGTGTGCTTGACCAACTTAAATACTGGTGGTCCCCTTCCTCCAATAAATCCTGGTCGCAGATGGAAGCGGCCTTAGTACCACACAAGAGCCTTCAACTGTCGCTACTTGCCACTCGTATGGGGGCCAAACCCCCTCCGTCCACGAATCCTTCTGTCCTATGTTCGTATCACATATGGAAAGAACTTCCTCTCACCATATCACCTACAGACTGCGGCCAGAATATTATGCTCCCGCTGCAAGTCCTCTCTTATTTTATTCCCAACCTTGATCTCACGTTGTGGCTGCCTAGGGGCGCCCCACCAAGATACATCAAGGACCTTTACCAAGGCACCTCACTCTCCACATACACGAACTTAGTGAAAAAATTTAACCTCCCGCCGAAGGCCTTCCACACATATCTCCAAATTCGGTCCTTCTTACGCTCCGAAGCCATCCCACACTTTATTACACTCCCTTCCCCTATCCACGAATATCTTCAAGATCTCCCTGGCTCCTCCAAGGGTATAACCCTCTTCTACAAAACAATTACCCAACTAGGTCACTTCTCTAAAACGCATACCATGCTTAAATGGGAACAGACCCTACAAAAAACATTCCCTTCCTCTCACTGGTTGAAGGCCTTCTCGTCCACCTACTCGGCCACTAAATGCGTCACGCATTGGGAACAACATGTTAAACTGACCCACCATTGGTACCTAACGCCATATAGACTTTCCAAGATCTACCCTTCCCACCTGCCCTCCTGTTGGAGGGAATGTGGGGAGTGTGGCACCCTCTTCCACACTATGTGGGCCTGCCTATCTCTCAGGTCATTCTGGAATAAAATTTTCTCACTAATATCTGAATTATGTAATCAACAGGTGTCCCCCGAACCTGACTTGGCCCTCTTACATATCCGTATCCAGGAATTTCGGCTAGCCGTTAGACCGGTGATACTTCACACTCTTTTAGCAGCCAAACTCACCATCACTAGACTGTGGAAGTCCACCACAGCACCCTCGATAGAGGACACTATTGACACCCTGAACCAACAGTGTGATATGGAACGTATCCTTTCCCGCGTTTCCTTGAACACTAAGGCATTTCACAAGAAATGGGATGTTTGGCTCCAGCACCCTAAATGTACAGTTATCAGTTGATGTAGTATTGATTACCTGCTTTCATGTGAGGTGGATCTAATGACATTGCCCTCTCCACTACCCTCCTAACTTCTTAACCGCTTTATGTTTACCCTACCCTCCTCATGTGTCCTCCCCTACCTCCCCCCACACTCACCAGTTTCTTTCCCTCTACAGTGGCAGTCTTGGTAACATGATCATTGAAGCCCGCAAGTTGTTTACTATTTCATGTTCGTCAGGGTGGACATCCCCCCCTGTGTCACAGTTTGTTCCCATTGGGGTGCCTGGGGGGGGAAGTCCACCGTTGTTCCAGGCTACTGTTACAATACCTTTCACATGAGTTTCGTGAGAACAACTATTGATGGCTATGTGTTATACCTTTTGTATGCATTTTTGCAATTGTTCTGAACATCTTCTCTAGCGTGAAGGAAATGTCTGTTAACTGCCTTTTATGAATGCTTATGTTCCTGTTAAAATCAATAAAAATCTATTGAAACTAAAAAGTAAAAATTTAGACATGACTAATTTGTTTATAAAGGATTTTGTCAGGGAACTACCAATATCCTGGCGAATCAGCGAATTTGCGCATTGGCGCGAATGCGCATGCGCGCCCAAACACGGGCAAACGCAGTTAGGAATGTGCGTGCGCCAATGCGCACGCGCGTACGCCATGCGTAATGGCGCTTGGCGCCAATCGGCCTATTTAAAGCCAGCAGCCACAACATCTAGTTGCTGGATGATCAACAGCCTCCCGTGTTCCCTGTGCCTTGTTTACCTGCTGATCTTGCCTTCTCGTTGCCGACCCGGACTGTCTGACTTTGCTTCTCCTGGCTCCTGACCCCTTGGCTTGCTCTCGGATTCCTGTTGTCTTCTCCAATACTTGACCTCGGCTTGGCTCCTGACTTCGCTCCAGTATCTCTCCCAGTCTGTTCCTGTCTGCACCTTGTAACTGCCTGGCTTGCCAAAGTGTTCCAGACCTGCTTGGGACTTCTCAACAAGTTGGGTCCTGCTTCCATCCTGGTCATCCCAACCGGCAACCCGTGCTACTTCGGGCACAGCACTCCCTGTCCCACTTCCAGGGGTACTCTGCACCTAGCCGCAAGGGGAGCACTCTCTACACTCCGGCTTCGGATCAGGTACGTGACAGTATCATCCAGCCATGTCAGAAGCCGAGAGAGGTGCCTCCCCGCTGGAAGCCCTGTGCCAGCAAGTGACTGCATTAACCCAGGCGGTGAAGAATCTTCAGGATGGGTACTTCCAACTGGAAGGCCGTTTACAGTACCTGACTGCACCATCTCTGGCAGCGACTTCAGATCCACCCGCTGCAGTCTCCACCTCCGCTCCTGCAACTTCAGGACAGTCAGCTCCAACTCCTACGATGATGGCTCCGCCTCCAGAACCAAGAGTACCTATACCTGAACGCTTCTCGGGGGATCGCCGCAAGTTTAGGTCATTCAAAAATGCCTGCCTGTTATACCTGGCCCTGCAACCCAGAACTTTTTCTTTAGAGACAGTTAAAGTGGGGTTTATTATTTCCCTGTTGTCTGATGAACCCCAGTCCTGGGCCCATCAGTTACTGGAACAGAAGGATCCTGCTGTCAGTTCCGTTGAGGTTTTCTTCGAGGCTATGGCACAGCTGTACGATGACCCACAACGTATGGCCACTGCCGAGGCTACGCTCCATAAGCTACAGCAAGGCCGACGCCCTGTAGAGGATTACACAGTGGACTTTCGTAGGTAGGCCGCAGACACAGGGTGGAATGAGGCCGCCCTCAAATACCAATATCGGTTAGGTCTGTCTGAAACCCTGAAAGATGAGTTGGCACGAGTAGAGACCCCCACCTCATTAGAGGGGCTCATTCAACTCGCCATCCAATTGGACAGACGTTTGCGGGAACGCAGGTCTGAACGAGCTCAGTCTTATCAGCCTACTTGGATGTTACCCAAGGTGCCACCATCTCCTGCTCCTCTACCCACTGCTACCAACCCAATGTCTCCTGAAGAGCCTATGCAGATCGGAGTGGTCCGCACAGCCTTAACCCCTGCTGAAAGGCTTCGTCGCAGGCAATTGAACTTATGTCTTTACTGTGGGGAAGATGGACACTTTCTCCGTGACTGCCCAGTGAGACCAAGTAAGCCCGCTGCTTTCAACCATCTGCATCTCCAAATTCCGGGACCCTCTCCCGCTCACCTAGTCCTTCTTGTTTCATTACAGGTAGCAGAAGGAGAGATCAAGCTGCCAGCAATCATTGATTCCGGAGCCTGCAGCTGTTTCCTGGATATCTCTGTGGCAAGAAACCTTCACATTCCACTCCAGACCAAGCGCCATAAACTGGAAATCCACCTTGCAGACGGCACCACCCCCAGGTCCGGGCCCGTCATTCAGGAAACCTTACCAGTACTTGCCACTACTGGCCCTGGCCATAAGGAACTTCTTCACTTTGACGTCCTTCCTTCACCTATGTTTCCTGTAATTCTGGGAATTCCGTGGCTACGGGCCCATAACCCGTTGATAGACTGGTCCAAAGGAGAAGTATCCTTCAAATCAGTGTACTGCCTCCAACATTGTATGACTCCTGAGATACCTCCTCCTGCCAGCTGTCTTGCCATTCAGCCTGTTTCCAATGCCAGCCAAGACGTTCCTTCCGCCTATCATAGTTTTCTGGACGTATTTGATAAAAAGAAGGCGGACTCTCTACCACCTCACCGTCCCTATGATTGCCCAATAGAATTGTTGCCTGGTGCTGAGATCCCTTTTGGCCGTATTTTTCCACTTTCAGAGACAGAACTTGAAGCCCTACGGCAATACATCGATGAAAACCTCAGCAAGGGCTTCATTCGTCCTTCTTCCTCTCCGGCCGGAGCCGGAATCTTCTTCGTGGAGAAAAAAGACCACACTCTCAGGCCATGTGTGGACTACAGGGACTTGAATAAAATAACTATAAAAAACCGGTACCCACTCCCTCTCGTTCCTGAGCTCTTCCAGAGGTTTCGTTCTGCTCAAGTCTTTACTAAATTAGACTTACGAGGTGCCTATAATTTGGTGCGGATCCGCGAGGGCGATGAATGGAAGACTGCCTTTCGAACCCGTTTCGGGCATTTCGAATACTTGGTTATGCCCTTCGGGCTGTGTAATGCCCCCGCCACTTTCCAGCACCTGGTAAATGATATTTTCCGAGAATTCCTGGACAATTTCCTCATCGTTTATTTAGACGACATCCTTATTTTTTCTACTACCCTGGAGTTGCACAGAATACATGTACAAAAAGTATTGGCCACTCTCAGAAAACACGGGCTTTATGCTAAAGCAGAAAAATGTGAATTCGAGAAGTCATCCATACAATTTCTGGGCCTGATTATCTCCACTGATGGAATAGCAATGGACCCTCAGAAAGTGTCTGCCATCCTGGAGTGGCCTGCCCCCTCTGACAAAAAGGGCATCCAAAGGTTTGTGGGTTTCGCAAACTTTTACCGAAGGTTTATTAAGGACTTTTCCCGCATCATTGCCCCCATTACGCAAATGACTCGGCAAAACACTCGGTTCCAATGGTCCCCAGAGGCCCAAAGTGCATTTGACAAGCTCAAGGCTGTATTCACCAGTGCTCCTGTGCTACAACACCCAGACCCAGCCTTACCTTACGTCCTTGAAGTGGATGCTTCAGAAGTGGCCACGGGAGCAGTCCTATCGCAACGCCAGGGACCCAAGGCATTGCTTCACCCAGTAGCGTTTTTTTTCTAGAAAACTCAGTCAGCCCGAGAAGAACTACGATGTATGGGACCGAGAACTATTGGCCATCAAGGCCGCATTAGAAGAATGGCGATATTTGCTGGAGGGCGCAGCCCACCCAATAATGATATTCACGGACCACAAGAACCTCGAATATCTCAGATCAGCCAAACGCCTAAGACCTCGGCAGGCCAGATGGGCACTATTCTTTTCGAGGTTTAAGTTCCATCTCACATACCGGCCAGGCTCTAAGAATGGGAAGGCAGATGCCCTCTCACGGATGTTCCCTGAAACCCCTGTGGATGTCACCCCCAGTACAATTCTGTCCTCTCAAAACTTTCTTTTACTCCAGCCTGATCTTAGGACCACCCTTGAACTGGCCTCTGCCCGCTGTACTGCTCCTGAGACTGCTACTCTCAAAAAACAGGGAAAATTTTTCTTGCATGAAGACAAGTTCTTTGTACCCCAGGAAGCCAGACTCACGGTCCTTAAAGCTCTTCATGACCATCAACTTGCTGGTCACTTTGGGGTCCGAAAGACCTTAGAACTAATTCAGCGATCCTATTGGTGGCCAAACCTAAGAAAGGACTGTAAGGACTATGTGAGTTCCTGTACCACCTGCCTTCGGAGTAAAGGCAGTCACGTCCAAGCTTGGGGTCTGTTGAAACCACTTCCGGTCCCAAAACAACCATGGGAGATGTTGTCCATGGATTTTATAGTGGACCTACCTTCCTCAGAGGGATTCTCCACAATTATGGTGATAGTAGACCGCTTGTCCAAAATGGCCCATTTTATTCCCATGGTTGGCACTCCTTCGGCCGTGGACACGGCACATACCTTTGTCAAGGAAATAGTGAGGCTACATGGTCTACCCGGCAGCATTGTATCCGACCGTGGAGTACAATTTACTTCCAGATTTTGGAGGTCTCTCTGTAAAGCCTTGAATATTGAAGTTTGCTTATCTTCAGCATATCACCCCCAAAGTAATGGTCAAACGGAAAGAACCAACCAAACCCTTGAGCAATATCTCCGCTGCTTTTCCACATTCTCGCAAGACAACTGGGTATCCTTACTCCCGTGTGCGGAGTTTGCCTACAATAATACAATTCATGCTTCCACCCACCAGTCTCCATTTTTTGCAAACTATGGGTTTCACCCATCCTTTTTACCTAACCCTGTGTCTGAGACTACAGTACCTGCTGTTCAAGATAGGGTAGCCTTCCTGCAAGAAAATTTTCTGCTATTACAGAAGACCATGCAAAAGGCACAAGAAGCCTATAAGGAATGCTACGACAAGAGAAGAAGGGATAGCCCGGCCTTGAAGGTGGGAGACAAAGTGTGGCTGTCCACTCTTAATCTTAAGTTGGCCTGCCCATCCAAGAAGCTGGGTCCAAGATTCATTGGTCCCTTCCCGATCAAGAAGATGGTCAATCCTGTGGCCTTTGAATTATGCCTTCCAGATACTTACAAGATTCACCCAGTCTTCCACGTGTCTTTGCTTAAACCGGCCAACCCTGGTCCTTTTCCTGGAAGAGATAGCTTGCCTCCACCTCCAGTTGTAGTAGATGGAGAAACGGAATATGAAGTGGAATCCATCCTGGAGTGCCGTAGACGAGGAAGGCAAGTCCAGTATTTAATCAAATGGAAGGGCTATTCTCTGGAGGAAAGTTCTTGGGAACCTGCTGGAAATATACACGCTCCCAGACTGTTACGTGACTTTTTCAAAAGATTCCCTGAAAAACAGGCTCTGTTAGGCATCCGGAGGCTGCCCCTCAGGGGGGGGCACTGTCAGGGAACTACCAATATCCTGGCGAATCAGCGAATTCGCGCATTGGCGCGAATGCGCATGCGCGCCCAAACACGGGCAAACGCAGTTAGGAATGTGCATGCGCCAATGCGCACGCGTGTACGCCATGCGTAATGGCGCTTGGCGCCAATCGGCCTATTTAAAGCCAGCAGCCACAACATCTAGTTGCTGGATGATCAACAGCCTCCCGTGTTCCCTGTGCCTTGTTTACCTGCTGATCTTGCCTTCTCGTTGCCGACCCGGACTGTCTGACTTTGCTTCTCCTGGCTCCTGACCCCTTGGCTTGCTCTCGGATTCCTGTTGTCTTCTCCAATACTTGACCTCGGCTTGGCTCCTGACTTCGCTCCAGTATCTCTCCCAGTCTGTTCCTGTCTGCACCTTGTAACTGCCTGGCTTGCCAAAGTGTTCCAGACCTGCTTGGGACTTCTCAACAAGTTGGGTCCTGCTTCCATCCTGGTCATCCCAACCGGCAACCCGTGCTACTTCGGGCACAGCACTCCCTGTCCCACTTCCAGGGGTACTCTGCACCTAGCCGCAAGGGGAGCACTCTCTACACTCCGGCTTCGGATCAGATACGTGACAGATTTAGAGAATAGGATAACCAGCTCAATCTAAATATTTGCAGGTGATACAAAGCTAATCAGGACAATAACTTCCGCGCAGGATGTGGAAACCTTCCAAGAAGGTCTAAATAAAATAACGGGGTGGGCAAATACATGGCTGATAAGTTTTAATGTTGAAAAATGTAATGCAATGCATTTGGGTGCTAAAAATATGGGCGCAAGTTACTCGCTAAGGGGAGAACCCTTGGGGGAGTCTAGGATGGGAAAGGACCTGGGGGTCCTAGTGGATGACAGGCTCAGCAATGGCATGCAATGCCAGGCTGATGCAAGCAAAGCCAACAGAATATTGGCGAGCATTAAAAAGGGGATTCACTCCAGGGATAAAACAATAATTCTCCCACTCTACAAGACTGTGGTCTGGCCGCATCTTGATTATGCCGTCCAGTTCTGGGCACCAGTACTCAGGAAGGAAGGATGTGCTGGAACGAGAGAGAGTCCAGAGAAGGGCAACAAAGCTAATAAAGGGACTAGAGGATCTCAGCTATGGGGGAAGACTACAAGCATTGAACCTATTCTCTCTGGAGAAGAGACGCTTGAGAGGGGATATGATATCAATGTACAAATACTGTACTGGCGATCCTAGCATAGGAAACAAACTTTTCAGTGAAAGGGAGTTTAAAAACACACGCGGCCATTCACAAAATTTGGAAGAGAAGCAGTTTAACCTTAAACTGTGTAGAGGGTTCTTTACTGTCAGAGCGGTAAGGATGTGGAACTAAAGATGATGCACAAGAAAGCCTGCAAACAGTTTACTGAAGACAAGCAGACTAAAGTCATGGATTACTGGAACCATGTCCTGTGGTATGATGAGACCAAGATAAACTTATTTGGTTTAGATGGTGTCAAGCATGTGAGGCGCTAACCAGCTGAGGAGCACGAAGACAAATGTGTCTTGCCTACAGTCAAGCATGTTGGTGGGATTGTCATAGTCTGGGGCTGCATGAGTGCTGCCGGCACTGGGGAGCTACAGTTCATTGAGGGAACCATGAATGCCAACATGTACTGTGACATACTGAAGCAGAGCATAATCCCCTCTATTTGGAGACTGGGCCCCAGGGCAGTATTCCAACATGATAACGACCCCAAACACACCTCCAAATCAACCACTGCCTTGCTAAAGAAGCTGAGGGTAAAGATGGACTGGTCAAGCATGTCTCCAGACCTAAACCTTATTGAGCATGTGTGGGGCATCCTCAAAACAGAAGGTGGAGGACCGCAAGGTCTCGAACATCCACCAGCTTCGTGATGTCCTCATGGATGAGGACTCCAGTGGCAACCTGTGAAGCTCTGGTGAACTCCATGCCCAACAAGGTTAAGGCAGTGCTGGAAAATAATGGTGGCCACACAAAATATTGACACTGTGAGCCAAATTTGGACATTTTGACTTAGGGTTGTACTCACTTTTGTTGCCAGTGGTTTAGACATTAATGGCTGTGTTTTGAGTTTTTTTGAGGGGACAGCAAATTTACACTGTTATATACAAGCTGTACACTCACTACTTTACATTGTAGCAAAGTGTAATTTCTTTAGTGTTGTCACATGAAAAGATAGAATGAAATATTTACAAAAATGTGAGGGGTGTACTCACTTTGTGAGATACTGCGTATATACAGTATTTATATATACAGTGCCTTGCAAAAGTATTCGGCCCCCTTGAACTTTGCGACCTTTTGCCACATTTCAGGCTTCAAACATAAAGATATAAAACTGTAATTTTTTGTGAAGAATCAACAACAAGTGGGACACAATCATGAAATGGAACGAAATTTATTGGATATTTCAAACTTTGTTAACAAGTAAAAAACTGAAAAATTGGGCGTGCAAAAGAGGCCCATGATCACTCTGGATAAACTGCAGAGATCTACAGCTGAGGTGGGAGACTCAGAACAATCAGTCGTATACTGCACAAATCTGGCCTTTATGGAAGAGTGGCAAGAAGAAAGCCATTTCTTAAAGATATCCATAAAAAGTGTTGTTTAAAGTTTGCCACAAGCCACCTGGGAGACACACCAAACATGTGGAAGAAGGTGCTCTGGTCAGATGAAACCAAAATCGAACTTTTTGGCAACAATGCAAAACGTTATGTTTGGCGTAAAAGCAACACAGCTCATCACCCTGTACACACCATCCCCACTGTCAAACATGGTGGTGGCAGCATCATGGTTTGGGCCTGCTTTTCTTCAGCAGGGACAGGGAAGATGGTTAAAATTGATGGGAAGATGGATGAAGCCAAATACAGGACCATTCTGGAAGAAAACCTGATGGAGTCTGCAAAAGACCTGAGACTGGGACGGAGATTTATCTTCCAACAAGACAATGATCCAAAACATAAAGCAAAATCTAAAATGGAATGGTTCACAAATAAACATATCCAGGTGTTAGAATGGCCAAGTCAAAGTCCAGACCTGAATCCAATCGAGAATCTGTGGAAAGAACTGAAAACTGCTGTTCACAAACGCTCTCCATCCAACCTCACTGAGCTCGAGCTGTTTTGCAAGGAGGAATGGGCAAAAATACCCCAAGCGACTTACAGCTGTAATCGCAGCAAAAGGTGGTGCTACAAAGTATTAACTTAAGGGGGCTGAATAATTTGGCGCGCCCAATTTTTCAGTTTTTTATTTGTTAAAAAAGTTTTAAATATCCAATAAATTTCGTTCCACTTCATGATTGTGTCCCACTTGTTGATTCTTCACAAAAAAAATACAGTTTTATATCTTTGTTTGAAGCCTGAAAAGTTCAAGGGGGCTGAATACTTTCACAAGGCACTGTGTATATATATATATATATATATATGTATATATATATATACACACATATATACTGCTCAAAAAAGTTAAAGAGATACTTTGAAAACACCTCAGATCTCAATGGGGAAACATTTTATTCTGGATATCTATACTGACATGGACTGGGTAATGTGTTAGGAATGAAATGATGCCACATCTCTTGATGGAAATTAAAATTATCAACTTACAGCGGGCTGAATTTAAAGACAAAAAAAAAATTAAAGTGAAAAAATAATTCAGCAGGCTAGTCCATTTTGCTGGAATTTCATTGCAGCCACTCAAAATGGTACTCAGTAGTTTGTATGGCCCCCATGTGCTTGTATGTATGCCTGACAACATCGGTGCATGCTCCTATGGGACTACGGATGGTGTCCTGGGGTATTTCCTCCCACATCTGGACCAGGGCATCACTGAGCTCCTAAAAAGACTAAGGTGCAACCTAATGATGTTGGATGGACCGCAGCATAATGTCCCAGAGGTGTTCTATTGGATTTAGGTCAGGCGAGCGTGGGGGCCATTCAATGGTATCAATTCCTTCATCCTCCAGGAACTGGCTGCAAACTCTCACCACATGAGGCAGAGCATTGTCGTGCAATAGGAGGAACCCAGGACCCACTGCACCAGCGTAGGGTCTTAAAATGGGTCCAAGGATTTCATATCGATACCTAATAGAAGTCAGGGTGCCATTGTCTAGCCTATAGAGGTCTCTGCGTCCCTCCATGGATATGCCTCCCCAGACCATCACTAACCCAAAACCAAAGCAATCATGCTGAACAATATTACAGACAGCATGATGTTCTCCATGGCTTCTCCAGACCCTTTAAAGTCTGTCACATGTGCTCAGGGTGAACCTGCTCTCATCTGTGAAAAGCACAGGGTGCTGGTGTCAGACCTGCCAATTCTGGTGTTCAGTGGCAAAGGCCAATCAAGCTCCATGGTGCCTGGCAGTGAGCACAGTGCCTACTAGAGGATGTCGGGCCCTCATGAAGTCTGTTTCTGATTGTTTGGTCAGAGACATTCACACCAGTGGCCTGCTGGAGGTCATTTTGTAGGGCTTTGGCAGTGCTCATCCTGTTCCTCCTTGTAGAAAGGAACAGATACCGGTCCTGCTGAAGGGGTTAAGGACCTTCTATGGCCCTGTCTAGCTCCCCTAGCGTAACTGCCTGTCTTCTAGCATCTCTTCCATGCTCTTGAGACTGTGCTGGGAGACACCGCAAACCTTCTGGCAATGGTGTGTATTGATGTGCCATTCTAGAGGAGTCGGACTGCCTTTATCCTCTATAGGGTCCAGGTATTGCCTCATACTAGCAGTAGTGACACTGACCCCAGCCAAATGCAAAACTAGTGAACAACAGTCAGAAAAGATGAGTGGGAGGGAGGGGGGGTGGAGTCAGTGGCCTCCATCTGCAAAAAAAGCATTCCTGTTTTGAAGGTCGTCTTATTGTTGCCCATCTAGTGCTCTTGTTGTTAATTTCATTACCACCAAAGCAGCTAAAACTGATTAACAACCCCCTCTGCTACTGAACTGACCAGATCAATATCCCAGGAGTTTAATTGACTTGATGCTATACTCTGAGGCTAAGTTCACATGTAGGCGTTTTGGGGCGTTTTTGGGGAGTTTTTCTGCTCTAGGATCAGCTCAAAAAACGCCCAACAAGACAAATCCTATTCATTTCAATGGCCCCTGTTCACATCTGAGTGTTTTGACGTTTTAAGCAAAACGCCCAATGCTCAAAAAAGTACATGAGCTTCTTTTTGGGCAGATTACAGGCGTTTTTATTTTTTTCCATTGGTCACTAGTCAACCTAAAAACGCCTGCACAAAAACGCCTGTAAAAACGCCTGTAAAACGCCTGAAAAAAATGCCCATAAAAATGCCTGAAAAAACGCCTGTAATTAGCCACACCAAGATGGGAACGTAGCCTCATTCAAAAGTGTTCCTTTAACTTTTTTAAGCAGTGTGTGTATATTATATATATATATATATATATATATATATATATATATATATATATATATATATATATATATATATATAAAAATAAAATATATTTACTTTTTTCAAAAAATTACAAAGTAATATAAGCAAACAGAAAATAAATTATTAAAAAATTACAAAGAAGAAGCTATAACAATCAATCTGATGGTAGACATGTTCCTTTTAACGTTTCAAAAGGTTTGAAGGTTTGTGGTACCAAAATAATATCTGATTTTGGAGATATTGCTATGTTTAGCATCGAAGCATGGAAGAATAATGTGCTATGGTAATGTACCAAAGAGTTAATATTGCTTTAGTAAGGCATTTATAGCAGGATGCTCATAAGAGCCACATGAAAAATTACATCATATTTTTTGATATATATTTGTATTTATATTCAACTTTTTTTTTTTTTCATATCATGAATTTAAATGAAAATGAATTTATTTTCAGCCATTAGTAGCACCTTTTCAACTTGATATGCTGCTTTGACACTGAGCAGTTTTTGAAGTGCTTTTGCATTAAAAAAGAAAAAAGAAAAGCTCAAGAAAAATTCATCCCTTTAAATTCTATGTATGTCTTCACAATGGTCCATTGCGCTTCCGTTGAGGTGTTAAAAATCCTGTTTGCTGCGTTTCTCACTAAAAACGCAGCTCTCCATTAACATGCATTGACAACGTTTTAAAAACACATAAAAAATGCACCCGTGTTGCGCTTTTGAGTCACATGACCTATGAAAAACGCACCATAAACATGGCAAAATCTCATCAAAATCGGGTGATTTTTTTATTTTTTTTTTACGAGGCCATTATCTGCACCTTTTTTACTATTGGCAAAATGCCAATAATCCTATTTTTGGCTGATATATCGGTGCATCCCTAATTTTTACCCCCCCCAGTAGCACAACCCCCATTCACACTTGAGCATTTTTCTGCTCATTTTTTACGCCTGGCTATACAGAATCCAAATCTTTCTGCTTGTTTACATGTGTATGCTCTCTCACCCTACGCTCAAAAAAGTACACAAGCTTTTTTCTTGAGCGTATTTAGACATTTTTGATCCCAAAGACTTCAGTTGGAATGCCTGTAAATGTGCGATATGTGCAATTTCTTGCGTTTTTGTTTTTGTTGTTACACAGAATTCCTGTCCTATAGAACAGTGCTCCCCAACCTTTTTATCGCCGCGGAACGGTAAACGTTTGATAATTTTTCTGTGGCCCGCTTGTTTTGATTTATTCCCCCCTTCAATGCAGAGATACCAGCGTGCCCCTTTTCAATGCACAGAGGCCAGCGTGCCCCCTTTCAATGCACAGAGGCCAGCGTGCCCCCTTTCAATGCACAGAGACCACCGTGCCCCCTTTCAATGCAGAGATGCCAGCGTTCCCCCTTTCAATGCAGAGATGCCAGCGTTCCCCCTTTCAGTGCAGAGATGCCAGCGTTCCCCCCTTCAATGCAGAGATGCCAGCGTTCCCCCTTTCAATGCAGAGATGCCAGCCTGCCCCCCCCCGCGAGATCAGTGCACTTACCTCAGTTAGCGGCGGCTTCTCCTCAGTCCACTGGCGTCTCCTCGAGTCCTCAGTCCTCCCGTCTCCTCCTCAGCCAATGGCATGGGGTTTGCCTTTCGGCCAATCAGGAAGCGGGAGGACCCGCTTCCTGATTGGCCAGGAGGAGGATCCGTGTGACAATAGCGAATTTTCATTCGCTATTGTCACACAATGGGTGGGCTTGGGGCGCACTGCTCTGCGCCCCGGCGCCCCCAACGCACCGGCCGCCACTGCGGTGAGACAGTAAAATAATTTAAAGTTCCTCGGGCGGCCCGGTACCGTTTGATCCACGGACCGGTACCGGTCCGCGGCCCGGGGGTTGGGGAACACTGCTATAGAACTATTCTTCCGTTTCCCAGCTCAGAAAAAAAAACTCCTGAAATTATAACTGAAGACAAAACATTGTTTGTAGTATTGGATAATGTGAAGAGGGATTAGAACCCCTGTCAGTTTTTATTTCTGTCTGTGCCCCCGTTAAGGAGATCCACCCTCTCTATTTGTCTGGTTTACCTTTACCATTGAATGTGAAAGTAAAAGAAAATCCCAAATTTTGGGTTGTCCCCAGAAAAGTAATAGAGGGAAAATCTTCCAATGGGGACACTAGTTCTGGTGGCCTGGGGCTTAGGGAATTCCCTTAATTTGCAGGGATTTCCTCTTACTTCCTGTTAGGCTATGGGGCAGGAAGTGCAGGGAAATCTCTGCAATGGGACACAGATTTCAAAAAAATATTTGCCTATACAGTAGTTCTGCTTGAAGCTTGATACATGTGCACAGACATCTGAGAAAAACGCTTCAAAAACATGACAAATGCATTCTGCTTTTGTGTGAGTGCAGGCTAACTAGTAATACCCCTTCTTTCCTAGGGTGACAACACTCATTTTTCATTCTGTTTCTGTTAGGGTTGCACTGTTTCCAATATCCGTATCAATTCTAACCATTTGCACAAGTACTCGCGCAAATGATACCTGAAACCGATACCTCATCTCCTCTCTGTCAAGCCCTCCACTGGCTTCCGCTCACCCAACAAATTAAATTCAAAATACTAACATCTTACAAAGCAATCCACAGCTTAGCCCCTAGCTACATCACCAGCCTCGTCTCTAAATTTCAACCTAATCGCTCTCTTCATTCCTCTCAAAACCTCCTGCTCTCTAGCCCCCCTCGTCACCTCCTCCCATGCCCGCCTCCAGGACTTTTCCAGAGCCTCTCCAATCCTATGGAACTCCTTACCCTTATCTGTCCGATTATCTCCTACTCTATTAGCTTTTAGGCGATCTCTGAAAACCCTCCTTTTCAGAGAAGCCTATTCTACCAACACCTAACAAATGTACCTCCATTTTCTCCATCAACCCATCCCCCACGGTTATTACCTTTTGTTTCACTTGACCCTCCCTTCTAGATTGTAAGCTCTAACGAGCAGGGCCCTCTAGTTCCTGCTGTTTTGAACTGTATTGTAACTGTATTGTCTTCCCTCACATTGTAAAGCGCTGCGCAAACTGTTGGCACTATATAAATCATGTATAATAATATAATAATAATAATACCTTTGTGGTGCAGTTGAATGGGCCATACTCCCTATACAATTGTCTTTAGACTTTTTCCTTCAGATTTACCAAAACCATATAATAGGTCAAATCTAAATACTTTCAATTTGTATGCAATCAGGCAGGCCCCTGCACTACATAGGTGAAGGTAATGTCTCGTAAACACGCAACGATTGTTGGCCGTGAATTTTTCGGCTTGTTAGTATGATGCTTCCGACAACCGACTCCGACTTTTCGGCCGAACAAAGTCTGGTATGCATGCTATAAAATTTTTGTTGGCCGTCAACAGAACGGCCGCTTTTCTGTGAGTCAGTACAGATTTCGGCAGACAAAAATCTGATGAGCAAGACTGGGCATGCTCAGAGAAGAAATAACACACGGAAAGTAAACCAGCACATGACATCACTTCTGAAGTTGGTTTTTGTTGGCCGATAAAATTTGTGTGCAGTCTAGAGCACATTTCAACCAACACAACAACACTGGACAAAAGTCGGCCGATCGGTCGGCCGATAATCATTGCGTGTGTACGAGGCTTAAATCTAAAGGAAATCTACCAACAAAAGTTGTATAGTGTGTATCCACCTTAAAGTGGAGTTCCACCCTAAATTTATACTTACCTCCATCTTCTCGCTCTGGGTCACCTGAAAAACAAATGGATAATCGCAATTTTTTTTTTTTTTTTACTTACCTCGTAGAGAAAATATACTTACCTTACTTCTTTCTTCCGCCCCTCGGCGGCCACGGCGATTCGTCACTTCCTGGCTTTTGCAATGTTTCCTGGGAGCTGAACGTCATCGCTCCCAGGAATCAATGCGCCTGCACCGGCCCCGACGTCAGTTCTGGTGCGCGCACGTAATTCCCTTCTAAACAGCTTCTGGGCATGCCCAGAAGCTGTGGAGGGATGACGCGCGTGCACCGGAAGTGACGGCGGGGCTGGTGCAGTGCATCGTGGGACCGAAGAAGAAGGAAGAGGACGCAGAAGAGGATCGCGCTGGCTTCAAGCTGCCCACACCTGAGATGGCAGCGCTGTACAATACTTTTTCAAGGTAAGTATTTCTCCTAAAAGGTAAGTGCAACCCGGGACAGATCAGAGGCTAGCCATTGTGGAATGTACTAGCCCTGACTGTCCCGGGGGTATTTTTATTAAAAAAAGTATTCCCAGGGTGGAACTCCGCTTTAAGCCCGTACAACATGAATGGGTTCAAACTGCACTGCAAAGAACCGCATGTGATTTGAACAGGAATGTGGTTTCTCTCACCGCTCCTGTGTGAACCCAGGCTTCCCATAGTGACTTCAGCCTGGGTTCACACATGACCGGTGTGGGAAACCGCATTTGTGATTCGGACAGGAATCACACCACATTCCTCTTCAAAGAGCATGCAATTTTTTTGTAGTGAGATTTGAGCCCATTTCATTTTTTATGGGCTCAAATCGCAACACAAATGTATCGGCACTCGGTATCGCGAGTACCGACTTTACCGAAAGTATCAGTATTCATACAGAACTCTCCGGTAAAAGAACGGTATTGGTGCAACCCAAGTTTCTGTGAAATAGCTGCCTTGTCACCCATGAACAGGAAATATGCTTTGGAGTACAGAACACCTTCCCCATTGCTTACCTCTATAACATATGGGGAAGGTGTTCTGTAAAAAAAAAAAAAAAAACACTGTCTAAAAAACATTGTGGGAGACAGCGCAGCACTTAGGATACAGGACAGCAGATTTTTGGCAGGATCAAACAGGTATTTGTTTTGCATTTATTTACCAGATATAACAACATTTTTGATAAATTTGATAAAAATTGAGCAAATAGGTGAAGTTCATTGTTGGTGTTTAGGTTCACTATAGAATAATTTCTCCTCACTTGTATTGAACTTTTTATGGTAATACCCAATGGCATATAATTCCAAATATCTCAGTTTCTCTACCAATAAATTATTTTCTGTATGTATATTTGTAAAGTGTATCAGTAGCTTTTTAACTAAGAGGAGGCTTGGGTTGTTCCTTTACTGCTTGTTTTCAGCTGTGCTTAGGTGATTTTTATTGTGCTTCACGCTCTTCCCAGGAGAGGGTCTGAGTGGTCCTCGCCGGTTACTACATATTCCATGATAAATTCTTCATTACTGCCATCTTGTATTATTTAGTATAACAAGCACATGACAGTATGGGAGTTGAGAGGAAGTTTAGTCTTTGATGTAATCATCTCCATACGTGTGTCTCATGGCTTATATTGTTATGCTTTATGGTAAATAAAATGGATATGCTGTGCAGACAGGCTAAAGAGAGCTCTATGAATTAAAGAGCTGAAATACAACCCCAATTCCAAAAAAGTTTGTAAAATCTAAATAAAAACAGAATGCAATGATTTGCAAATCTCATAAATCCATATTTTATTCACAATAGAAAATAGAAAACATATTTCAACAACATATTTTATTTCGAACTGCATTTCGCACCAAAAAGCAGAACCCCATTGAACTGAATTTTAAATCGCGGCAAAAATGCACCTGTGTTGTGTTTTTGATGCGGTTTTTGAGTCACATGGTGAAATCTCATAATTTTCGGCGGCTGTTATCGGCACCTATTTTTTTTATTGGCAATATGCTAATAACCCTTATTTTCGGTTGATATATCGGTGTATCCCTAATTTTTACCCCCCAGTAGCACAACCCCCATTCACACTTTAGCGTTTTTCTGCTCATTTTTTACGCCTGGCTATGCAGAATTCAATTCTTTCTGCTTGTTCACACTTATATGCTCTCTCACCTTTATGCTCAAAAAAGTACCTGAGCTTTTTTCTTGAGCGTATTCATACATTTTTGATCCCGTAGTCTTCAGTGGGAAGTTTAAAATGAGAAATGAGAAAAAATAAGGTAGTTTTGACTGGGTAAAAAAAGAGCATTTTAGAGAGTCGGAGTGTCTCAGAAGTAAAAATGGGCAGAGGTTTACCAATCTGTGAAAAGCTGCGACTAAAAATGGTCAAACAATTTCAGAATAATGTTCCTCAATGTAAAATTGCAAGGACTGTAAGTATATCATTATCTACAGTACATAAATTTGACCAAAAGATTCTGAGAATCTGGAGAAATCTTTGTGCCCAAGAGACACGACCGAAACGAAATATTGGATACCTGTGATCTTTGGCCCTCAGATAGCACTGCATTACAAACAGGCATGATTCTGTGTTTGGACATCACTGCATGGGATCAGGAATACTTCAAAAGATCATTGTCTGTGAACACAGCTCACCGTGCCATCCAAAAATGCAAGGTAAAACTCTATCATTCAAAGAAGAAGCCATATCTGAACATAATCTACAAATGCTCCTGTCTTCTGTGGGTCAAAGTTCATTTAAAATTATCTGTTGCAAAGTGGAAAACTATTCTGTGGTCAGACGAATGGAAATTTGACATTCTTTTTGGCAACCAGGGGCTTAGCGTCCCCCAGTCTAAGAAGGAGAGGGACCTCCTGGCTTGTTATTAGCGCTTAGTTCAAAAGCCTACATCTCTGATTGCATAGGGGGGTGCATTAGTGCATATGGAATGGGAAACTTGCACATTTGGAAGGGCACCATCAATGCTGAAAGATATATCCAGGTTTTAGAGCAGCATATACTTCCATCCAGACAACACATTTTTCCGGGGAAGGCCTTGCATATTTCAGCAGGACAATGCTAAACCACATGCTGCATCTTTAACAACAGCATGGCTACCTAGTAGAAGAGTCTGAGTGCTTAACTGGCCTCTCTGCAGTCCAGACCTTTTACCAACTGAAAATATTTGATGCATCTTTAAAAAAAAATATATGACAAAGAAGACCCAGGACTGTTGAGCAGTTAGAATCCTCTGTCAGGCAAGAATGGAACAACATTCATCTCCAGCAACGATCTCAGTTCCCATATATTTATAGAGTGGCCCTGTCCAAACTTTTTTGAGATGGGTTGCTGCCATCAATTTCAAAATTATCTTGATTTTTTTTCTTAAAATGGTACATTTTCTCAGTTTAAACATTTGATATGTTTTCAATTTTCTATTGTGAATAAAATATGGGTTTATGAGATTTGCAAATCATTGTGTTCTGTTTTTATGTAGAATTTACATAGCGACCCAACTTTTTTTAAATTGAGGTTGTATGAATATTAAACAGCAGCGTTAACAGCTCATGACCTTTCAATGAATATATAAAGAACACCAATGTTGTCCTAAAGGTCAACTCCATGCAAAACAGATATTTATGTTCTGTGTGCTTTCTAGGAAGTTGAGTCACGTAATGGCTCCTTATAACTCTTACGATTTCAGTTCTCTATCAATGCTCTCAGTTCTTTCCAAAGGCAGCAGCCATTGGAGAGATAACTTGTAGTTTAGGGCTAGCCATACATGCCTATAAATAATATAATAGTGCAGCACAAATAATAATCTGTGAGAATATGTATTGAAAATAAAATAAAATATTAAATATATAAAAATGGAAAAAGGTGTATATAGATATCAACCAACATGTAGAAAATATTGATGTGTAAAAATATATAACGCAATATAGCATTAATAAAAATCAGTGCTAGAAGACAAAAAAGTGCAAAGTGCAAAACTTAATAAATTATGCAACAAGTCCCAGTGATTAAAATATATATCAATCCATGCAATAAGTGCAAAATAAAATGATAATGAATTATCCAAAGAGTCTTTAGTGATGATAAGTGCAAAGTAGTAAAAAAAAAAATCTTCTATAGGTGCTCAAGCCACCTAGATGTGGCTGGTGTTTCCCAAGCAGAGTGGGTGGCCAAAGTGTCACAGATCAATCTTATCTGTGCACCCCCTTGTGAGTGGGTGCTCACCTTAAAACTGATTCAGTTAAGCTCAAATGCAGGGGGTCTTATGGATGACACTTCCAGGTGGTTCCATCCCAGTATCACAGATCAATCCATCAAATCTCAACCCAACAGCCAACCTACCATGTGAATAAAGAAGCTCCTCTGCTGCCACTTCCAGCTACGTCTTCTCTCTAATTCCTCCCAACTAGCCATACATGCCTACTTTTCTCTTGTTCAAAAACTTGATTCTTCCATGTACGCTAAAGAGCATAGATGGAGAAATCTCCCCTGTAGTAGGTTATTGTATTTAGGATGCTATGACACCCATGTCTGTTTGAACACTCAGCAGCAGACAGACTCCTTCACAGAATCACTGGTCTTTACTAGTGGAAGAGGCGCACCGGCGAGGGACACGTGGCTTCAGTTTCAGGTGAATAAGGGGGTTAAAAAAAAAAATAAATTTAGAAAGGGTGTGACTGGAGTGGGAGCTGAGTGGAAAGGAGGGATAGGTGGGGGGGTTTATGTTTGGCCAGAAATGGGTTTTGAGTTTCACAGCTGTAGTGCATATTTCTGACATTACATTTTACAAACAAATTTTCCTATGAAATTCCTCCTGCCACTTGGCAAGGGCTGTCATTATAAAGATAAATTGTAGTGCGACTCGCCCTCAAAGTATGCTTCTTAATGTTGAATAAAAAAGTAGGGATGTCCGGCTGCAAGAGACTGGTGCCTTGTGGGAATAGCAGAGACACAAACTACTGCTCTGATTTCTTACCTCTGCACTCTATACTCATTGGATTGAGGGGCCTTGGTGTTGTTGTATAGAGGAGGTTAAACCAATGCTTTATGTCCCCTTTAAATTTTGTAATTTTGGAGTAGATAAGGAGAGGAGCTTCTCTTCTAGTTAAAATAGAAAATGTTTGCCTGTACACTCTAATGCTGAATGTTTTTTTTGCAGTTTAGTCGCTGACACCGTGGTATTTAACTCTGCCTTCAACATGGAGTCTTTCCTGACCTTTATCGGCACTTTCCTGAAGATGATACCAGACCATAGACCACGAGATCTAGAGCGGATTATTAGGCCCAAATGTCGTGTCATTCACTTTCCAATCCAGTTTCCTGACGTCAGCCGGTAATGCATTTTAATGCACATTTTTTTGTAGTTGTTGTCAAGCCTTTATCTATTTATTTTCTTCTCCTGCTAGGTAAAGCCTGGTATGTAAATAACGTTGAGAATATCAGACGATTGATTGTCCCTCTTTTTTTGCATGCAAGTCTCAAATTTAAAACAAATAAGTTACGAAAATTCTTGTAAGGCTCCATGTACACGGGACGCTGGAAATGGCCGTTTAGGAGCAGTTGGGCGTTTTTTTCAGAAGCCCCTGAACCCATCTACATTTTATCTTATCTGTCCATGTACACAGGGTCGTTTACAGTCATTTGCAGGCAGTTGCGTTCAGGGACTTTTTTTAGAACGCAATTATTTGCGTTCGAACGTGTGTTTCCCGGCGTTTCAAACGCACAAACGCGTCCGAACGCGTCTAAACGCGTCCGAACGCGTCTGAACGCGATGACCCGCGTTTAGCGTTCGCGTTTTTCCATTTTAAAGGGGAATAATTTTTTTGACCTCTAGGAACGCTTCTAAACGCAAACGCCCGCAAACGCGCTAAACGCCCGCTAAACGCGGGTACAAACACGACCGAACGGACGTTTCAAACGTCCTAAAAATTCCAGCATTCAAAGGGACTTTTAACAACGTCCCGTGTACATGGAGCCTTAGGCTCCATGCACACATTTTCTTTCGTTTCCGAGCATATGTGTCTTGCTCTTGGGATTTCTTTTCAAACAAATACTATACTATACTAATTACATAAAAATTACTTTATTTTGTTATCTTACAAGAAGGTTTTTGTGTTTGTCCCTTCAGATATTTTTGTGTGAACTGTCCTGTTTGGCTCTCGAAAGCTGTGTAGATTATCAGATGATTGCTCCGAAATGCATTTTTTTTTTCTTGTCCGATATTCTCATTGTGTGTACAGGCCTTTAATACCCTTTACTTTTGAATAATTGTATAGTCGATGATGAGATTTAGGGACAAATAAGACAAACTAAGTGTGTGCAAGGAAAATCAGGCACCACTTCTCTCCTGATCTGCGCTATCTGTGACTGTGGGTCCAACTCTTGGCTCAGTTCCCCTTCCACCCCTGAATCCCCAACACCCCCATCCCCTCAGCAGTATTGTATGCTAATCTTTTTTATTCATATTTTTATACCCTTTTCTGAAGTCTCCTGGCCAGCTTGGCCATTATCTTTTGATAAAGGCATTTCTGCTGAAACGCGTTAAGAGGACTACAGTCAGCCCTGCTATATATCCCTGACATGCATTTTACCTGTGGATGTTTGTAATTGTATTGGCTTTATCTTTTTAATAAATCGATTTTAGCAGTATTACACTATGTTTGTCCCCCCTTTGGTTTTTATCCATATCCGTGTTGGAGCTGGGATCTGGTGTATCCATAGTTGTTGCTGATCCATATGGATTCCATTGAGGTCGGTTTATCCAGCTGGGACATCCATCAAATATCTCAACAAGCTCTTATGACCCATGTGCTATATGGTATCTGGGTCCTATATATCTGGTGAGCGCAATCTACTAATCTTTATCGGTGTTGGGATTTGCTGCACATTGTGACCATGTTTTCCTATGTTGGATTTATTTCATCACACTACTCACTTGGGACTTTCATTTTCCAGATGGACTTTTTTCATTAATTTCCATTTGGCTTATATGATTGGACATTTTACTCATTTATATGTGTTATTTGTGTAATCACATTCATTGATACTAGCGCTGCACATATTTTTCTGGTTTTACGTTTTTGGTCACTTTTTTGTCTAGTGATTGGTGCCAGCAGCTTTTTCATTTTTATTGGTTAGCGCAGTAATTTTTTGCTTTTTGTTTACTGGTCATATTTATCTGCCTGAACTGTTATAGTAAATTCAGAAGGCACCATGAAGATGTCCCCTCAGGAGACAGCCCATGACACCCTGCAATTGCACTGTGTTCTCAATTTATAGTACACAGAGCACAGGTGCTAAAGCTGAGTACAGGGACTCCCCCAATAGTCTTTTAGTACACTATGAACAGAAATGAATGAATACTATACATAAGGAAACTGCAATATGCCATGCATTCATCTCACAGGGTCGTAAGCAAGGTGTTCAAATAAGAGACATAATCATGAATTCAGAAGACAAATTGCTTGAGGTGGGGACTGTACAAAGTTTCAGGGCATAACCCCCTTCATCCAATCCATTCCCACCTGCAGGTACTAAAGGTTTTATATACAGGATATTGCATTTGCCTTATGTTATGTGGTGTCTGTGTTGCTGGGATGGCTTGTGTGGTCACTTTATTTTATTCATAGTTTATTCATAGTTTTCATACCACATTAGATTTTGCTATTTGTGTGTTCTAGCTTTATAAATTATTTTTGTTTCATACAGTGGTCAGAGCAACCGCTTTTGTTTGCTGTGCACATCACCAGTAAAACCTGAAATTTTGAATAGGACCAAAACAACAAATCTTGCACGAGCGGGATCACTTATCAAATATTATAAATGATAATAAAATTAGAGGATTTGCCACAGAGAGCACACATGAAAAAAAAAAAAATAATAGGTAAATGTATACACAGAAAAACTCTAATGACCTTGTCCAATGATTGTGTGCACTATGTGAATAGCCCCTGAGTTCATTTAGTTAACGGATTGCACCGCGCCTCTGTAACTAGCTGAGTGGAAATTGAGACGAGAAAGGTTAAGGGATTGCTGTGGCCAAACAGAGATTTATAAAGCCAGCTCTTAGCCCTGAGTGTTTTTGAGTTATTTTCAAATGGTAATTTGCTTTATCCAAACCAAACGCATATAGTGTAAGTAAGTGATTATTTGCATGACTGACAATCATTTCCCTGCCTGCAGTCTTTTTAAAATGCATAATTTTGCAGAGATGCAAAATAAAGTAGAAAAAAAAAAATTCTCAAGGCTAAAAGAAGTTAGGTGATTTATTTTGTGCTACGTCTGACCTCTAATTTATTTCTTTTTTCTCCTTAACCCTTTTTTTTGTGTTTGAAATTCTATCCAGCCTCTTTTTTATTTACCAAGGTCTTCAAGGTATTTCTGTTTTTGGCAAGCTGTAGGATTATGTCCAGTCTTTTCATGGCCTGTATGGCAAAGGTTCATTGCTGCTGAATAAAGGAACTGACAGAACTGCAGCCATATTAGCTTTGTTTATTATCTCACTGCCGTTGGCGCTTTACAGGTTGTCATATTTTCATAGTTTCCATGTATGTTGTAACACAAACAACCAGTGTTGCCATACAGACCAGTGATTGGAGATATCGCCAAAGAATTTAAACCAAATCATTCAAGCTTATGAGCCAGCAAAAGTCAGCTGTTTTCAAAACTGATGATGATTCTAATGGACAGATTTATTCAGTTTGTGTCTCCGTCCCCTCCAACGGGTTTGCAGTGAGGTAATATGTTTGGGGGGAGTGTGAAAACACCCCTTGGCTTTTTATCAGTAGGGCAGAACTAAAAATTCTGATGGCAATTTTTCTCCACTGGAGTTTCTAAGAGACGCAAGAAGCCAGCATAGTATTGTATGGTCCAATGCTAGAGCCTCTTTTGACCATGCAGGTTCTGGCAGTGGATTAGTGAATACTGGAATGGTGATTAGATGGAGGGGGGAGGGTCTGCTGATATAGACTGTACAAAAAAAGTGGCAACCACTGCATCCTATACTTAGCCTTTGCAGTAAGGCATAGAAGGGCAACACACATCATAAATGAACAAAGATTTCCCAGCTAGCCCGCCCAAAAAACAATTTGACCTTGTATGTAACAATTCACATTAAAAAAAAGGGTTTTCTTTGCAAACGTTTGCAAATATATCCATAAGCCCCAGTTCCTATGTCAAGGCTCCTCTGTGAACGGTGGTCCTAACTCTATAGATTTCAGAGTCTCTCAAGTTGGAGCACGTACAGCAGTGAATAGATTAAGGGCAGGTTTGCCTGGAGGGAGCTCACCCCTCCTTAAAAGCACAGGGATGCATGGGAAGCCCAGCAAGAGCACAATGGCAGCTGAAGGCATTAAGTGCGTCCGTGCATCAAATACAACCAGCTGTAGAAAAAAGTAGCAACCGCCCCAACCTACAACCAGCCTTTGCCGTAAGCTGCAAGTGGAAGGGCAATGCAGATCACCAACAAAGAGTTCCCAGCACACTTACCAGCCAGCTTGCAAAACATCCAAACTGATCCTGTCTAACAATTCACGTTAAAAGGGGTTTTGTTTGTACACATTTGCAAAAGATTGGGAAAGATTGGCGCCCCCGTATTAGGAGCCGATACCGCATATTATGATGTTACACGCTGTAAGTGCAATTTTAATTATTTTTGAATAAAATTGGTAATACTGCACGATGAGGTCTCTCTCCATTTAAATTTTATGGTGGATCTGTACTCCTGGATGATATACAGTGCCTTGCGAAAGTGTTCGGCCCCCTTGAACTTTGCGACCTTTTGCCACATTTCAGGCTTCAAACATAAAGATATAAAACTGTAATTATTTGTGAAGAATCAACAAGTGGGACACAACCATGAAGTGGAACGAAATTTATTGGATATTTCAAACTTTGTTAACAAATAAAAAACTGAAAAATTGGGCGTGCAAAATTATTCAGCCCCTTTACTTTCAGTGCAGGAAACTCTCTCCAGAAGTTCAGTGAGGATCTCTGAATGATCCAATGTTGACCTAAATGACTAATGATGATAAATATAATCCACCTGTGTGTAATCAAGTCTCCGTATAAATGCACCTGCACTGTGATAGTCTCAGAGGTCCGTTTAAAGCGCAGAGAGCATCATGAAGAACAAGGAACACACCAGGCAGGTCCGATATACTGTTGTGGAGAAGTTCAAAGCCGGATTTGGTTACAAAAAGATTTCCCAAGGTTTAAACATCCCAAGGAGCACTGTGCAAGCGATAATATTGAAATGGAAGGAGTATCAGACCACTGCAAATCTACAAAGACCTGGCCGTCCCTCTAAACTTTCAGCTCATACAAGGAGAAGACTGATCAGAGATGCAGCCAAGAGGCCCATGATCACTCTGGATGAACTGCAGAGATCTACAGCTGAGGTGGGAGACTCTGTCCATAGGACAACAATCAGTCGTACACTGCACAAATCTGGCCTTTATGGAAGAGTGGCAAGAAGAAAGCCATTTCCTAAAGCTATCCATAAAAAGTGTCGTTTAAAGTTTGCCACAAGCCACCTGGGAGACACACCAAACATGTGGAAGAAGGTGCTCTGGTCAGATGAAACCAAAATCGAACTTTTTGGCAACAATGCAAAACGTTATGTTTGGCGTAAAAGCAACACAGCTCATCACCCTGAACACACCATCCCCACTGTCAAAAATGTTGGTAGCAGCATCGTGGTTTGGGCCTGCTTTTCTTCAGCAGGGACAGGGAAGATGGTTAAAATTGATGGGAAGATGGATGGAGCCAAATACAGGACCATTCTGGAAGAAAACCTGATGGAGTCTGCAAAAGACCTGAGACTGGGACGGAGATTTGTCTTCCAACAAGACAATGATCCAAAACATAAAGCAAAATCTACAATGGAATGGTTCACAAATAAACATTTCCAGGTGTTAGAAAGTTTGAAATATCCAATAAATTTCGTTCCACTTCATGATTGTGTCCCACTTGTTTCTGATTCTTCACAAAAAATTACAGTTTTATATCTTTATGTTTGAAGCCTGAAATGTGGCAAAAGGTTGAAAAGTTCAAGGGGGCCGAATACTTTCGCAAAGCACTGTATACTGAAATTTACATGGATATAGACGCTGTAATGTCATGGCGGTGATCAGCGAACTATAGTGGGACTTTGTTAGGAACTGTAATAGGGTGGCGGGCCATCTGCTGCAAATTTGCCACTATCTGGGAGGGTCACTAACTGACACTGACTTTGCTAGGAACACTAATACACTAATTAGTGATAATACTGTACACTGACCAGGCTGGGAAGGGGTTAACATCCAGGGGTAATCAAGGGGTTAACTGTGTGCCTAACAATGTGTAATGTGTGTATGGTGTGCTGGTTTTAACTTTAGGTCCGGTTCACACTTATGCGATGCGGGAAGGCTGCGAATTCGCAGCCTGTTCCCGCATCGCACACGCACCCCCGGCAGTTCACACTGCCATATGCGATACGCTGGGGGTGTCAATGTAATCTTAACGACACCCCCAGTTTGATCGCATATCGCAGTGCGATCGTGCAGTTCGCACAGGATCGGATCGCACAAGTGTGAACCGCTGTGCGATCCGATCCTGATGCGGCTTCCAAAAAGGATCCTGTGCGTGTTTGCTACGGCTGCGGTGCGAATTTAGCCATACAAAGTGTATGGCTAAACTCGCACCGCACAGCCGATCGCATGTAATGAAGGAGCAGTGCGCTCCGACATTAAATGCGAACCCCACACTCGCATAAGTGTGAACCGGGGCTTACTAACTTGTTGTTTTTTTATGTTTGTAAACACAAAGCTCTCTGTGCGATCAGCTTACTTCAGCCAAAATCATTGACTTGGTGCCGGTTCACATATCGCATGTAATATCGGAGCGCACTGCTCCTTCATTACATGCGATCTCCTGTGCGGATGCGAATTCAGCCATACACTGTATGGCTGAAATTCGCACTGCACCAGCACCAAAGACGCACAGGAGGCATTTTTTCAGCCGCATCAGGATCGGATCGCACAGTGGTTCACACTTGTGCGATCTGATCCTGTGCGAACTGTCAGATCGCACTGCGATATGCGATCAAACTGGGGGTGTCGTTAACATATAATTGACACCCCCTGCGTATCGCATATGGCAGTGTGAACTGCCAGATGTGCGGATGCGATGCGGGAACAGGCTGCAAATTTGCAGCCTTCCCGCATCGCACAAGTGTGAACCGGCCCTAAAGTGAGCTGTCAAACTCGTACTGTGTCCAATCACAGTATGGGTCGGCAGGGGGTGCGTACATGTGTGTTCCAAACCCAGAAGCAAGCCGACGACATACAGCAGGGGTCTCCAAACTGAGGCCAGATGTGGCCCTTTGGGCACTATTTCCCCCACTGATATGAGGCACTATTCCTCCCACTGACACCAACAATGGGGCACTATTTCTTCCACAGATACCAATGATGGGATACTGTTACTCCTCCTATTGACCACCAATCCTGAGGCCATATTTATTCTCACTGATGCCGGGCCCAGGATGCTTACTGCCCTGCTGGCCACAATCCGGCCTTCCTAAAGTCTGAAGGACAATAAACTTTGTTTGAAACATTTTGAGACCCCCCACGTCTAGGTATGTTGTCTGGCCTGCCTGTGCCGTACATTCGCATTAAAACTACTGTGGGTGGGCGGCAAGGGGTTAAAGAGGCTCTATCACTAGGGGAAAGGGGTGCCCACTGTTGCAGGTATGAAGTGTAGCCACCAAAAAGGCAAAGTTCTGACCCTTGTCAGTAGTGTTGGAGCTTGCACCGAAGTCCTGCCTCCACCCTTTAATGTTGGCTTCTATGATGGACAGCATCACTGACGAACAGAAATGCGCAGGAAACAGGAAGGGCAGGCAAGCTTTGGCACTCTCAAGAAGTGCCAAAGCTTTGCCTGTCAGAAATGGTTTCAAATTTAGCCATGACGGAACGGCTTAGGGGGTTGCTATAGATATGTACACCCTCATCATACTTTTTGCTGTTTGGCCCCCCAGTGACAGAATTTCTAAGCTTCATCGTCCTATTGAATCGCCTAACAGCATATCTGTTCTTTTCTGACTTGAGGATTCATAAAGGCTTTAAAAAAAAAAATAAACCGTTGGGCAGGCACCGCAGCTTATGCAGACGAAACAGGTACAATGAGCAGGAAGAGATTAATGCATTGTGATGCTGTGAAAACTCCAACAAGGAAAATGCCTTTGTTGATATGGCAACAAAAGTTTTCTGTTTGGACAGCACCGACCAAAGTGGCGTTCTGTAAAGACATCCAGTGTAAAAAGCGCATCAAATTCCATCCGTCATCCAGATCCATCCTGGAATATAATATCGCTGCAGCCGTTCAGCGGCTAGTTGGAAAGTTATTGTGAATATTTAATGGGCACAGAAAATTGTTCCAGTTACTGATCTGCTATTTTACAATACACCTTTTGCATTTTTCAGAAGCCGGAGAACAATACAACCACAAACGCTTGTCTCCTCTGGCGTTCCTTAATCCATGCCCGGGTAATGGAAAAGCCGTGTTCAAGGAAAACACAGTAGAAAGGAGGTTTTTTTTTTAACGTGTTATTTTTCTGAAAATACCGTGGTGAAGAAATGTGAAAAAAAAGACATGCTAACCTCATTCTCGACAGCCTGTTCCCGGATCAGAATAGTGAAGGAAAGTCTAATCCTCCTGTATTGCCGCACAATAGCGATGGAGTTTGTATTATTTAAAGGCTTAAGTGCCGCACTGAGTAGATGTGGCACTTAACTGTTTACAAGGAGGTACTTGAAATCATACACTGCAGCCTTTCTCAAGGCCTTGTGTAAGTGTTCTTGTTCAATCTTTTCTTATCACCATATCTCTTGTCCTCTTTTTTGTTCTGGGTTGTCATGTAGATTACATTATACCTGCCCTTTCAGTAATTACCTCAAAGAAAAACTTTTTTTTCTATGAGACATTTTGTAGTTTAAGGCCTCATGCACATTGGACTTTATAAAAAAGCCAGTAAGTAGCGTTAACTGTTGAAAGCTGTAGCTGTAAAGTGAGTTTCTCTTTCGTTCATTGAAAGACACAGCTCTTCATCCTCATGACCATAGGGTTATACTGACCCCTACAGGAGTAGGACACTAGGCAGAGAAAAGCTTGAGCACGCCTATGGGGCAATCCCTGGGGGTATACTCCCACTTCCTGCTATAGGCATTTAGTTTTTTTCTGCCTAGTCAAAAGTAAGGACCTAGTTCCTTGCTGGGATCTCTGGTCCTAGCAATTTTTTTCTTTTTAAATTATATTTTTTCCTCCTTTTATTATTTTGTTCCTGTGAGAATCTACTCTGTGAGAATCTACTATCAACTGTGCTAGGTCGGCTGCGACATAGCCCCACTGGACAGGGCTGGCCTGCAAGTTAAACATCTCACGAGGGCTGACCGTGTTGGTGAGTGCCTGGTGGGGTTGTCTCTCCCCCCTTGCTGCTATACAGCGGTAGTGCTGTGCTGGACTATGTGGTACAGACAGCGCGGCGGGGTGTCCCTTGCAGTGTTTTTACACTTTGTTGTGCAGATTCCCCTCTCTATTCATGGAGTCCCTGAAGCATGTTTTACCACCTGATCCCCTCTCAGAGGCTGCCGGGCCCTCCAGGGCCCCACAACTGGCTGCACTGATGGCGGTCCTGGAGTCCTTGGTGTCCAAAGTAGATTTGGTCCTAGGCAAACGGGCTAGCAAAAGCGGCCTCCGCCTTCACCTTTTTCCTCTGTCTCATCAGATCCAGGATTTGATTCGTCCGCTGCGGAGACTAGTTACCGTTTGGGGTCTGCGTCCACGCACCCTGGGTGCTCAGATAGTGAAAATGACTCCTCTGTTCCTCTAGCCGGACAAGAAAAGGCGCTAGTGGATGCACTGATTGTATCGGTGTGAGAAACCTTACATATGGAAGATGCGGCTAATGCAGCATCAGATGTGCTGATCACCTTTGGCACCCGCAGGTCCTCCAGAGCGGCGAGGGTGTTCCCCTTTCCCTGCCTTCTTTGAAGATATTGTCTCAAAACAGTGGGGGTCCCCAAAATGCACCCTTGCAATCCCTAAGAATTTTGCAATGCGATACCCTTATGAGGAGTCCCTCCTTAAAAAATGGACGGTACCTCCTGTCATGGACTCCCCGGTTTCCAGGTTGAATAAAGCCACTATTATACCAGTAGAAGAGTCCCTGGTCTTTTCTGATGTGGCTGATAGGCGATCAGAGGCTTTGATCCACCATATGTTCACTGTGGCTGGGTCGTCACTTAGGCCGGTGTTTACCATCACCCTGGCGTCATAAGCTATGACTGAATGGGCAAACGTTTTATGCTGGGACCTGGAGGAGAAACAGCTTCCTCCTGTTTTTGTGGAGCTGGCGGATCAGTTGGTCCAAGGGCTACAGTTCGTCTGTGACGCCTCTTTGGGTACCTCTCCCCTGCTTTCTAGACTGTCTGTCTCAGTAGTGGTCCTGCGGCACATTATCTGGCTGAAGTGCTGGTCTACGGACCAGGCTTCTAAGAAGGCCTTGTCCGGTCTTCCATTCGTGGGGGATCGCCTGTTAGGAGCTACCTTGGAGGACATCATCAAAGGCCTCACAGGGGGAAAGAGTACTCTTCTTCCTCAGGCTTCCAAGGGTAAGGAGGCCCGTCGCAGACGGGGTCCTTCCTTTTCTGCTCACAAACGGCCTTTTCGTCCCTCAGGATGTCAAGACAGGGGATCTAAACCCTTTAGGGCCTCCAATGGGGGTTCCAAGAAGTCTTGGTCGGGCAAACCAAGAGCAGGTTCTACCAGGCCTGTGGACAAAAACTCTGCATGAAGGGGCACCCTCACCCATATCAGGGGTGGGGGGGACGTCTTCGCTGTTTTCCGGACCCGTGGACTTCCCTTATACAGGACAAATGGTTCCACAAAGTCATTTGATCCAGCTAAAGATTGAATTTCGATCATATCCGCCAGAAAGGTTCTTCCCTTCCAACCTGCACTTATCCCAAGATCGCTTAAATGATCTCTATGGGGCAGCGCAAGAATTGTTACTTTAAGGAGTGATTGTTCCGGTTTGGAACATTTTCAAGGTTTCTATTCAAACCTGTTTACCGTTCCCAGACAGGAGGGCAAGGTGCTTCCAATTCTGGACCTCAAGGTACTAAACTGCTTTGTGTAGGTACAGAAGTTCCAAATGGAATCCATTCGCATGGTTGTGGCGTCCCTACATCAGGGGGATTTTCTTGCATCCATTGACATCAAGGACGCTTACCTTCACATCCCCATCTGTATCGCCTATCAGTGCTTCCTCCGCTTTTACGTGGGCGAGGAGCATTATCAGTTTGTGGCGGTACCCTTTGGTCTCGCCTCTGCTCCTTGGGTCTTCACAAAAGTGTTGGCCCCGTTGGCTTTACTGCATCAGCGGGGGATCGTGATATTGGGGTACCTGGACGATCTGATTTTGCGAGCAGAGTCTTTGACTGCTCTGTTGGCCAACTTGGAGATCACTCTGCAAATGCTGAGGGAGTTTGGTTGGGTTCTGATTCTTCAAAAGTCTGCTCTGGTTCTGTCCATGAGCCTGGAATATTTGGGACTAATATTTGGGACTCCCTCTTGCAAAACTTCAGAAATTGCAGGAGGCGATCCGGTTTCTGCTGTCCAGCAGACTGTCATCTCTTAGGACTTGTATGCGGGTGTTGGGCCTGAGGGTGTCTACCTTCAAGGCGGTTTAATTTGCACAGTTCCACTAGAGATCTCTACAAAAGAAGATTCTGATAAAATGGAACAAGGATCCTCAGTCCCTGGACAATCTGATCCTGTTGAGCTGGAGCACGAGGGGGTCCCTGGTTTGGTGGCTTCACTCTCCGGCTCTTGTTCAGGGAAAATCTTTTCTTCCCCTGTACTGGACGGTTGTCACCACAGATGCCAATCTCTAAGGGTGGGTAGGCGTCCTCGGAACGGAGTGTGCTCAAGGGGTCTGGACTCTGGAGGAGTCCAGGCTACCGATCAATGTACCAGAAGCACTGAGCGATCAGGCTTTTTCTGGTTCATTGGACAAGTTGCCTCCAGGGGTGTCCAGTATGGATTCAATCAGAGAATTGCCACTTCTTAGGTCTTCAACAGGGGTCCGTTCATTCCGGTAAGCATTTCTGTGCACACCGGGTGGTCCTGTGTCTTGGTGGAGGTGTTGAAGACCTAAGAAGTGGTTTTGAGAGATCCCTTCAGAGACTCTATTTATTTTGGATGGTGTTATTGGAGTTAACAATTTGCTTTATGGTTCCACACACCAGCAATTGATTGGATTCTCATTGATGCACATTGCACTTTATATTCCACTAATTTCTCACAGGACTTTTATTATTGATTTTAGTATGCAATTGTTTATTTATACATTGTACTAGAGCACTTTAACTTTATATATTTAATATACTTATATGCACATTCGGTTTCCAGCCTATATTGCTTATCGGAAGGTTTGATATTTGCACTTTATTTTAGTGCACCTGGTAATCACACTTTCTATGATTTGAGGAATTTTTTATACAGTGTATGAAATTGGTTGAGCGCAGCTTCATTATATATCACTATATAATTTTTTATCACTTATCACGTTTTCACGTTTATGTTGCGGCTCCTAATTAGGATTTATTTCCTTGCACTTCACACATTTTTTTTTACTATTGCACGGGTACTATTGGTGCTTAACACCAATTTCTCTTTTCCCTCCTTATCATTGCCCTTGAGTGCAGCCTGTCAGTGCCCATCAGTGCACATCAATGAAGGTGAAAAATTACCTGTTTGCAAAGTTTTATAACAAACTATAAAAACTGTTTTTTGCTTTTTTCTTTTTTTTTTTTTTTTAATTTTCGTTTTTTTTTGTTTGTTCAGCAAAAAAAAAAAAAAAACCCAGTAGTGGTTAAATGCTACCAAAAGAATGCTCTATTTGTGTTAAAAATATTATAAAAATTTCATTTGGGTACAGTGTTGCATGACCGCACAGTTGTCATTCAAAGTGCGACAGCACTGAAAGCTGAGAACTGGCCTGGGCAGGAAAGGGGTTTAGGTGCCCAGTAGGTAAGTGGTTAAACTTGAAAACTTAGAATCCGGTGCAGCTGGGTATCATAGCCAATCTGATTCTAACTTCAGCTTCTTCAGTTAAGCTTTGATAATGAGGCCCCATTCACATCGGCCTGATTTGATATGCCAAATCGGAGCCTATTGCCTGCCCTAATCGGTGCAACGCCAACTTTGTGGTGCCGCACCAATTGCCAAAATGAGTTTCTGCACTACTTTTGGTGACTTGGGGTGCAATTTTAATAGGCATCTGTACATGAACCTGCACAAATGTCTGACAAATCGTCCCAGAACTCGCACTGACATGCAGGTTTGAAACTGTGCGAGTTCAGCTGAGCGAGGGCTAAAACCTGGAAGCTGATTGGCTACCATGCAGAGCTGCACCAGACCCCCCCCCCCCCCCACTGACTTCCGGTGGGGGAGGTGTGCCATCAGCCCCTCTTATGTGTGAAATGGCTAAATACACCGAAGAGTAGACTTATGACCATTTTAGATACCGTGTTGAATAATATGTGAAAAATCTTGTTACATGTATATTTGCGAATAGCAAAGACAAAATTATTTTTTAAGTTCTTCAAAGAGCACCAATTTTTTTATTGTGTAACTTTTCTCATGAGAGAGGATGTAATAAGCTCTTCCTTGGGAAAATTCCTGCATTATGTTTCTCATAGAACGTACAGAATTTTTCTGGTCTCTGTAGCATAATAACATTATAGTAATGTAAGGATCCCAGCTCAAATTGTTAAGTTACACTACAAGATCTTCATAGCTGGGAATTAAAGCTGGGCCCTTCGCCCGAGACATTCTGCAGTGACTGGAAATGCTGCATAAACACTGGCAGTATATGCTGTATGTTGGAAACCGATTTCTGTACAGAAGTACATAAACTGCTGTGAGTTGTACAAAGCAAGTAGGTTTTTATCTGTTAACATGGTTTGGTAAAGCTGAACTCCAGGCAAATATAAAATGCATAAATGTAGGGCTTTTTTTCAGCGGGGACGCAGTTCCAGGACCTCCAACACTGAATGTATTTAAGTGCAAGGGGTGCTGGGGTGTGCTGGACGGTCTATTGATGAGGGATCTTATATTTCTGGGGAGTCAGTTGTTGCTAAGAGGAATCTACTGTTGAGAGAGAGGTCTATTGTTGCTGACTGCTGGAGAATCTAGTGTTGCTGCTGGAAGTCTATTGTCGCTAGGGTGGATCTATTGTTGCTGGGGTGGTATTTTGTTGTGGGGGGACATTGTTGTGTGGGTGATCTCTTGTTTCTGGAGGGGTCCATTGTTTCTGGCTGCAGGGGATCTATTTTGCTGCTTTTCTTGTTATAATTAACAAGTTCAATACAAATTACTTTGCACCACAGAATGATACTTGGTTCTGTGTTCTCTAAAAGGGGCGGTACTGGGAGGTGGGTAGGGGATGGGACCAAGGGATGTGCTTGGGGGGTGGGTATGGGGCAGAGGCAAGGGGCGACTCAGAAGAGGGAGTTCCTGCACCTATCCTCTGAGAAAAAAAGCCCTGCATAAATGGATACACCCCGGAAATCATTGGTACATAATTAAAAGTATTTTTAACTGCAAGAAGGTTAGGTACCAAGCTTTGATTTATCAGCCTTGCAGTCCTGGGCAGCAGAGTTCAGACCTGGGGAGGGAAAAGCAGTACAGGGAGCAAATCAGTTATGCTGCAATCCAAGGAACATGCAACTAAGAGAATGAAGAGATCATAGTCACGGAGAGATGAGCTCATCGGTCTGTTGCTGCTTCTTTCTCTGTCTTTCTGTCTACCAAAAAAAAGTGTCAAAAATAAAAACAGGTTTTTGACAATTCCTTTATTTAAAAAAAAAAAATGAAAAAAAAAAAACAGCATCCCCCATGTAGATCTGACGCCGGCTGGAACCGAAAAAGGAAAAAAGAAAAAAAGAAAAAAACAAAAAAAACGCTCCGTCGTCCATGGAGGCTGACCGCCTTCTACAGTTTGACAGTTCTTATATAAGTAAGGGGAAGACCCCACCCCTTGTGACATCATTGTCCCAGCACTGACCTTACCTATGGCGCTTTTCCACTGCATAGAACCGTACCGGCTCGGCACGCTTTTGTGCTTTTCCACTGCGGTACCGCATGGTATAGGGTCGGAACAGTTCGGTACAGTACGGTATAGGTTTGCTTTTCCACTGCATGGAACCGAACGGTACGGTACGGTACGGCTCTGAAAAAACAGTACCTACTCGATTGTGGTTCCAACAGGTACCAAACTGGTACCATATCCCACAATCCTTTGCATGCAGTCACTACTAGCCACTGATTGGTCAGAGAATCACACCCACCCCGTTGTTATCCCACCCACTTAACTTTAGTACTACTTTAGTGGAAAAGCAAACCTATACCGTACCGTACCGAACCATTCCGACACTATACCATGCGGTACCGCAGTGGAAAAGCAAACCGGGCCAAGCAGGGCCGAGTAGAGCCGAGCCGGTACTAGCCGGTACTTGCAGTGGAAAAGTGCCATTACAGTATATAAGAACTTTCAAATGGCGGAGCCTGCAGTAGGCGATCAGCCTTCATGGACAGCGGAGTGTTTTTTGTTTTCTTGTTCTTTCCTTTATTATATAAAGGAATTTTCAAAAACCTGTTTATTCTTTTTATTTATTTATTTTTTTTGGTTATATATTTTTTTTTTGTCAAAACGTTTTATTGAAATAATGCACATTACAAAATACAGGAACATTGCAGGTGTATATAAAACATGGAGAACAAATCCTTGAAACCTTGTAAACTGAAGGTGTGGCAAAGAGGTAGGCAAGGAACAGGCAACATTACAACAGTCACATGATAACAGCCCAACCACAGGCCAGAAAAACAAAAAAGAGGACGGGGGGGAAACGTTGGGACACGCAGAATTCAATTGCGAAGGGTATAACCCTGTCATGTGTCCCCTTCGTCAGCGGAAACCGGGGTAGGAGTACTAAGTCTAGGCTGCGGTGGGGATTCCCTGTCCCCGGCACCCCCAAGGGGAGCTTGCTGTACCAAGGAACAGAGAGCCCCCACCAAAAACTGTGAGAATCCCGGTGAAGGCGTTTCGTACAAGGGACACCGGTCTATGCTGTTAGCGAGGAGTGAAAGACTACCTTCCGGCTAAGAGAATGAAGAGATCATAGTCACTGAGAGATGAGCTCATCGGTCTGTTGCTACTTCTGTCTCTGTCTTTCTGTCTACCAAAAAAAGTGTCAAAAATAAAAACAGGTTTTTGACAATTCCTTTATTTAAAAAGAAAATTGTCCCATCACTGACCTTACCTACAGTATATAAGAACTTTCAAATGGCGGAGCTTGCAGTAGGCGATCAGCCTTCATGGACAGCAGAGCGTTTTTTTTTTTTTTCTTGTTCTTTCCTTTTTTTATATATAAAGGAATTTTCAAAAACCTGTTTATTCTTTTTATTTATTTTTTATACTTTTGTTAGTGAATGGGTATGGGTAAAACATGTCATGCTTTAAAATTGCGCATGCCTGTTGAATGGCGACAAACTATGGTACTTCCAATCTCCATTGGTGACATTTTAAAAATGTTTAATGGTTACCTGTTTAGAGTTACAAAGGAAGTCTTGCGCCAGAATTATTGCTCTCGCTCTAACAATTGTGGCGATACCTCACATCTTGTGTGGTTTGAGCACCATTTACATATGTGGGTGTGACAAAAAGACCCCAGGTCTCTCATTTACCCTTAAAGGCAAAAGAAAAGAAAAATTTACATTATGACTTTAAAAAAAAATAATAATTTTTTTAATGCCTGAGACTTGGAAGTGAGGTCAGAGGTCACTCTGGTCTTCCAAGGGCATAGAGCCGAGTGCGGGCCATCTTGCCCTCACGTGACTTCCTGCCCAGCAAACGTCCGGTGAGCTTGAAAATGCCTGTAAGGCGGCAGGAGTGGTGGGGGGGGCATCTCTCCCACATGCCTATAGAAGTGATCTCGCTGTGAATGCGCCCATGGGACCTTTTACATTGTGTAGAGCAACCTTTTTCAACAAGGGTGCCAAGGCACCCTGGGATGCCTTGAGGTTTCTTCAGGGGTGTCTTGGCAAAATGCCTAAAAATGTATCATAAATTGTATGTAAGCCAGCAGTTGGATCAAGCCTGCCTTTTAGTTACACAAAGCCACGGGTTTTCATTGTGTACCATTACGACTTTCTAGACCAGTGGTTCTCAACCAGGGTTCCTCCAGAGGTTGCTGAGGGTTCCTTGAGCAATGAGCACTTTCTGCCTCTCAGATAAGTTTCCCTGACACAGGTTCCCTTACCGGCAATGGTGGAGGGAGCACCGGATGGAAACATCGGCCGTGGTGCCGACATCACTGGACTCCAGGACAGGTAAGTGTCCTAATATTAAAAGTCAGCAGCTACAGTATGTGTACAGTATGTGTAGCTGCTGACTTTTAATTTTTGGAGGGGGAGGCTGGAACACCGCTTTAAAGGGTGCCTCAACTTAAAAAAGGTTGAGAAACACTGGTGTAGAGACTCGCCCATAGTAAATAACGATACTGGGGTTGGTATCTAACATCAAAATAATGACGTATATGTGTTGTGGGCAGTTGGCAAGTGGTTAATACAGCTTTTTCCTGTGTTTATAAGGATTTCTCCATATATAGAGCCCATCATTGATTCATTTTCTTCGACTTTTGCTCCCCTCAATTACCTGTTTGTTTTGGTTTTAGATAAGTGTTAAATTATAATTGTCAGACTTCTAAAAATGCTTGTTACCTGGCTGTCATTCTGTCAAAAAGTTCATAGTTCAGTTTACAGTTCTGACTTTAATTTCTGCATGCTTGATCCATGTCAATGATGGACCAAAGGATCAACATGACAGCCAGGCGGCTAGCATCTTAGAAGGGGAAGCCAGCAGTGTTTCTTTCTCATGATACATTTACTTTTATTATTGTATCCTTTTCTTAATTACAGCAGATTTGTTTTTCCTCCAAGATCGTTCTATTTTCCAACCTCACAGTAGGTAGTCTAAGCAGTTTCTATTATTAAATTGACCATAGCTAAGAAATAATAAAAAAAATGGAGAGTTTTGGCTCCCATGTATGTTTTAATTTGTGACGTCGTCTGATGAATACATCGAGCCTTACTCATGTTGCTTTCGGAGCATTCCCACACAGCTTGTATATTGTGTTTGTGCTGAAATTTCTCTGGAGGATAAATGTCTTGTAAAACATTCTTGCTCTGCAGCATGAACGAATTATTAAACTCCAGAGCATTGGAGGAGAAGTGGAGTGGAGAAAATAATTTTTTCATTAAAATGCAGTTTGTATTGATAGGACAGATTACCGGCATTTGATGAAATGTGAAACTTGGATCTGTGCATATCACTAAATCAGTGCAAGGTTTGTTTTGGCATCGAGCAAGGACTGAAATAAACTTCATGGCCAGTTAGTTCACCTACAACTGATATAACCAACTTTGCCATTTGTTTTTTTTTCTTTTCTTTTTTTATGATGGTGCTAACATTGAATATTGAATAATTAAAGCCGAACTCCAGGCAAAAAAAAAAAAAGTTTTCCCTTGCAGTGGAGCTGTGCCAAGGGTTAACTGCTCCTTTTTTGTCTAAGGGATTGGAAAAGGGACATACATTTTTTTTTTTAAATCAGAACAACTTTATCTGTGTACCAAAAAAACCAACACAAATAACAGACAATAAGAACTGGCTGCAAAAACAGTATCAAGCACAGTGACATTGAAAATGCAAGAATTCAATCAATCAAGAAAGAATGATCACAATAAATAAAAAGAAAAAAATGGAGCAAAGCAGAGAAAACTAAAACCACACATCTGCCATAGAAGCTACATGCCAAGGCCTAAGAAATGCAAGTAGTAGAAGAGTTCAACCACCTGTCCCAAACTTTAGATTATTTTCTTATACGGGTGAGTGTCATTAACTTCTTTGATCCAGGTCGCCAGGGTGGGTATAGCTCGTTGGATCCACACTCGAGCCAGGAGTTTACGGGCCAAAAAGAGTGTTTCATGCAAAAATTTAACCGTATGTTTGTCTAAGTCATCATCCGGAAAAAGCCCCAAAAGGCACATTCTGGGGTCGAGTGACACAGGAGCACCCATCTGATTCGTGGAGGAACTGGACCACTTGTGCCCAATATCCCCGCACGCTCGGACATTGCCACAAAAGGTGATCAAACGTGCCAATCGACTGCAGGCATTTAGGACACTGAGGTGTCCGGGTAGAACAAAATCAAAGGGACATATATTTACCTAATCCTCTGATCCTCCCCCCACAAGACCAGCCCCTGTGGTTCCTGCCCCCCCCCCCAAAGAAGTCTTGTGCGATGGACTTCTCCTGATGTCATTAAGCCCATAGACCTGCTCTGGACATGAGGACATCAGGAACAGTCCATCGCTGGATCGTGGGGGAGCACTGTTTGCTGCTGGAGCCGAGGATCCGGTGAATATAAGATTTTTGGTCGCTCCTGGACAAAATGAGCAGTTGACCCATGCAGTGCAGGAAAACTTTTTTGCCCAGAGTTGGGCTTTAACTTTTTGTTTTTTAACCCAGCTGAACTTTTAGTTTCTATCATCTAAATATGTTCCAGACATATCAAAATTAAAAGTATGAAAAGTCTTAGGACCCGTTCACACTAGTCACATGCTAATACAATTTGTTTAGTTTCCATTGTGTTTCAGTGCCTTGCGTTGTTCCAGGAGTTTTTTTTTTTAACTATTGAAATGTCAAAGTAACCTTTATTCATTGTTCTGCGGTGTGAAAATAGGTGGTGAGCTCCAGTGCTTTGCAGAAAACGGAAGTATGTCTGCATTTTACGCATGGCAGTGCAACCCACCTGAAGGTATAATACAGTTGTTGTCTATAAAGTGGGGTACACTTTACGAACTACGATTCTTGGCTAGTGTGTACACAACTTTCAGCAGCCGATGCCGACATTTTCCACGAAAAAAAATGGAGGGACAAACACCAAATTTTTTATTGTCCGTCCCCAGCACAACCAATTTTCGTTTAATGTGTATGCAGTACGTCTGCGAAAAAATGGATACGAAAGACCGCGCATGATCTGAAGTTGCTGACGACCCGGAAGTCTAGGAACAAACGTCCCAAAAAAAATAAATAAATAAATAAATCAGACGAGAAATTTTGTGAATATTATGCACTGTCAACTAAAAACGGTTATGACTGCTGAGCATGAGAGCGAAAAATTGTTGGATATTTCGTCCGATTTTCATCACGTGTGTACGAGCCTTTAGCCCTTACAGTGACTGGCATTGATCAATGTGCAGAAACATGGTAGTCAGCGCACATAGTGTGAAATTGGTTCTTACAGTTTGATTGTTTTAGAAAGTAGACGGAGCCTGAATAGAAAAGCCTGTCCCCTGCCAACATGCTGCAGAGAAGGTTCCTTGTTCTCTATGTGGAAGCAGTGGTCTCTCTGCAGAGGTCCAACACACCCTCTTGCTGAGTCAGACATGTTTCTATGCAACCAGCAAAGTACATTCTTTCTACTCAATGGAAAGCTTTAGCTCTGACTCAGCAGGGGATGTGTTGGACCAGAAACAGATTACTGCTTCCACACAGAGAGCGAGGTTCCTTTTCTGCAGACTGCAGCATGCTGGCCTTGTTGGGTAGAGTCTGATAACTCCCAACAGTGATCAACACATTTCCATGCTGATGACTAAATGATTGGGAGCTTGCTCCACAGCAGCACATAGAGAGAGCAATATGAAGAACAAGCTAACTAAAACTTGCAGACTCCAGGTGACTACCTCAATACTTATGGGTAACAGCAGAAACCTTAGACTGGGGGAAAATGATTGGCTGTTTTTTGGCAATGGTTATGCTTCCTCCGCCTTTGCATACTTGGGTAATCTGTTCATTCATATGTTATTGGTTTGGCAGTCGGAAGGTTTGACCACCATTTGATGTCTATGGCAACTTTTATGGTCCAATATCTAATAATTTCCTGTTCTATTATTAATGTAGGTCTCAACCTAGCCATGCTCAAAACAGAGATATCATTGTGAGGACTGTCAGAAAGATTTATCAATTTGAGAGCTGGACATTGACACAGTGAAATTTAATGTTAACTGATCCAGCGAGGAGGAAGTCCTGTTGACATATGATGCTAACTCATTTGTCACTGAGGGTCTCTGCTGGGCTTCTTAGCTTTCCCAATAACCCTGCTCATGTTTTCTTAGACTGTGATGTGAGAAGCCACAGAGGGCGAAGGCTTGTGGCAGAAGGCAGCTAGTCCCATGAGTACACGTTTACTGTTCCTGTAACGCACACAAGTTATTGAAATTCCTTAGTGCAGGGTTTGGCATTTAAAATTCTGACAGATTTTGAAAAATTGCAAGACCTTTAAGGCTGTGCCAGGCTAGAACTTGTAGTTCCTCTGGAAATCATTATGTGGTACATGATTGACACGGAGAATAAAGGGGAATTCAAGGTAACTTCCATTCAGGATAAACATTATGGGGTAAACATACACACTGGCATGTTTGCCTTTGAATTTCATAGCTTGCCAGCAGTACCCAACCCAAAAGTACAGGGGTTGGACAAAAATATGGAAACACTAAATGATTTGTAGGTGTGAAAGTGACGACATGTTTGGTGTTGAAAGCAGAAGTGATGTAACATGGGAGGGTAGGTGGCATAAACTCGAAACATACAAAGAACACTAGGCACACCAAACTGGGTCAATAACAGCTGCTGCCTTGTTTATTGGTTTTCACTAATATAAACAATTAACAATTCACCATAAGAGCCCGTTCAGACTAGCGCGACACGACTTTGGGAGGCGACCTGTGAAGTCGCGTGCATCGCTGTGCACCGCGACTTCGGCGCGACTTGCAGAGACTTCACAGAATGGAAGTCTATGCAAGTCGCCTCCAGGTCGCCCCCAAAGTAGTACAGGACCCTTTTTCTAAGTCGGAGCGACTTGTGTCGCTCCTATTAGAACGGGTCCTGTGCTAATCAATGGACCGCGACCGAGCGCGACTTGTCAGGCTGACAAGTCGCCTGACAAGTCGCGCTAATGTGAATGGGCTGTTACTCTTTTAATTAATGAATACTTAAAAAATGTAAACAAGGAGGCGCATGCGCGGCAGCTCCCAAGATGGCCGCTTAGGACCGGAGCTCCGCGCCATCCCGGCACTATCTCCCGCCCAGCGCGGTAACGCAGCACATTAGCAGACCCGGATCGGGGTCCGCACCTCCACCGGACCCGCGGGAATCACTGTATGCAGGCTAATCGGGTCAGAAGAGACCTAGCGAGGCAATTTACCTCAGGGTTTCCGGAGGCAGTGCTATCCAAGATGGCGGATCCGTCCCAGCAGCGTGAGGAGATGGAGGAGGGGGACGCCGCTCAGCTACATCCAGATTCTCTGGCTAAAGGAAACTGCCTGGCTACTCCACAGGGACCTGTGAGTAACCCCCTGCTCCTGACTCCCTCCCCAGCCTCCACAGAGTCCCTCCTGAGCAGGGTGATGGGGGATTTCTCCCCTGCCTGCTATACACCCATACCCACTATCAGACCCCCTGCCACGGAGGGATCCGGAGGGCTCTCCCATTCAGATTATGAGGATCTTCTTCACAAAATGTCCATCATGATGGAGAGGGGTATGTCACAAATTGCTGACAGAGTCACCTCAAACCTAAAAGTGGATTTTCAGAACCTGGGTGACAGGATGGAAGCTATTGAGAACAAAATAGACAGGACAGTGACAAAAACTAACCAGCACACTACCCTCATACAATCACTTCAGGATCAGCTGGACTCGGCCCTCCTTAAGGTGGAAGATCTTGAAAACAGGTCTCGCAGGTACAATTTTAGACTGCGGGGTCTGCCAGAATCAATTGCGGATGTCCAGACCGCTGTGCAGGGGCTCATTAAGGATCTTATCCCTGATATACCAGCGCACAAACTTGAACTTGACAGAGCTCACAGAGCACTGGGTCCCCCAAGGCGGGACGGTAATCCGCGGGACATAGTGGTCAAACCCCACTTCTATATGATAAAGGAAGAAATTGTCAGCAGAGCCAGGAAGGTTCAAAATCTTACTTGTCAAGGCCACGCAGTTCAGATTTTCACTGATCTAGCCCCATCTACAATACAACGACGGAGATCCTTAAAACCACTCTTGTCCATTCTGTCCCAGAAAGAGCTTAAGTATTGGTGGGCTTTCCCCTTCGCACTCAAGTTCACCTACAGGAATAAGACGTATACCTTTTCCAGCTTCACGGAAGGAGAAAGATTACTGCATCATCTGCAACTAATGCCTCAGCCCCCGGATCACCAAGCCTCTTCAACTGGCCCAGGATCATCCAAGCGCCCCAACCCATCCAGCCCCATTGCCCCGCTCTGGAACGGATCCAAATTTAAGCGCTCTAAAGATGGCAAGCCCCCCTGATCGTAGCCACGGATGCTCCTAGCAAGATTTCCTTCACTGTGGAGTTCCACCTTATGAACCTGTCTCCTTGATTAAGAACCTTTCGGTTCTTTGTTTTTGATTTTTGCCTGCTATTTTTGATCCAATCTCTCGGGCAGGCTCCCCTTCAATTGGAGGGGTCCTGCTCGGGGAGTTTCGCAGTCCGGACACTGGCCTGCCATTTGTTTATGAACTTTGCAGACGACTCTGTCACTGCCTTTGGGGGCTCTTCCAGCTGGATAGCTGGGTAGCAGCGGAGCACCTGGGGGTAGTGCATTTTTTTTTTTCTTTTTTCTCCTGCAGCCGTTCTACTTGCATGCTTACCTGCATTTATTTGTTCTTTATTTACAGCATTTGTTTACTTAGGGCGGGAGCCCTGCCGGAGTGGTCGAATGACGCCTCCACTAGTCACGGGAGAGGATCTCGGTTCTCTCAAGTGACTCTCTCCAGCCCCCCTTCATGGGAGGTTGGAACTCTGTACTTGACCTTGTCGGGTTGATGTGGACCTCAACCCGACATTGGATGTCCTATTTGGACGTTGGTCCACGACTTCACCCTTACCCGCTTCTCTCCCTTTTTCTCCTGTCTCTCTCTCTCATCTACTTTCTTCTTTTCTTGCAGCTGGTCCCTGGGAGAATGATGCTTACGATCTCTACACCTAACCGGATTTCCAGATTTTGTCGAATGAACACTCCAGGTATCTTGTCTCGGAACGGGGTGAGTGATGTGATTTTTCAGATGCACCTACACTACCTGCTCCATGTCTCTTTCTAAAACTACAGCCCCATGCCTCAAAATAGCTACCCACAATACTCAGGGTCTCAACTCTCCCATAAAGCGAAGGAAGGCTTTTCAGGATTACCACTGCAGAGGGGTAGAGGTCTTATTGCTCCAGGAGACTCACTTCCCCCACTCATACTGTCCCTCGTTTTTGCACGCTAAGTACCCCACTTTCTTTTTAGCCAATGCAGAGGACAAAACGCGGGGTGTGGCGATCCTTTTTGCTAAATCTTGTAACTTCACCCTCCAATCTGAGCTACGGGATCCCGGGGGGCGCTTTCTGCTAGTCAAGGGTACCATTGCAGAACAATTGTACACATTTGTCTCGTACTATGCACCAAATCAGAATCAGTCCCACTTCTTCCAGCACATGTTTAGTCGGGTTTCGCAGCATCTGGAGGGCCGCGTCATTTTTGGAGGGGACTCTAACACAGCTTTTGACTATGGCTTGGACAAATCTAAACCACTGGGCTCTCGAGAGGTTAAACCTCCCAAACATAGCTCGCAGATAGCCAAATTGATTAACCAACTGGGACTGGTGGATGGCTGGAGGGAACTGCACCCGACATCGAAAGATTACACACACTTTTCTCATCCTCACCAGACTTTTGCACGCATTGACCATATTTTAGTCTCTCGGGCCGTGCTCCCCTCACTGTTATTGGCCTCTATTAAAGACGTGGTATGGTCGGACCACTCGATGGTGGAAATTAAGGTAGCCAGGACCTGCACCCCTAAGGGCCCCTTCCAATGGAGACTTAATGAATCCATTCTTAGTGAACCCTGTAGAGTGTCGGAACTCGAGCGTGCTATTTCGGAATACTTCTCTTTGAATGACCTAGATGGGATTTCTCCTGAAGTCCTCTGGGCGGCTCATAAATCGACCATTAGGGGGAAACTGATACAAATATCATCCAATCTCAAACGGGAACGGAATGCACAAATACGCCGCCTGGAAAATGAATTTGTAGCCTTAAGTACCGAACATAAGCGTAAACCTACCAAGGCGTCCTTGAAGGCACTTGATGCAGCAAGGGCAGACCTTAATTTGGCTTTGACCAGCTCGGCGGAGAAACACCTCCGATGGCAGGGAGCCAAATTTTATCACCAGAGGGACAAAATAGGGTCCATGCTGGCCCTGAAGCTTAGGCCCAGAATGGGATTGCATGCAATGCCCAAAATGTCTGTAGGGGGGGGAGGCAGGACCCAGAACCCACAACGCATACTGCAGGAATTTGCAACCTACTTTCGAAACCTTTATCAAGATGCACACTCGGATAAGACACAAGCGTTACAATCCTTCCTAGACAGCCTGCCTATCCCTAGTATCTCCGAGAAACATACGGAGGTCATGGATGCACGCTTCACTGAAGCGGAGGTCAGAGGCGTGATTAAAGATCTTAAATTAGGTTCGGCACCGGGACCTGATGGGTTCCCTAACCTTTACTACAAGACATTCTCTGACTTGCTCTCCCCCTACTTAACTAGATACTTTAACACCCTTAAAACCGGTAGCCCGGTCGACAAACAAAACAATCAGGCTTTCATCTCAGTGATCCCTAAACCTGATAAGGACCCTGGAGAAGTCAGCAATTATAGACCCATCTCGCTCATAAATAATGATTTAAAGATACTCACTAAACTACTGGCGAATAGGTTGGCGTCCTTCATTAATCTTTACATTCATAAAGATCAGGTAGGGTTTATCCCTGGCAGACAGGGTCCCGACCAAGTGAGGCGAGCGATCGACATCATCTCTATACTACAGTCAGGCTGGTCGGGGGGTGTCCCGCAGGAAGGTCTGCTCCTTTCCATAGATCTTCAAAAGGCATTTGACTCAGTTGAATGGCCGTATTTGTTCTCGATATTAGAAAGATGGGGATTTGGAGCACACTTCATGGGCATTATCAGGGCTCTTTACTCATCCCCCACGGCAAGAATAAGATATCAGGGATATTACTCTGACTCGTTCCCAATCTCTAAGGGGACGAGGCAGGGATGCCCCTTGTCACCTATTATATTCGCAATCGCTATTGAAACTCTCGCCATTGCACTTCGGTCTAATCCAGACATTAAGGGGGTCTCCTGTGGCACTCAGGAACATAAATGTGCATTATTTGCAGACGACCTTCTTTTATTCGTCACTTCTCCTTCAGTCTCCCTCCCTAATGTATGCAAAACATTGGCTAACTTTGCAGATATTTCGGGCCTTCGGGTTAACCTATCAAAATCCTCCATCCTAAATATCTCCGTAAAAAGAGAGGAGGCTCAACGCTTGCAATCCTCCTTCGAGTTTCTTTGGCAAGACTCCCGTATCAGATACCTTGGGGTTAGCCTTACGGCCAAGTTCGAGGATTTACATAAAGCAAATTACCCAGCTATTTACCAGTCCTTGAAGGGTGAACTACAGAGTTGGTCTCTTTATCGATTATCATGGCTAGGCAGAATTAATGCTGTCAAGATGAATCTGCTTCCTAGGCTTCTCTACATATTCAGGGCTCTCCCTGTTCCACTCCTCAGGGAACCGCTGCGGAAATTTCAAAACCTGATTATCAATTTTATCTGGGGGGGAATGGGACATAGACTCTCTCGCAAGGTATTGTATGCACTCAGACGGAAAGGGGGGTTGGGAGTCCCTAACCTTTGGCTCTATTACCAGGCTGCGCGATTAGCACAGCTCTCTGCGGTTTACTCCAGATTTGAGAAACCAGACTGGATACAAATTGAAAGACAGGCAGTTCCTATGTACACCCTGGATTATCTCCTATGGAGTCCACCTAAGCTCAGACCTCCCATACTGTCGCCTGTTTTGTCGTCTTCCTTCGCTTTGTGGGATGGTCTACGGCAGTCCTCCTCCCTCACCTCCAGTATGAGACCACTTTCACACTTATTCCATAACCCGGCATTTCAACCCGGTATGGACATTAGGGCCTTCCAATGGTGGCTGGATAAAGGAATTTATCGTATAGGACACTTCTTCACCTCCCAGGGACCTCTCACCCTCAAACATTGCTCTGACAAGCTCAAAATGCCACTTTCGGAAAAGTTTAGATTTTTACAAATCTCGCACTTTCTCACATCCATCTCGAAAGGGGAATCCCCTCCCTTCTCTTTCACAAGCTATGAGGTATGGTGCTGTAATTCAGCGGAGCAGAGAGGGGGCATCTCAATAATCTATAATTCACTGGTATCCGACCAAGAGAAACTTCCATATATGCGGGCCTGGGAACGGGATCTGGCGTCCGAATGGGACAGAGAGGAATGGGGTAGGGTTGGATTTCGCTCCTTTCAGGGGATCCACAGTATATCATTAATGGAAGCAGGCATAAAAGTCTTGACCCGTTGGTATTTTGTGCCCGTCAAATTACACAAGATGTATCCCTCTGCCTCACCTCTCTGTTTCAGGGGATGCCAGATGCCTGGTTCTATGTTGCATATATGGTGGGAGTGTCCTAGAATTAGGGGCACATGGAACAGAATTTTTCATATGATATACAAAGTGACTGGACATAGGATTCCCAACACTGCCCCTATCGCCCTACTGCATTCAAAACCCCCGGGCATTCCGAAATACACCTACACACTGGTTCGCTACATACTGTTGGGAGCCAAACTCGCTATAGCGGGATCCTGGAAATTGCCCAGGGTCTCCATCAGGAAAATAAGGAATAAAATCACATGGATTATGACCCAAGAGAAAATGGTCAGCGTGCTGACCACCACGGTACCCAAATTTGAGATGATTTGGGAGCCCTGGGCATCCTACGTAGGTATCTCACTGGTTCCAGGAGTGACTATGAATTAGATTGTCTTACTGATGTTATCTGGGGACTGGCTGTAAACCCTTACTTCTGTCCTATTCTCTCTTCTTTTCTCCTTTTCCTCCTTCCCTTCTCCTGATCTTCTGTCATTCCAATCTTCTCTGGGCCATAGGGCCCTTTCTCTATGTTGTTGTGAGGCAACTAGTTGTCATTACGTTATGCCTTATATGGGAGTTTGAAACCCGATTTGGTACAGACATGTACCGGGAGTATTCCTCTATTTACTGATCTAATTTTCTTATTTCACCATGCTCACATAGACCTCTCTTGGGTCAGGATACTTGATGACAGGCTTGACAACCATGAAATCTCATTGGTTTGTTTGTTTTACATGTGCTACATTTGTTTCCTCATTGCACATTGACTCTTTGGTGTTGTCAGAAAGGTACTCTTCTATGGACTACTGGCAAATGCCCTGGATGTCCTCTACTCATGTTATACCTTATACTATTGGTACTGTTAAGCTCCCGAAGTTGTGTTGCCTTCTTTACAATATTATTGTACTTGAATGTCCTGTACATTTGTTATTCTTGAATAAAAATTATTGAAAGTAAAAAATGTAAACAAAATCAGCCAAAATCAGTGAGGCTCTTTTCAAATATCCCTTTGGTGACTGGCAACGACCCCCCTGAGCCTCCTGCTTAAATAGGGGTCCCGGGAATTTCTGGAATGTCCTGGGGGGTTAGGTGATCCTAAATTACCTATTCTAGAGGACCCCACAGACTTTCCAGAACATACTCAGGTCAAAAAAGGTCAGCTGACTATCACACAACCCCCCTTTGAACTCAATCATGGGGGAGGGCTTGGGACTCCTACTGCCACCATCCCATGAGGAAAAGGGGGGGCTTAAAACAGGCTATCCCCCTTTCCTCACAATCTTTTGCTTCGGTTGTGAGCCCGTGTCCACAAAAACTGTGTGGAGGGAACTCCTTAAGCAAAACATTCACAGACAAGCTGTAATTGCTTAACCACTAGTGACCGATATTAATGCTCAGAAGAGGAGAGAGTGGTGCAACACTCATACAGTACACCCCATAATTTTTTTGTAAATTTTTTTTATTATACCTTTTCATGTGACAACCCTAAAGAAATTACACTTTGCTACAATTTAAAGTAGTGAGCGTAGAGCTTTTATAACAGTGTAAATTTGCTGTCCCCTCAAAATAACTCAACACACAGCCATTAACGTCTAAACCGCTGGCAACAAAAGTGAGTACATCCCTAAGTGAAAATGTCCAAATTGGGCCCAATTAGCCATTTTCCCTCCCCGGTGTCATGTGACTTGTTAGTGTTACAAGGTCTCACGTGTGAATGGGGAGCAGGTGTGTTAAATTTGGTGTTATCGCTCTCACTCTTTCATACTGGTCACTGGAAGGTCAACATGGCACCTCATGGCACAGTACTCTCTGAGGATCTGAAAAAAATTGTTGCTCTACATAAAAATGGCCTAGGCTATAAGAAGATTGCCAATACCCTGAAACTGAGCTGCAGTGCAGTGGCCAAGACCATACAGAGGTTTACCAGGACAGGTTCCACTCAGAACAGGCCTTGCCATGGTCGACCAAAGAAGCTGAGTACACGTGCTCAGCTTTAATATCCAGAGGTTGTCTTTGGGAAATTGACATATGAGTGCTGCCAGCATTCCTGCAGAGGTTGAAGGGGTGGGGGGATCAGCCTGTAAGTGCTCAGACCATACGCCGCACACTGCATCACATTGGTCTGCATGGCTGTTGTCCCAGAAGGATGCCTCATTTAAAAATTATGTACAAGAAAGCCCGCAAACAGTTTGCTGAAGACAAGCAGACTAAGGACATGGATTACTGGAACCATGCCCTGTGGTCTGACGAGACCAAGATAAACTTATTTGGTTCAGATGGAGTCAAGTGTGTGTGGCGGAAACTAGGTGAGGAGTACAAAGACAAGTGTGTCTTGCCTAAAGTAAAGCATGGTGGTGGGAGTGTCATGGTCGGGGGCTCTATAAGTGCTGCCGGCACTGGGGAGCTACAGTTCATTGAGGGGACCATGAATGCCAGCATGTACTGTGACATACTGAAGCAGAGCATGATCCCCTCCCTTCAGAGACTGGCCTCAGGGCAGTATTCCAACATGATAACCACCCCAAACACACCTCCATGATGACCACTGCCTTGCTAAAGAAGCTGAGGGTAAAGGTGATGGACTGGCCAAGCATGTCTCCAGACCTGAACCCTATTGAGCATCTGTGGGGCATCCTCAAATGGAAGGTGAAGGAGCACAAGGTCTCTAACATCCACCAGCTCCCTGATGTCGTCATGGAGGAGTGGAAGAGGACTTCAGTGGCGTCCTGTGAAGTTCTGGTGAACTCCATGCCCAAGAGGGTTAAGGCAATGCTGGAAAATAATGGTGGCCACACAAAATATTGACACTTTGGGCCCAATTTTGACATTTTCGTTTAGGGGTGTACTCACTTTTGTTTCCAGCGAGTTAGGCATGAATGACTGTGTGTTGAGGTATTATGAAAAGACAGCAAATTTACACTGTTATACAAGCTGTACACTCACTACTTTACATTGCAGCAAAGTGTAATTTCTTCAGTGTTGTCACATAAAAAGATATAATAAAATATTTACAAAAATGTGAGGGGTATACTCACTCACTTTTGTGAGATAATGTAAATTGTGGACTATCGATTAATGGAAGACTGCAGTGTGGTCCGATGAATCAAGCTTCACACTGTTCCCAACCACCGGATGTGTTTACATGTGGCGAACACTGCTCCAAGCTTATGACCAGGACTTTCATTTGCCAACGGTAAAGCATGGTGGCGACACAATCATGGTTTGGCCAGCCATAGCTTGGTATTCTTCAGGCCCCATTATCACCTTGAAAGGTAGAGTTATTGCCAGCGACTATGTACAAATTTTGGCCTACCATGTGCACCCTATGGTGCAGACATTGTTTCCTGAAGACAGCACCATTTACCAAGACAATAATGCTCTGATTTACACAGCTGGTGTTGTCAAATCATGGTTTGACAAGTATGCAGACAAAGTCTCGAACCCTTCCTGGGTGCCGCAGTCTCCAGACCTCAATATCATTGAGCCACTATGGTCATTGGTCATTAGTGGAGAACAAGGTTTGAGCTCGTTTTTCCTCTCTGGCATCTATGTGGGAGCTAAACAATTTTTGCCTGAAGAGTGGTATCAGATTCCAATATCCACCATCCAAGACTTTTATATTTGTCAATTCCCAGGAGAATTCAGGCCACCTTGGATGCCAAAGGCAGTCCAACACCATATTAGGTAATGATTTTGTTCTTTTACCTGGTGTTTTCATATTTTTGTCCAACCCAGTATCTCACAGCTGACTGCTTGCTACTTAGTACAGGAGTTTGTAGATGGGGTATAAAGAGAAGAGCTCACTGGTACTGCTGAGGGAGCTGTATAGGATTATAGGTTGCCTTTCTTTCTGCATGCCTTCCATAATCCCCATGATTGTGTGACTTTCCATGACTGTGTGACTGAGTATTAGGTTCTCTCCTTCATTTCAAAATATAAAATTTGGTAAATTTGCACTAATTTATTTGAATGTGACTGTAAAACTGATAGAGACATCTACATATTTTTTAAAGTATAACTTTAATAAAGTTGATATTTAAATTGTCCACCACTACATGCTAAAAAATACCTATAGTATGATACAGCCTTGCCAAGAAAAACAATCCAGTTGGGTCTTATTTTTATAGCTGGTCTGTATTCATGGTAGTCCCCAGATATTCAGGGAGTAAGGGTGGAGTTTGGGCCAGCCATAGGACTAAATGAGGCTGCTATGTGTTTTAACTAGCTATAAGACTCTGTCGGGGGGGAGGGGGTTTACAAACAAAATATACTCTACCAGTGATAACATGGGAGATTGGAAACTGGTGTTCTGGCCCAAATGCCTTTGAAATGTTGGATTAATCCTCTAAAACAATGAAGCCAGCTACTCTGCAATATCCATGGAAACAAATCAAATGCGTTTCGGTTGAAGCCTTGCTCATAATGCTGAGTAAGGCTTCGGCCAAAACGTATTTGAATATTACTGCTGTATCCTGCTATGTAGCCAAACAAGCGTTGTTCCAAGGAATGTTACTGAGTTTCCGGCTTCATTGTATCAGTCTGGGTGTTTCTCTTGAAAAAGGTGTGCGGGTCAGGCATGGCCAGCACAGTAAAGAGCACAGAAATGGGGCTGAACGTAAGTAATTAAGTACATGGGTAACAATGAGGGGAAAGGGATATGTTTAATGGACAATCTCACATATAATTAGGCTTTCCTTTAATAAATCTTGGTAGTCCACCTGGGATAGTACTTACCTTCCTCTCTGAACCAGGGATCTCTCCTCCAAAAGGGTCCCACCCAGTTCCTCTTCATACTGTGCATGCATACCATGTCCCATTTATATCTAAAGGTTAGCAATTCTCATGGTGGTCTCTAGTGGTCCCTTTGAGCACAGCTTAACCAACGAATGGGTCCATGATATGCATGCAGTCTAAAATTAAAGTTGACTGGGACCTTGTCAAAGGAAAGATTGCTTGATCGCGGAGGGAGGTAAGTATTATTCCAGTGGCCTGTGTTCAGGGTGGTGGAGAGAGTTATTAAAGGATATCTTCACTAATGGGTAAAGTTGACCTTTAAATTATAATTTGTGTTTTATACCTCTCAGGAACTTCAATGGGGAGATCTGCATGCAGAGAATTTGTTGCAGCAACTACAATGAGTTTGCATTCTGTAGGTTGGTGCTTTAGTTTATGCTATATTATGAAGAAAGAAGCAGGGCTGGAAACTTTCTGTGATAAGTAGATGTGTGTCAGGAAAATGGCAGGGAAATGTTTCCTGTAGTCTTTAAAAGACATGAGACCAGTGGGTGACACAGCCCATAGAATTCCACCTAAAACCCAATTCTAACTTTAGGGTGGATCAATATCAAAATTGGACCTATTGAGGGAATGTTATATTGCAGTCTAACTTTCAATAATGGTTAGATGTCAGGACATTGTGTGACATAATCCAGAAAGGCGCCCCCTCCCCAGTAAAAATGACTTTTGGGTCTTTTCGGATGGCGTGTTTATGCTGACCTTCCATGCCATGTTATTTTGCAGTAAATCAGGCTCCGTGGCAGCTATTTGAGAATGTGTTAATCCAGCAATGCCATGGTTTTTTGCTGGAGGTCCTCTTCCGAAGCCAAAGGTGCTCAGTTCATGCTTTTCAACACTTTGTAAATTGTAGGAATGTTTTGAGAAATTCTGACAGTCCTTTTCTGGCGTTTTTCGAACTGGCTGCTCTAGAACTTGTAACAGGAAACAAACAGTAAAACATGGATATCAATCATATGGAATTACTTAAACTGGAGTTGTATGTACTGCTGGGGGTAGTCCAAAATGAACAAGGAGGTGTGCTTCAAGGCCGGTTTTATAGGGTATTGTAATCGAAAGCATTTCATTTAATAAAAATTGCAGTTTAAATATCTGTCAGGCAAGGCCGATCTGTGGTCTTACTGGCAGTTTAGAAAACACCACCTTCTGTTTTTGTTGTATAGCCAAATCAAATCCAGCATACCATGCTTTACTTGTAGAAAATTTAGCAAACAAAATAGTTATAAAGTAGATGCAAATGGTAACTGAATGACAGTTTGCTAAATCACACTGTCCTAAACAGCTGCCATTTTTATTTTAAATAAAATACTGTTTCACAAATGTTTCATCTTTGTTATATCTCAGTACTGCTAATCTGCTGCGACCTCACTGCAGCCACTCCCTGTTTACATGTACTCCAGTGATGACTAGTGGTGGTGGATTTCTGTGTAATGGCAGCAGTAGCCATGATTGCATGTTTTTGCTTTGACACAGCCACTTGTATTCCCCATCATAACCCTGTGTGACAAGGTGATAATGCAGGAGTATTATTAAGGGACAGGGACAGGGCATTGCCACCCTATAACAGGAAGTGCCTTAACCACTTGCCTACTGGGCCAGTTCTGTCCTTTATCTCCTACATGTACAAATCATAATTTCTCTTACTTTCATTGACGGACACAGCATCTTCTTTATTCTGGACCCATTGAGCTACGTTACCCCATACAGGAGTAGAACACTAGGCAGAAAAAAAGATTTAGCACCGCCTATGGGCAGTCCTACCTGATAGTCAACCTTCTCTCTACCATAAGCAGCTCATGTTTTTTCTGCCTAGTGAGGAGTAAGGACCTGGCTCCATTCCAATTTCCATTACTTTTTGTTTTTTTCTTTTTCTCTTTTATTGGAATTTTTTCTGTAGTGATCTTCTATCAACAGCCAGGCTGGGTGACTGGCTGGATAATCTATATCCAGTGGTCACCCTAGTCTGGCCAGCATGCGCACGCAAAGCTTTAACTACGCGCTGGGTCGGCCGCAACATGCCCCATCCTAGACCGGGGGGGCCAGCGAGTTGAACGCCTCGCAGGAACACATAGGCTTGTGTCACAGTGTTACCCTAGCTGACAGCCCCCCCACTTTGGTGGCGAGAAGGCTCTGCCTTTGGAGTGTTGCCCGCTCACTCTGCTGGATTGGTAAGTTGATACCCCCTCCCTTTCTTCCCTGGGCGCGGGTACTCCCTGGGGTGGTCGATCCCTATGGAGTTCTCCTACACCCCCCCCCCCCTGGGCTTGTTCTCCCTCTAAGTGTTGAGACTTATTGAGGTTGGGACTTGGTTGCCGAGTCCCCCTGAGTCTTGGGGGAATTGCTGAGGGCATCTGGGCTGTGTCAGTTGTGGACTTGGGGCTGTGTTACTAGGGCCCTCACAGTACTTTAAGCTTTTGCAAACTGCAAGCAGTGGCCGCTGCTTTTGTGGCCTACAAACAGTACGGGTCCCTGGAGCCTGGTGCTTTTTTTGTGGACATGTGCCCCTTTTTGGGACCCCCGGGTTTCCCTCCTTCCCGTCAGGCACCCCCCTTCATCTGTCCCCCCCATCCTACCCCCCTCCACTTATGCTGGGGCTGTGTGGGTGGTCTGGTCCACCTCCTGGGGTGGGGACAGGGCGCTATGCTAATGATGGGGGGGGGGTACACCGCGGGCAACCGGATGATCGGCTGTGGAGGGCAGTTGTACATGATGGGGGCTCCTGCCAGGGCCTCCTGTCCTGCCTGGGCCTGTCCTTGAGGCCTAGGGATCCCTCCTGGGAGCCTCATGGTGCCATGCGGGGCCGCCATTTTCTTGTAGCCTGTGTGCTCAATGCACGGCGGCCATGTTTGCATAGTCCGTCGGCCATTTTACAATGGTTTGCCAATTAAAATAGCGGCAGCAACGACAGTGGAGCCCTGTGGGTGGCAATTTCCTGGATTTTTTCACTTCCTGATCACCGCGCGTGGAGTGCAGATTACCCTGGTGGCTGCAGGTGCCTCTTTCTGCTGGGTGGTGAGTCGGGGGGGGTCTTCTCCCTCTCTGCTGAGGATCGCTTTGTGCCAGGTGACCGGGTTGTGCTGTCAGCGCGGTGGCAGTTGATTCACCATTGATTCACTGTTGGCGGTCCTGGAGTCCTTTGTGTCCCAGGTTGGGGTGGCTTTTAGGTGACGGGCTAGCATAAAGCGCCCCCTGCCTTCATCTGTCTCATCAGATCCTTAATCTGATTCGGCTACCGCGGACATGGGTCACCCTGTTGGGTCTGAGAACCACATGCCTGGAATCCTCAGATAGTGAGGACGATTCCTCCAAATCTGCAACCATGCACAAAAAGGCGCTGGTGGAAGCACTGATTGTATCTGTGCGGTAGACCTTAAAGATAGAGGACGCAGCTGCAGCTGCGATGGAGCTACAGGTTCCCTTTGGCACTCACAAGCCATCCAGAGTGGCAAAAATGTTTCCTTTCCCCGCCTATTTTGACAGAATTATCACTAAAGAGTGGGGATGACAAAAGCGTCCCCTTGGGGTCCCTTAGTGATTTGCTAGGCAACACCTCTATGAGGAGTCCCTTATTAAGAAGTGGACACTCCAGTTTCCAGATTGAACAAGGCAACTATGATTCCGGTTGAAGAGTCCCCGGTCTTTAAGGATCCGGATGACACCAGACTCTGACCGAATGGGTTAAGCTTTTACACCGTGACCTGGATGGAGAACAGCTCCCCCCTGCCTGCAGACTGCATGTTGTCTCCTGCTGTCCAGCAGATGGTCATTCCTCCGGACTTGCATGCGGGTGCTGGGCCTGATAGTATCTACTTTCGAGGCGGTTCCGTTTGCACAGTTCCATATGAGGTTCCTGCAAAGGGAGATTCTGGCCAAACGGGACAAGATTCTGCAATCTCTGGAACCCAGCTGAGCCGGGGAACGAAGGAGTCCCTGATATGGTGGCTTCGTTCTCTGGCGCTTTGACTGGGCAAATCCTTCCTCCCCTTGTATTGGAGAGCGGTCACAATGGATGCCAGCCTGTCCGGCTGGGGAGGCGTCCTCGGCGGAATATTCTGCTCAGGAGCTCTGGACACTGAAAGAATCGAGACTACCGATCAATGTCTTGGAACTCCGAGCGATCAGTCTGTGCCTGGATCATTGGATTGTGTTCAGGGATGACCAATGCGCATTCAGTCAGACAATGCCACAGGCATGACTTATGTCAATCACAAAGGGGGCACAATATGTGTCCTGGCGGCACTGGAGGTAACCGGCATTCCAAGGTGGGCAAAACAGTTCATTCCAGCCCTCCCCGTCATACACATTCCCAGGTGGAAAACTGGCAGGCGGATTACCTCAGTAGGCAGGCGTTGGACCAAGGGGAGTGGTCCCTTCATCTGGAGGTGTTTCATCAGTTGTGTCTCCGGTGGGGCATCCCTGAGGTGAATCTGTTAGCGTCTCAGCTCAACAGAAAGGTGTGGAGGTTTGTGGCTTGGTCAAGGGATTCTCTGGCAAATACCACAGATGCATTGGTGGCCGCGTGGGGTCAGTATCGTCTGATTTACACCTTCCCTCCTCTCCAGCTCCTGCCAAGACTTCTATGTAGCATCAATGCAGAAGGGATTCTGGTCATCTTAGTGGCTCCGGACTGGCCTCGCCGGGCTTGGTACGCTGATCTGGTGCGACTGGTCACTGGCATTCCTTGGAAGCTTCCTCTCAGGGATGATCTGCTGTCCCAAAGGACAATGTTCCATTTTGCTTTACAATCGCTGGCTTTGACGGCTGGCTGCTGAACTCCAGGTGCTGATGGATAGAGGTTTGTCTGAGTCAGTGATTCCAACACTGTTAAAAGCTAGGAAATCTACTTCTAGGAAGATCTACCATTGTATGTGGAAGTCGTACTTTGCGTGGTGTGAGTCTCTTGGGGTTCATCCTCACTTTTTCTCAGTGGCTCAGATCTTTACCTTCCTTGAACGGGGGGGGGGGGGGGGGGCAGAAACTGGCATTAAGTACTATCAAGGATCAGGTGTTGGCCTTAGCGGTCTTCTTTCAACTGGCTTTGGCCACGTACTCCCAGGTGCTTACCTTTCTTCAGGGAGTTAGGCACTTGGCCCTCCTGTGCGGTCTCTGTTGTTGTCTTGGGACCTTAATTTAGTGTTCCCAGTCCTCCAGAAGCCTCCTTTTGAGAATCTTTAAGAGTTTCCCCTGCTTGCGCTGTCCCAGAAGGTGGCCTTCTTGGTGGCTATCACCTCTGTGCTCAGGGTGTCGGAATTGGCGGCATTATCCTGTCATTCACCTTACTTGGGGGTTCACAGAGATAAGGTGGTTCTTCATACCTGTCCGTCATTCCTTTCAAAGTTTGTCTATGATTTTCATTTGAATGAAGACATTGTGTTGCCTTCCCTGTGTCCCAGGCCAAAACATTCTAAGGAAATTGCTTTGCATGCCTTGGATGTGTTCTGGGTGACTAGGGTGTGCCTGGCAGCTATGGAGTCTTTTAGTAAATAAGACTCGCTGTTTGTGCTTATGGATGGGCCTCGGAAAGTGTTGTCCACTTCCTCTGTGACCATTTCCACATGGATCAGACAGATGGTGGTGCAAGCCTATTCCATCAAGTGTCAGGTTCCTCCTTTCCCTGTCAAAGCGCACTCTACTTGGTCGCTCAGTGCCTCCTTTGCCTTCCGTCATCAGGCATCAGTGACGCAGGTTTGCAAGGCGGCCACCTAGTCGTTGGTGCACACTTTCACAAAGTTCTATAAAGTGGATGTGTTGGCATCTGCGGATGCTTCCTTTGGCTGCAAGGTTTAGCAGGCTGCTGTTTAGAGGACCTGGTCCTCTTTGAGGGTTTATTTTTTTTTTTTTCAGATGAGCTTCAGTTGTTTTGGTTGCGCTCCTGTTCACCTGGTTGGCTATAGTTAGCCTTGGAAATGTATTTTTTGCTATTCCCACCCCTCATGTTTAACACTGCTTTGGGACGTCCCAATGGTTAGGAAGATCAAGAGCTGTGTCCATCAATGAACGAAAGAGAAAATTGGATTTTTGACTACCGTAAAATCCATTTCTCTGATGTTCATTGACGGACACAACACTCACCCCTCTGTGGAGCTGTAATTCTTCTGACACTGCTTGTAACAAAACTGAGTACCTATAGCAGAGAGGGGGAGTATACCTCCTGGGACTGCCCATAGGAGTAGTCAGACTTTTTTTCTGCTTAGTGTCCTACTCCTGTAGGGGGGGAGTATAACCCAATGGTTAAGAAGATCTGGAGCTGTGTTTGTCAATGAACAACAGAGAAATGGATTTTACGGTAAGTCAAAAATCGAATTTTCTGTCCCATGGGTGAGCCTCCCAGCAGCCTTGCATGTGAACTCTGTTTCCTGGGGTACCCACCTTTCTGGGTGGCCTTAGGTGGGCAGTTTCTTGTGAGAATTCTGCAGAGGTGAATTCTGTCCATACAGGTGAACCTGCAGTTCCTTAGACGACCGGTTCTTCTGCACCAATCAATAAGGTTTTTCCTCCTATGGGGGCTCCGGTCCTCTGTTCGGCAGGCTGGAATGTATTCCCTTCCCTTCCTGTGGACAGTCTTTTTTTTTTTTTTTTCTGGAATGCCAACCTATCCAGCTGGAGGGAGAGCTCTTGTTGGAGGCATTTTTGAAGAAATTATTTATTTGCAAAACTTTATAACAGAAACTTTATATCAGAAACTATGAAAAACACATTAGTGATCAAATACCAACCAAAAGAAAGCTCTGATTGCGTGGAAAAAGAAATGCTAAAAAAAATGGGTACAGTGTTGCATGATTGCGCAATACAAAAGTGCGACAGGGCTGAAAGCTAAAAATTTAAGTGGTTAGACATAAAATCACAGCTCACCATAGCCAATGCTAGTGTGGATGTACACATGTGAAAGCCTTAGCCAATGCTGCTCCTTGGGCTGTGCCCCCTGACATGTCTTGCCCCACCCCCTGGGGCCTAATCATAGGGATCAGTTTGGCTTTATATACAGTATATCAACTCTTAGCACTTAATTAGATTAGGATTATAAATTTCATTTGAAAATTTATAGTGTTTCAGTTGGGGGAAATTCTATTCTATCTAGTGTGTAACATATACAATGAAAGTTTTGTGACAATTGATTTGTGCTGAAAGTTCCTGACTCCAAAACATCTGCTTAAAAAGCCAGTTTTCATGAGTGAAAAACAATTTTTACAAACTTATGAGGAGCACCAGGACCCCTTGCCTGGATAAAGATTTAAAAAATGATAATAAGGAAAGGTCCCATGAAGGAAGTTTTGCTTTATGAAACCTGTACTCTCAAAACACATGCTAGGTTGAACACACAATCAAGGGAATTCAGCTTAACATTTCTGGCCATTGATTGCCTAAGAATACCTGCACAGAATTCAGGTAAGCAATTGGGCAAATGTCATTAAAGTGGAGTTCCACCCTAATTTTATACTTACCTCCATCTTCTCGCTCCAGGTCACCTGAAAAACAAATGGATAATCGCAATTTTTTTTTTTTTTTTTTTACTTACCTTGTAGAGAAAATATACTTACCTTACTTCCTTCTTCCTCCCCTCGGCGGCCACAGCCCGTCGTCACTTCCTGGCATTTGCAATGATTCCTGGGAGCTGAACGTCATCGCTCCCAGGAATCATTGCGCCTGCACCGGCCCCCGACGTCAGTTCTGGCGCTCGCGCGCGCGCGTCATTCCCTTCTAAACAGCTTCTGGGCATGACGCACGCGCACCGGAAGTGACATCGGGGCCGGTGCAGTGCATCGTGGGACCGAAGAAGAAGGAAGAGGACGCCAAAGAGGATCGCGCTGGCTTCAAGCTGCCCACACCTGAGATGGCAGCGCTGGAGAATACTTTTTCAAGGTAAGTATTTTTCCTAAAAGGTAAGTGCAACCCGGGACAGATCAGAGGCTAGCCATTGTGGAATGTACTAGCCCTGACTGTCCCGGGGGTATTTTTTTAAAAAAAAAAGTGCACTGGGTGGAACTCCGCTTTAACAACCACTTTCCAATTGCCTAACTGGGGAAAATACTGTACATCATTACTTTCATGTTTAATACCAAGGTAATAGCTGCAGCTAGATACAATAACACCAGTATAATTTTTTCCCCTTAAGCGCCGGTATTTCTCATAAAAGTGGTACAAGCGGCAGATTCATCGCTGGGTAACTTTTAGAAGCGACGGGAGAGGTCGCCCCCCTCCAGCCACTCCAGCCGGTGTTGTTTGGACTTACCTGACGGATCAGGAAGCCCAAAAACGTATCGGGCGCTGGCAGCAGCTGGGCACAGAGGTGATTGAAGAACAGATGGCCTCCACTCATGTCTATGCCCTAGGGGGACCGGAGTGATGTCATGATGTCACTTCCAGTTCCGGCCACATGTAAACAAAGCTATTTTCTCTGTTGCTCATTGACAGACGCAGTCCTCTTTGATTCATATCAAATTGGGTTATACTGCCCTCTACAGGAGTAGAACACTAGGCAGAAGAAAATGTTCTGGCCACACCTTAGGGGCAGTCCCAGAGGGTATATCCTCTCTCTCTCTGCTACAGGATGTCAGTTTTTTTCTGTCTAGTCAGGAGGTTGGGGCGTGTATCGATTTCAGCAGTGGTCCTCAGGCGTGTGTTGTGGTTAAAGTGCTGGTCGGCGGATCAAGGTTCCAAAAAAGCTTTGGCTAACCTCCCCATTCAAGGGAATCGCCTGTTTGGGGCCACCTTGGATGAGATTATTAAGGATCTCACTGGGGGGTAAGAGCACTTTTTTGCCACAGAATACTAAGGGTAAGGGACCTCGTCAGAGATGGGGGCCTTCCTTTTCCGCTCATAAAATGTTTTTTCGCCCTGCGGGGGCGGGCAATAAGACAAAGTCCTCCAAAGCCCCTCCAGGGGGTTTCAAAGGGCGCTGGTCGGGTAAAAAAAAGTCCGGCTTCTCCAGAGCTGAAGATAAGACCACTAAAGCCTGAAGGTGTGCCCCCACCCATATCTGGGGTGGGGGGACGTCTTCACCGGTTTCCGGGTTTCCATGGCTTTCCAGAATCCCGGACAAATGGGTTCGCGAAGTCATACGGTCGGGATACAAGATCAAGTTTCGATCACTTCCACCGGTGCAATTCTTCCCTTCCAATATTCGACTATCCCCGGATCGCTTAAAAGCTTTGCGGGGGGCAGTAACGGATTTGATGCAACAAGGAGTGGTGGTCCACGTTCCTTGGACAGAGCGTTTTCAGGGGTTCTATTCGAACCTATTCACAATACCCAGAAAAGAGGGCAAGGTGCGTCCAATTCTGGACTTAAGAGCACTCAATCTTTTTGTCAGGGTACAAAAATTCAAGATGGAGTCCATTCGCACAGTAGCGGCCTCCCTGCATCAGGGGGATTTTCTGGCGTCCATAGACATCAAGGATGCCTATCTTCACATTCCCATTTACGCAGGACATCAACGTTTCCTGCGTTTTCCCGTAGGAGAGAACCATTATCAGTTTGCGGCATTACCCTTTGGTCTCGCCTCGGCTCCCTGGGTCTTCACAAAGGTGTTGGCCCCAGTTTTGGCGCTGTTGCGACAGCGAGGCATATTGATTCTAGGTTACCTAGACGATCTTCTGCTTCGTGCGGAGTCTCCGCAGGCTCTGTTGCTAAACTTGGAGATCACTATGATCTCTTTGCAAGAGTTCGGGTGGCTGGTGAACCTGCAGAAGTCATCTCTGGTTCCCACCAGGAGGCTGGAATATCTGGGTCTAATCTTAGACACATCCCTGGCAAAAGTATTTCTCCCTGCGGAGAAACTCCAGAAGATTCAATCAACGATTCAGTTGTTACTATCCGTCAACTGGCCTTCCCTTCGGACTTGCATGAGGGTCCTGGGTCTGATGGTGGCTTCCTTCGAGGCAGTACCATTTGCCCAGTCCCATACCCGAATCCTTCAAAAGGAGATTCTTCTCAAATGGAACCGGAATCCCGATTCCCTGGACAATCAGATCCGATTGAGCGAGCGGACCAGGGAATCTCTGGTCTGGTGGCTTCGGTCTCCAATGCTCAGCCAGGGGAAGTAATTTCTTCCAATATACTGGACGATTGTCACCACGGATGCCAGTCTATCAGGATGGGGAGGAATTCTTGGCAGATTATCTGCCCTGGGGCTTTGGTCCCTGGAAGAATCCAGGTTACCGATAAATGTATTGGAACTGAGAGCGATCAGACTTTGTCTGATTCATTGGACCGAGCAGCTCCGGGGTAGCCCGGTGCGGATCCAGTCGGACAATGCCACAGCAGTGGCTTACGTCAATCACCAGGGGGGCACCAAGAGTGTCCTGGCGGCCATAGAAGTGGCCAGCATTCTTCGTTGGGCGGAACGATTTGTTCCAGCTCTCTCCGCGGTATTCATTCCGGGGGTGGAGAATTGGCAGATTCTGGATCAAGGGGAATGGTCTCTTCATCCAGAGGTATTCCACCAACTGTGCCTTCGTTGGGGCACCCCAAATGTGGATCTGTTGGCATCTCGGCTCAACAGGAAGGTGCGGAGGTTTGTAGCTCGCTCCCGCGATCCTCTAGCAGACGCGCTGGTCGCCCCGTGGGGGCAGTATCAGCTACTGTATGCCTTCCCTCCTCTCAAGTTGCTGCCGAAACTTCTTCGCAGGATAAAGGTGGAGGGAATTCCAGTTATCCTGGTAGCCCCGGACTGGCCTCGTCGGGCCTGGTACGCCGACCTGGTCAGGCTGGTCACAGACGTTCCTTGGCGACTTCCTCTCAGGGAGGATCTGCTGTCGCAGGGACCGATCTTCCATCCTGCTTTACGATCGCTGGCTTTAACGGCCTGGCTATTGAGACCCAGGTGCTGAAGGACAAGGGGTTGTCAGCTTCAGTTATTCCTACTCTAATTAAAGCAAGGAAAGCGACTTCCAGAAAAGTCTATCATCGCACATGGAAGTCTTATATCGCGTGGTGTGAATCCCTTGGGTTCCCTCCACGTTCTTACTCGGTGGCCCGAATATTGGCCTTTCTGCAAAAGGGGGTTGAGCAGAAACTGTCCTTGAGCACTATCAAGGGTCAGGTTTCAGCGTTGGCAATCTTCTTTCAGAAGCCTCTGGCTACTCATTCCTTGATGCAGAGTTTCATCCAGGGAGTGCGGCACCTGGCTCTTCCAGTGCGCGCACCCTTGCCGCCTTGGGATCTTAATTTGGTATTGTCGGTTCTTCAGAAACCTCCCTTTGAAAATATCAGGGAAATTCCCCTGCTTACTTTATCCCAGAAGGTGGCCTTTTTGGTGGCTATCACTTCTGCACACAGGGTGTCAGAACTGGCCGCATTATCCTGTCGTTCCCCATATCTGGTGGTTCATAGGGATAAGGTGGTTCTTCGTCCGAATCCATCCTTCCTTCCTAAGGTGGTTTCAGAGTTTCATTTGAATGAGGATATTGTGCTACCTTCCCTGTGTCCTAAGCCCAGTCATCCTCGGGAGTTTGCGTTACACTCCTTGGATGTGGTTCGGGCGATCAGGGTATACTTGAATACTACAGATTCATTTCGTAAGACGGATTCACTTTTTGTGATCACGGATGGCCCTAAGAAGGGGTTGCCTGCATCTGCCGCGACTATCTCCAAATGGATCAGACAGACGGTGGTACAGGCTTATTCTATTAAGGGTCGGGAGCCTCCGTTCCCTGTTAAGGCGCACTCCACTCGGGCGCTTATTGCTTCCTGGGCCTTTCGCCATCAGGCGTCAGTGCTTCAGGTTTGCAAGGCGGCTACATGGTCGTCGGTGCATACCTTTGCAAAATTTTATAAAGTTGATGTGATGGCATCGGCGGATGCCTCCTTTGGCCGCAAGGTTCTGCAGGCTGCTATTTGAGGAGACCGGTGGTCTACCTCGAGGGTTTTTTTCTGTTGGGTTTTCAGTTGAGTCTTATCCTTTTGTTTGATGAGCCTTTAAGACTTCTAGTTGGCACCGATTGGGCCTTCTGGATTGGATTTGATTTCCGTTATCCCACCCCTCATTTGTGGCACTGCTTTGGGACGTCCCAATTTGATATGAATCAAAGAGGACTGTGTCTGTCAATGAGCGACAGAGAAAAATTGATTTTTGTAAGAACTTACCGTAAAATCCTTTTCTCTTAAGCTCATTGACAGACGCAGTACCCGCCCCTCTACTTTTGAGTTGGGTTGGGTTAAATTCTCTGACACTGCTTTGTGACATAACTGACATCCTGTAGCAGAGAGAGAGAGGATATACCCTCTGGGACTGCCCCTAAGGTGTGGCCAGAACGTTTTCTTCTGCCTTGTGTCCTACTCCTGTAGAGGGCAGTATAACCCAATTTGATATGAATCAAAGAGGACTGCGTCTGTCAATGAGCTTAAGAGAAAAGGATTTTACGGTAAGTTCTTACAAAAATCCATTTTTTTTTTTTAAAGAAAATCTTTTGCTTTTGTGGGTAGAAGAGAGATTTGGGTTCTTTTAGACCCGTGGGGGTTCGCAGCAAAACGATTGGTGGTGTAGCATGTTGCGATCGGTGGTGCGGCATACCATGTGATCAGTTGTGTCCAATCACAGCTGATCACAATGTAAACAGGAAATGCCTGTTATCGGCATTCATGTCCATCTGCACTGACAATCAGGGCATGATGATCAGTGCAGCCCCAACAGTGCCCACTAGTGATGCCTTTCAGTGCCCATCAGTGCCTTCTCATCAGTGCCGCCTGTCAGTGCCATCTATCAGTGCCCATAAGTGCTGCTTATTAGAACAATAGTATGTCACCGCCACAAAAAATAGTAGAATCAGCAGCATGCAATGTTGAATGCAGTGTGAATATACCAACACTATCAGTGAACAATCAATAGAAGGTTGCAGCGCTATAAAATTAAATAAATATAATGCAGTATACCATATCACAAAACTAAATGTGACACAAACAAATCATATATACTGTATCAGAAGGACATAAGCTTAGTAGAGTCCATATGTAAGAGTCCAAGTGAAACAGAATGCTGTAGTTCCTGGTGCTCAATGATAACTCAAGTGTCACCACGGTGATATCATCCACCAAATAGTAAAATTGCGAACTCACCATAACCATATGCTGTCTAAATTATAGGACAGCGAACACGCAATGGTATTGATATGATATCTCTCTGGAAGTGGTGTCAATAACAGAGATCTGTGCACTCCCACGCTTTCAAAACTATGTCATCGTATCACACTTTCAAAACTATGTCATCGTATCACACTTTCAAAACTATGTCATCGTACAGGGTGTTCAAACCGATCATGAAAGATAAATTACCAAGCATGAGAAATAAAATCTCATAGTGTAGTATTTATTAAAACAAATGGTACAAATCTATTTAAAACACTAACTCACTGAACAGAATTCAGTGGTTAGAATAAAAACAGAAAACCAAAATTCTGGTACAAATCCATAGGCAAGGTCCATAAAGTGCAACACAACTGGTGCAGATAATGGTAATGCACTTACTGTGAAAGCCGCCAAACTAAATTTAAGATGGCGGCTGGACCTCAGACGTATATCTCAGCTCAACAGCTGTTTTGCGCCACGCGCTTCCTCAGGAGCTTGGAGATACCGTCAGAGGTATCCATATTTATATGTACAGAGCCTTGCGAAAGTACACTTTGCGACCTTTTGCCACATTTCAGGCTTCAAACATAAATATATAAAACTGTAATTTTTTGTGAAGAATCAACAACAAGTGGGACACAATCATGAAGTGCAACAAAATTTATTGGATATTTGAAACTTTGTTAACAAATACAAAACTGAAAAATTGGGCGTGCAAAATTATTCAGCCCCTTTACTTTCAGTGCAGCAAACTCTCTCCGGAAGTTCAGTGAGGATCTCTGAATGATCCAATGTTGACCTAAATGACTAATGATGATAAATAGAATCCACCTGTGTGTAATCAAGTCTCCGTATAAATGCACCTGCACTGTGATAGTCTCAGAGGTCCGTTTAAAGCGCAGAGAGCATCATGAAGAACAAGGAACACACCAGGCAGGTCCGGGATACTGTTGTGGAGAAGTTTAAAGCCGGATTTGGATACAAAAAGATTTCCCAAGCTTTAAACATCCCAAGGAGCACTGTGCAAGCGATAATATTGAAATGGAAGGAGTATCAGACCACTGCAAATCTACGAAGACTTGGCCGTCCCTCTAAACTTTCAGCTCATACAAGGAGAAGACTGATCAGAGATGCAGCCAAGAGGCCCATGATCACTCTGGATGAACTGCAGAGATCTACAGCTGAGGTGGGAGACTCTGTCCATAGGACAACAATCAGTTGTATACTGCACAAATCTGGCCTTTATGGAAGAGTGGCAAGAAGAAAGCCATTTCTTAAAGATATCCATAAAAAGTGTAGTTTAAAGTTTGCTACAAGCCACCTGGGAGACGCACCAAACATGTGGAAGAAGGTGCTCTGGTCAGATGAAACCAAAATCGAACTTTTTGGGAACAATGCAAAACGTTATGTTTGGCGTAAAAGCAACACAGCTCATCACCCTGAACACACCATCCCCACTGTCAGACATGGTGGTGGCAGCATAATGGTTTGGGTCTGCTTTTCTTCAGCAGGGAGAGGGAAGATGGTTAAAATTGATGGGAAGATGGATGGAGCCAAATATAGGACCATTCTGGAAGAAAACCTGATGGAGTCTGCCAAAGACCTGAGACTGGGACGGAGATTTGTCTTCCAACAAGACAATGATCCAAAACATAAAGCAAAATCTACAATGGAATGGTTCACAAATAAACATATCCAAGTGTTAGAATGGCCAAGTCAAAGTCCAGACCTGAATCCAATCGAGAATCTGTGGAAAGAACTGAAAACTGATGTTCACAAATGCTGTCCATCCAATCTCACTGAGCTTGAGCTGTTTTGCAAGGAATGGGCAAAAATTTCAGTCTCTCGATATGCAAAACTGATAGAGACATACCCCAAGCGACTTACAGCTGTAATCGCAGCAAAAGGTGGCGCTACAAAGTATTAACTTAAGGGGGCTGAATAATTTTGCACGCCCAATTTTTCAGTTTTTTATTTGTTAAAAAAGTTTGAAATATCCAATAAATTTCATTCCACTTCATGATTGTGTCCCACTTGTTGATTCTTCACAAAAAAATTACAGTTTAATATCTTTATGTTTGAAGCCTGAAATGTGGCAAAAGGTCGCAAAGTTCAAGGGGGCCGAATACTTTCGCAAGGCACTGTAGTCCTCACCAAATTATTGATTTTCCTAATTAGGGACAGAACGGGGTGACGGGACGTTATTTCCATTTTCGCTGCCATCTAAAATGCAACCTTCTTTTGATAGTGCTGCGTATTAGTGCCACCTCATCAGTGCCCATCAGTGCAACCTCATCAGTGCCCATCACTGCAGCCTATCAGTGTCTGTCAGTGCAGCCTCAACAGCACACATCAGTGAAAGAGAAAAATTACTTATTTACAATATTTTATAACCGAAACTAATAAAAACTTTTTTTCTTTTTTGTTTAACATTTGGTATTTTTTCGTTTGTTTAACAAAAAATTATAAACCCAGTGGTGATTACGTAACACAAAAAAAGCTCTATCTTTCCAAAAAAAATTATAATAATTTTGTTTGGGTACAGCGTCGATTGACCACGCAATTGTCATTCAAAGTGTGACCGCTCTGAAAGCTGAAAATTGGCCTGGGCAGAAAGAGAGTGAAGGTGCCCCGCAGGCAAGTGGATAAAAATGTCATTAGCATGTTGATGAAGGGGCAGGAAGGAACCAGGGCAGGCAAAATATAAGCAAAATAAATGTAATCTTTAAGTTAGCCAATCAAAATGCACTCTGCAAAAGTCAGTCTAGCACATGATGGATTGGGATTGGTACTTACAGTGCACCTGTCATGAGAGAAATATGGAGTCTTCCATTACTGACCTTCTAATGAAAATACAGCAGTTCTGTGTGATAGGGGGTGGGGGGCTGTTCATATCAGCATAGAGCACTGAAGTGGGAAAATAAAAAAATAACATTTGCTGTAGAGAAAAGGTTGATTTTAGGCATTTCCAAGGGAAATATATATATACCAAAAGACAGCGCTTACAAGATACCACAAATGAATGTCTCTCTAATATTTGAACAAGTGTTACAAACAAATGTATTGGGTGATTTTCCGTTGGAAATAATATAAATAATTAAACCCGCGCTAAGTGAAAGAGGTTAAGTTGCTTATGTGAATAGATAAATGATGTAGCTGCTGTTCACTAAGTGAAAAACTTGGACAAAATATATACTGTATACCAAAAGGACAGCGCTTTCAAGATACCAGAAATTAATATCTCTCTAATATTTGAACAAGTGTTACAAACAAATAACCGTACATAAATAAGTATTAAATAGTTACTATATAATAAAGTTACATATTACATAGTTACATAGTTAGTCAGGTTAAAAAAAAGACACAAGTCCATCGGGTTCAACCTAAAAAAACAAAAATCAGTATTGAAAACCCAACCATACAATCCCATATACACAATCCTATACCCGTTGTTGATCCAGAGGAAGGCGAAAATAAACCCCAGCAAAACATGATCCAATTTGCTAAAGCAGGGGAAAAAAATTCCTTCCTGATCCCCCAAGAGGCAATCGGATATTCCCTGGAGGGAGTCTATTCCACATTTTCACAGCTCTTACGGTGAAGAAACCTTTCCGTATGTGGAGACGAAATCTGTTTTCCTCTAGACGTAAAGAGTGCCCCCTTGTCCTCTGTGTTGACCTTAAAGTGAACAACTCAACACCAAGTTCACTATATGGTCCCCTTATGTATTTATACTAAAAAGGTGCTGGTAGTGCTCCAAACGAAAGTGCTGGGATTGCTCCAAGTAGCCATTGCAGGGTGTCTCAAATCCCCTTCACTAGCTACTTGGAGCAATCACAGCACTTTCGTTTGGAGCACTACCAGCACCTTTTTATATTTGCACATATTTGGACTTTTTTTGCACATTATATGGGACTTTCCCTGGCACTAGTAGCACTTTTTAGAGTACTGCACCTTTCAAACACTAGTGCACTTTATAATAGAGTAACTATTTAATACTTATTTATGTACTGTTATTTTTTGTAACACTTGTTCAAATATTAGAGAGATATAAATTTGTGGTATCTTGTAAGCGGTGTCTTTTTGGTATATACGGAAAGTATTCAGACCCCCTTAAATATTTCACTCTTTGTTATATTGCAGCCATTTGCTAAAATCATCTTCTTCCTCATGAATGTACACATAGCACCCCATACTGACAGAAAAACACAGAATTGTTGACATTGTTGCAGATTTATTAAAAAAAAACTGAAATATCACATGGTCCTAAGTATTCAGACCCTTTGCTCAGTATTTAGTAGAAGCCCCCTTTTGATCTAATACAGCCAGGAGTCTTTTTGGGAAAGATGCAACAAGTCTTTCACACCTGGATTTGGGGATCCTCTGCCATTCCTCCTTGCAGATCCTCTCCAGTTCTGTCAGGTTGGATGGTAAACGTTGGTGGACAGCCATTTTTAGGTCTCTCCAGAGATGCTCAATTGGGTTTAAGTCAGGGCTCTGGCTGGGCCATTCAAGAACAGTCACGGAGTTGTTGTGAAGCCACTCCTTCGTTATTTTAGCTGTGTGCTTAGGGTCATTGTCTTGTTGGAAGGTAAACCTTCGGCCCAGTCTGAGGTCCAGAGCACTCTGGAGAAGGTTTTTGTCCAGGATATCCCTGTACTTGGCCGCATTCATCTTTCCCTCGATTGCAACCAGTCGTCCTGTCCAAGCAGCTGAAAAACACCCCACAGCATGATGCTGCCACCACCATGCTTCACTGTTGGGACTGTATTGGACAGGTGATGAGCAGTGCCTGGTTTTCTCCACACATACCGCTTAGAATTAAGGCCAAAAAGTTCTATTTTAGTCTCATCAGACCAGAGAATCTTATTTCTCACCATCTTGGAGTCCTTCAGGTGTTTTTTAGAAAACTCCATGCGGGCTTTCATGTGTCTTACACTGAGGAGAGGCTTCCTTCGGGACACTCTGCCATAAAGCCCCGACTGGTGGAGGGCTGCAGTGATGGTTGACTTTCTACAACTTTCTCCCATCTCCTGACTGCATCTCTGTAGCTCAGCCACAGTGATCTTTGGGTTCTTCTTTACCTCTCTCACCAAGGCTCTTCTCCCCCGATAGCTCAGTTTGGCCGGACGGCCAGCTCTAGGAAGGGTTCTGGTCGTCCCAAACGTCTTCCATTTGAGGATTATGGAGGCCACTGTGCTCTTAGGAACCTTAAGTGCAGCAGAAATCTTTTTGTAACCTTGGCCAGATCTGTGCCTTGCCACAATTCTGTCTCTGAGCTCTTCAGGCAGTTCATTTGACCTCATGATTCTCATTTGCTCTGACATGCATTGTGATCTGGAAGGTCTTATATAGACAGGTGTGTGGCTTTCCTGATCAAGTCCAATCAGTATAATCAAACACAGCTGGACTCAAATGAAGGTGTAGAACCATCTCAAGGATGATCAGAAGAAATGGAAAGCACCTGAGTTAAATATATGAGTGTCACAGCAAAGGGTCTGAATACTTAGGACCATGTGATATTTCAGTTTTTCTTTTTTAATAAATCTGCAACAATGTCAACAATTCTGTGTTTTTCTGTCAGTATGGGGTGCTATGTGTACATTCATGAGGAAGAAGAATGAACCTAAATGATTTTAGCAAATGGCTGCAATATAACAAAGAGTGAAAAATTTAAGGGGGAATACTTTCCGTACCCACTGTATATATATTTTGTCCAAGTTTTTCACTTGGTGAACAGCAGCTACATCATTTATCTATTCACATAAGCAACTTAACCACTTTCACTTAGCGCGGGTTTAATTATTTATATTATTTCCAAGGGAAAATCACCCAATAATTATAACATATGAAGGTAGCGGACAAATCAGAACAAAAACATGCACGACTTTTTTGGGGCTTTGGGAACTGGAATCCCTTATATTGAATACAGCTGTACATTCCAAAATGGCTTGTGTAGCAATTATGTTCTACTGATTCTTTGACATAAGTCGAGTCTTCCTTTAAAATACTCCGCTTTTCCAATTGGCTGAAATCTTCCTTAAACACTATTTTTTTCTCTTTTTTTAAATGCATGTCAGAAATTACATCCCCCTGTAATGAAACGCCAGGAATTTGCATGGCATTGCTGCTCTTCTCGCCATCTTCAGTGTCACTCTGATCCAGATTTCAATAACTTCTCTTCGGAGATTGCACTGTTGTCGAGGGAGGGGACAGCGTTGCCTGACAGATCCCTCGTCTTGAGCTTTGATGTGCTGTCACTGTGACATTTGTGCACATCAACAGACAACAATGTAAACTCATTTCCCAGGCCCTTGATGGCGTTCTCATAGCGGAGCCCATGGCGTGTGACACAGAAGAGTACTTTAGTCACTAATCAGATAGATACACTGGCAGAGCATTTACACAAAATAATGAAAACAGCTGTTTAGATACCTTAACATTCAAGCCTGTGTTTGTTATTGATCTAGCCGTGTGCATGCATGGCTCTCTGTGACAGTCAAGATCCTTGTAATGGTCCGGCAATAAAAGCTGCAGATTCTACAATAAAATGATTTGCCTTCTCAGTTCTTCCTATTTGGCCAAAATAAGCACAAAATCAAAACATGACAGCAAAAGGATGCGAATTAGGTTGCTTTAAATAAAAAAAAAAAAATTATATAAAAATTATATATATATATATATATATATATATATAATATATATATATATATATATATATGTTGTGTGTACAGTATCTCACAAAAGTGAGTACACCCCTCACATTTTTGTGAATATTACTGTACACTTTGGGCCCAATTTGGACATTTCCACTTAGGGGTGTACTCACTTTTGTTGCCAGCGGTTTTAGATAATAATGGCTGTGTGTTGAGTTATTTAGAGGCTACAGCAAATTTACACTGTTAGACCCCTTTCACACAGGGGAGTCCGTCGGCAGACTCCGTTTTTCTCAGCGGGGGATCGATCCACCGATTCCCCGCTAAGCAGGCGGAAGGCAGCTCTGTCTCCGCACTGTGTGTCAGGTCCCCATTATTCTCTATGGGGGAATCGGATGAGGGCGGACCGTCTGTCCGTTCTTATCCGATCAGCCAGACGGATGGAAAATAGGGTTTCCATCCGTCTGGATTTGACGGATCGGATGTCAGCGGACATGTCTCTGCTGACATCCGATGCCCCATAGAGATGCATGGGGCATCCGTTCAGATCCGCCTGTCCATTCTTCAGGTGGATCTGAACGGATGCCCCATGCATCTCTATGGGGCATCGGATGTCAGCGGAGACATGTCCGCTGACATCCGATCCGATCAGTCAGATCCAGACGAATGGAAACCCTATTTTCCATCCGTCTGGTGGATCGGATCGGATGAGGACGGTCCACTTGTGTGAAAGGGGCCTTATACAAGCTGTACACTCACTACTTTACATTGTAGCAAAGTGTCATTTCTTCAGTGTTGTCACATGAAAAGATATAATAAAATATTTACAAAAATATGAGGGGTGTACTCACTTTTGTGAGATACTGTATATGTGTGTGTGTATATGTATGTATATATATATATATATATATATATATATATATATATAGAAACACACACACACACTATTGTCAAAAGTATTGGGACACATGAACTTTAACGGCATCCCAGTCTTGGTCCGTAGAGTTCAATATTGAGTTGGCCACCCTTTGCATCTATAACAGCTTCAACTCTTCTGGGAAGGGCGGAGACTAGGGCATCATCACGTCACTTCTGGCGCTGGGGACTTTCTGCTATAACAGCTTAAACTGTTCTTGGAAGGCTGTCCACAAGGTTTAGGAGTGTGTCTTTGGGAATGTTTGACCATTCTTCCAGAGGCGCATTTGTGAGGTCAGGCACTGATGTGGATGGGAAGGCCTGGCTCACAGTCTCCTCTCCAATTCATCCCAAAGGTGTTCTATCAGATTGAGGTCAGGACTCTGTGCAGGCCAGCAGTGTTAATTTTGTTGACTAAAATATTTTCGTCTACTAAAATACGGCTAAAACTAAAACAATTTAGATGACTAAAATACAACTAAAACTATAATGACATTTTAGTCAAAAGACTATGACTAAAACTAAATCGAAAATTGACATGACAATTAACACTCCTCTGCTGGCCCTTTCTAAATCGGCAACACAATTCCATCCAGAGCCTGTAATAATAGCAAAATAAAGTTTAAACATGTATTGCACTACTGCATAAGCCTAAAACCTCGTACACGTACCGATTGTTGGCCGTGAATTTTCGGGCAATGTCCGATCGGCCGATTGTTGGCTTGTTAGTATGATGCTTCCAACAACCGACTGCGACTTTTCGCCCGAACAAAATTTGGTGTGCATGCTATAAAATTTTTGTTGGCTGTCAGCAGAACGGCCGATTGTTCGTCAGTCAGTACAGATTTCGGCCAACAATAGTCAGATGAGCAAGACTGGGCATGCTCAGAGAAGAAAAAACACACGGAAAGTTAACCAGAACATGACATCACTTCTGCAGTTGGTTGTTGTTGACCGATAAAATTTGTGTGCAGTCTAGAGCACATTTCAACCAACACAACAACGCTGGATAAAAGACGGCCGATCGGTTGGCCAACAATCGGTGCATGTGTACGAGGCATAAGTAAGAGGCATCTACTAAGCTGCTGAAAAACAGAAAAAAAAAAAGCTTTTCTTATATTTTTTCTTAATAAATAATCTTTGTAATATATTCAGGTAATATGTGCAATGACATTACAGCCAATAGATTTAAAAGTTTTTTTTTATTTTTAAGTTGCACTTCTGTTTGTCAAAAAGCAATATTTTTGTGTGTTTATGAAACTTGGATTTATTTATAAAGATATTATATATCACAATGGCTAAATCTGTGTCTGTAGTGCGTGTTCAAACCTTAATACCATAAATAATATGTTATAGGATTTTTAAACCAGGAGTATATAATTAGTTTGGAAATTCTAGAGAAATGTTGAAATAATGCATTCAAATTTACGTAAACCCATTTGTTTTGCAGTTGACTAAAATGTATGCGATTTTAGTTGACTAAAATGTTCTGGAGATTTTAGTCGACTAAAATATGACTAAAAGGGGTTGGGCTTGACCCTTTAATTCCAGTGAAGGGAACTCTTAAGGCTCCAGCATTACAAGACATTTTGGACACAAAGCAAGGTCCATAAAGACATAGATGAGTGGGTTTGGGGAGTAGGAACTTTGACAATGCGGTACTTCCGTGAAACATATCACGGCAACTGGGCATTGTTTGCGAGTCAAGCTGGCTCTGAATTCCTGTTTCATCACATCCGGTAGTGACGTCCTTCCGGTTTCCGGCTGCACGCATCCATCCCGCTCCGCTGAGCTCTGCAGCACAGGAGGTAGAAGGAGGAAGTGTTAGTGCACACCGGCTGGTTCGGTGTGCTCCCCTCCCCTCGCTGCACAATCAACCAGCTCAGGCTTTCTCCATCAGAGAGCGGACCCCATCCGGCGGCGATGCTTGGTGTACACCCCTCATCCATCAGGGACTTCACATACCTGTTTGCATTTTTATTCTCAACTATCAATTTTCAATAAAGTATATTGGTTCATGTTGGCTGTGGTTCCCCTATATCCACTGAGACTAGCGCTGATCTCCTTATTTTCTGGGTGTAGGAACTTGACTAGCCTGACCTCAACCGATAGAACACCTTTGGGATAAATTCGAGCGGAGACTGATAGCCAGGCCTTCTCATCCAACAGTGCCCGACTTCATAAATGCGTTTCTGGAAGAACGGTCAAACATTCCCATAGACACACTCCTAAACCTTGTGGACAGCCTTCCCAGAAGATTTGAAGCTGGTATAGAAATTCCCCAGCACTCTTCACATAGAAGAGATGATGGAGAAAAGTGGGATTTTAAAGTGCCCACCTTCTAAAGAAGACAAATACAATTACTGTACTACTCCACAAATCAATAAAAACAAAATTAAATTAATTAATACATCAAATGTTTAAAAAACCATATACATTTCCAATGAGGTAAGAAAATAATAACAGACAACTATGATCATCCCAGATAAGAGAATGTGTAAAAAAATACATATGGATCTGGATCAACATGTTTCGCCGTTAGGACTTCTTCAGGATCCACGTATCTGATGATCAAAAAACTCACATATAGATAGACAAAAGATATAATCCAAAATCTGCTTCAAAAAGTCAAGATCACAACCGGAACAAATGTATTCACAAAAGGATAAAAATCTTTTAAAATCATGTAAGGATGGACCAGTGAGAGATTACCATCCCTCAAATAGAGGTAACCAAGGGTTTAAGCTCACACCATAATGAGGGGAAGGCAGTTCAGTACCCCATTGTCGGTATCATTGGAAGGAATAGTGCCCTATATCAGGGGAAGGAACGGTGCCCAAAGGGCTGGATAAGGGCAAGAAAAGACCGATTTGGACCCGATTCTAAAAAAATAAATAAATGTCACTGCTGTCGTGATTGTACAGTCGGTGTGAGGAAGCACAGCCTCAGCGGGGGGACACTGGGAAGTGTCGGATAGTAGCGCCACCCGGAGCTCTGCATAAGAGAAAATTTAGCACACCTCCTGCTGAAAAGTATCACAGGCTCCTGCGGGATTCATTTTTTTTTAGGCAGAACACATGGTCAATTTAGGGGCAACCAAAATGCTGGTGTACATCATTGATATACAGGATTCCTCCACAGATCTTTGAATAACCAATCACGTACAAGAGAAATAATTAAAGTGTAACTCCACTTTTGTTGAGAAGAAAACATTCCCCTCTGGGTGATCTCTGTACATTACAAGGATTTTAACAAACTTTGCTGCAGATTCCTACCTTTTGTTATTCTTAAGAAATCCCTGTTTGTTCCTCTGTGCCTCTGTACTGAGTGGGTCTAATGGGAGTGGTCTCATAATTATCTATCAGCTATGGCAGCTGCAGGGCTCTAATGAGGAAATCTGCTGGGCCTGCATCCCTTTAGACATGTTCCTGTTGGGAGTATCTCACCAAAAATGAAATTTTTGTTGCAGGGGATGCCAGAAATCTGACTTGTATCTTAGTGCAGACTTCTGGGAAAATTGGTGAGCCAATCACACAAGCAGGAAATGATGTTTCTGGGGTGTGGTCAGTATACATTCTGTGTACAGAACAGCTCCAGGTAGCCATATTACATTACATTTTCAGAACATTACAACAGCTGCAGATTGAAAAGGAAAGATAATTTTGAATAATATTCAATTACAATATGATTTGTGTCGCAATTGTATACGCTATATTGTTTTTTCTTTATTTGCTGATTTTTTTTCCCCACGAAAGTGGAGTTGCCTTAAAAAAAAAAAATAGACATATGCTAGCATGCTTGCACATTATTGGGAATTCAATGTGAGCACAAGCTCACGTTATTTACTATAATTTGCGAAATGAATATTCACGTTACTATGTGAACAGCCCTTTAGCAAATCAAATCAACTCCAAAGTATATATAGCTTACCTCATGGGGGTTTTAATGGACACATTAAAGAGACCCTGTCACCAACTTGAAAAATGATGACTGTGCAGAAAAATCAAGGATTTTATTTGCTTAATTGCAGGGTTTTTCTTTTTCATAAATTACTTTTCACTTGTAATGTGCTTGTGAACTTGCTAAAATTTGACTACTTCCAGAGAGTCAGTCTTTTAGCACAGCCATGGCTTTCATGCCCAGATCCTCGCCTCTTCTGGGAGTGGCTAATTCATGTCTGTGCTGGCCCAGCACCTCTGCCCCTCACCCCACCTACATTCATAGTTTTTTATGTAGCTTCTAGAGGAGGAGTAAAGAAAAATACTCTAGAGCAGGGGTGTCAAACTCCTTTTCAATGTGGGCCACATCAGCATTATGGTTCCCCTCAAAGGGCCAGTTGAACACCCCATTTCCCCTTACATCAGTTGTCAAGAGCCCCCCCCCCTATCAGAAGTCAAGAATTTCCCACCATCCCTTATATCACATTGCACCCCCCTTACCTTGTACTGCTTTAGGGAAGAAGCTGGGGGCAGAGCTGGAACGCAGAAAGTGCAGGGTCTGGAGGAGGACGAGAGGAGAGTTGGAGTCAGCTGCCAGAGTCTGATCAATGCTGGGACCAGGGGAGGTGGAGACAAGAGGGTGCTGCGGCTGCACAGAGAAGCACAGGATTTGGTGGAGGAGTTCTGTCCTCTTCTTTGCTGCTGACTGCTGAAACAAGGTGGGCGTGTAGATGAGGGGGGGGGGGGGGGTGCCGCAGCTGCAGGAAAGGTGCAAGGGCCAAATGAAATGGCCTGGCAGGATGGATTCTGCCTGCGGGCCTTGTGCTTGACACATGTGTCCTAGAGTGTCACTTGAGTGAGAGCTCAGAATCTGCTTGGGCTGCTGACATATTTTGGACATCTACAGAAAGGAAGAATTTTCCAGGTAAATAATGATCAATAAAATACATTAAACACAAATATAACATTAAGAGCCGGTTCACACAGGCGCGACCCAACTTTGCCGGGCGACCTGGGAAGCGGCATGCACGGACTTCATATCATTGAAGTCAATGCAGGTCGCTCCAGGTCGCCCCAAAGTATATAAGGATCCTTTTTCTAAGTCGGAGCGTCTTGTGTCGCTCCTATTAGAACGGGTCCTGTGCTAATCTATGGCAGGCGACCAGGTCGCCTGACAAGTCGCCCCAGTGTGAACCGGCTCTAAAAGAAGATTGTTATTGAAACAAATGGCCTATATCTGTTTGTGCACTACAGTAAACCCCCCTCCATTGTGGGGGTTACGTTCCGGACCCAGCCGCGAGAAGTGAAAATCCGCGAAATAGAAAAACCCTATTAAAATGCATTGTAGGCATGTTTTTTTTACTGACACTGTACGTGTAAAAGCATTTTAAGGTCTTTAAACACACTTTTAAAACAATATAAACTCATTTAAACACATAAAAGATACTGAGAGACAGAGCAAGAGCTATGGAAAACACAAAAATATTTCATTTTTAATGATTTATATAGTATAATAACATTACAAAAAAAAACGCAATATACCGGGACCGCAAAAACTGAACCGCGATGGAGCGGGGGTTTACTGTAATATACAGGTGTGATCCCTATTGGTGGGAGTTTTCGCAGGTAGAATTCCAGACATTACAGCACAGATAAACATGGAACACGAAAGCCTCACTATCTTGTTTCATAACCGGATTCACCATATAGCTTTCCTGGAAGAAACCAGGAAATCTAATACAAAACCACCATTTAAAGCATTTCTTTTATGATACTCTGTGTCTTGTTATATAATATCAAACCGCTTGAGAAATAAACTCTTCTTTTTCCCTGAGCATTGATTGTGCTGGTTTGACATTGCTGTAAATAAATAGTAAATGTATTTTTACTTGCTGTTGTCAGATTGCAAGTTACAGGGTAATTTGTCACCCTTATTTTTACGCCTTTTCCAGCTTATTAGAGTTTTGTGGCCACAGGAAAAATGGAGGGGGGGATTCTGTTTGCCTGTTTATCTCTGCATAATATTCTTGTCATACAAGAAGACAGTGTTTAGCTATTTACTCATCTGGCAGCCATATTGTATTCTTATAAATGAACATTTGGCAGGTCGCAAAAGGAAGCCACTGACTAAGGTTCAGTGAAAGAGGTTCAGGCAAATGTAGTAATGTCCATTTATCCTGCAATCGTGTAAAATATGCTGGACAATTGCTAAACTGATTTTTGGTAATATTGATGAACAGTGATGTACACAACAGCTGAAATTTCAAGCAGGGCTGCTTTTTAGTAGCAGAGTTGAGCTTTAAGCCCCGTACACACGTACCGATGGTCGGCTTACAAATGTTCCTCTTTTCTCCCCGGGATGTCGGTGTCTGCTGAAAAGTGCAAAGACAGCACAAGGACAGCACAAGAATTTTGTCCGCCGACTGCAGAAGTGATGTCATGTAATGGTTAACTTTCCCTGTGTTTTCTATTTTCTGAGCATGCCCAGTCTTGCAAATCTGCGGTCTGTCGGCCGAATTGTGTACTGACAGGCGAACAATCGTCCGTTCTGGTGTCGGCATACAAATATTTTCATGTTTGCACGAAAGACTTTTGTCCGCGGATTGTGCGCAGACATCTGTCGGAGGCACCATACTAACACGCGTACAATCGGCAGATCCTTCGTCCACCGACGTTTGTATGCCGACGATCGGTACGTGTGTACGGGCCTTTAGACCCGGTTCACACTACTCCGACTTGGGACGCGACTTGTGCGACCTCAAGTCGCCCCAAGTCACTTGTCATTACAAATTCAATGTAAATGAATGAGAGCCGTCTTAATATGCACTACCGAAGTCGCTCCGACTTCAGAAAAGGTTCCTGTACTACTTCAAGGCGACCTCTATCCTACTTGTGCACATAGACTTCAATGGGAGTCGCCTCTAAGTCGGATCCTTATCTATTTTCAAGCGACTGTGATCAGACTTTCCAGGAAGAAGAAAAAGATTACCCAGGCATTTCCCACAGACAAAGTCGCCTGTCATTTAATGTATGAGGAGAGAGGAGTTTGTATAAGGCGCTACCTGTTTGAGCAGTTTCTCCAGAAAAAAAGGGGGATAATAACCCCCACACAAATGTGTGTGCACTAAAATAAATAACACAATGGTAGGTGAAGTGCTGAAAGAATTAGTGCAGGAGGTGGATGGGCATGCACCCCCCAGAAACAAGGTGCACAGTGCGAAATAAATAAATCATATAAGTGACTGCTCATATGAATAAAATCAATAAATAGAAAGTGCATAAAATATCATAATAATTTATTGCCTAATGGCAGTGAAAAAAGTGTACAGAAATACAATTGTGGTGAACCAACAGTGGTTAAAAAATCTCATTGACAGTAAGCAAAAAAAATGTACAAACACACCTTCCAAGTGTGATAAAATGGTGAATGGGTGATTTAAAACAAAGTGTTGTGAGAGAGGTGCCTAAAAGGTGAAACCAATAGGTAACACTCTCACCCAATTTTCCTCTTCTGGGCCAGGCATGTGTGGTAAAAAGCCACAGAGGGAGAAAAGTTCAATCTGGGGTTCCTTCAGCCCGGCGGACCACACTGGGAACTACCTCCCTCGGATATGCAGATCTGTGGTGCTCAAGCAGAAAGACAAGGGACCCCAATAGCGTAGTATGTAATTAGAAGTACAATAGCAAGTGCAGATAACTCACAGTTCGGACCGATCACATCAGCTGTAGATAGGACGCCGGGACGCTTACGCTTCCGCGTTCCACGGCTCCAAACTACTTAGACCGGAAGTGACGTGTGGCGTACGTAGCTCCGCCCTACGCGTTTGGTCATCAGACGTCTACTGGAGCGGCCTATCATTTAAGTCTCTTCAAAGTCGCGCTAAAAAATCGCTCCTTCATGGGGCGACTTTATAGTCGTGGTAGTGTGAACCGGCTCTTATAGTGTGTTGTGGTTTAGGCTAAAATCCTGACAGATCCATTTTCCTGCAGCCATCCCTAATGGCCCCTTCAAGGCAAGGCTTTGGTGCCAGTGTGCACAATACTGATGCTGTTCTGTTCATCCTATTGCTTTTTTAGATGCGTTGGCATCCTACTTCCTATCCTGGCTTTAGAGCAGTAGTAAACTCTGGTTGCTCACTTGTACCTACTGGTATTCTTATAATAAGTGCACCGTTTAGGAGATAATCACTACTTCTACATCCAACAACATCACCAACGCAAGGGCATCACGCTCTAAAGGGACTGCGAACCGTCCTTTTAGAGCGCTGTGCCACGGACGTGACATTATCACAGCTCAGCCATTCAAGCGGCCAGAGCCCACAAACCTGGAAAGATGACCTGTTGAAAATGGAAGCCCTGTCAGTGGTGTCAACGTGCCGCTGGGGGGCTTAGTTTTAAGGTAAATCTTTCGTAATGTGCTAGCATTTTAACAGCTTTTAATACCTTTTTTCACTTTTTACATGTCCGCCCTCTGAGAAAGAGGTCTAGAGGTGTCTGTTCTGCTCCTGAGAATATTTTTTACTGCACAAATGAGAGCTATGCCTTGAGGTGCAACTCTATACAACAAATATTCTAGTTTCTCTCCAATTTAATCACAAATTAGACTTGGTTCTCAAAGACTCTGCTAGCATGTTTTCCACCCAACTGTTGCTGCAGCTTTTCTATTATTGGTATTATGTATCAGTAATGTGCTGTAAACTAACTCACTAACCCATGGTGATTGGCATGTTGGCATTTCTTGCTGTTTGACGTTTTGGACATCGAGGGGGAGTTTCTGTCCACTGCTTATCATTGGTTGTGGGCTTCCTGGCTTCGAGTTAAGTTTTCTAGCTTAGCTGATGAAGGAGGCGGGGCCTTGGATACACGTTGTGGCCCGCCCCTCCTTCACCTGTCACGGCTTCCAGTGTTTTTTCATTTCGACTGGAGGTTTTTGTCCATGCCCATGCAGCTGATCATAGGTCCTTCCAGACTGCTGTCCCCTATGTATCCTCTATCCTGGCAATTGGAGCTGCTATACAAGTTTTAACATATAAGTGAGCTACACATTAAAATTGGTGTTTTTATCTGCTTGGAACCTGGCCCCCTGCTGTTCTCTTTCTATGCATGCCTATAAGGGATCCTTGGCAGATCTACCAGGAGCTGCCGGAGTCTGCTTTTCACCTGTTCCCAAGTTTTTTTAGTCATCCTATTAATACCATGGATTTTCCCTTTTTTCCCTCCCCTTTATTGTAACTGTGAGCACTGATGGTTTTGATCATTTTACAAGCCTTTGAAAGAGTTGAGCTTCTTATACTACTTAAGTGTCACGATCCTCTAATGGGTTCTTACATATCGGAAATAATTGTGACTTAAGTCTAAAAGACATCAAAACCCCTTCCTTATGGCCCAAGTTATGAAAAGCAGGTCTATGATTCAACCCTAATGATTAACAAGGATAAACCAGTGGCCACGCTATACTGTTCAGGCTTCAGCAGTAAAACAGAGGGATAACAAAGAAGGTTTAACCTATTTACATGGGAGGATACCCTTTTACGCTTTTGGTTTCTGATGGGGTTAGCTATACCAGTACAGACAATGCAAAATACAGAGGCTTCTCTTATCAGTGTCAATTGAAGGTGTTGAGGGGTAAAGCAGCTTGCCTTGTTTATGTCTTTCTCCTGCCTTAGAGCCGGTTCACATTAGCACGACACGACTCCTTACTACTTCGGGGGCGACTTGTGCATTACATTGCACCACGACTTCGGAGCGACTTGCCGGGATTTCACATAATGGAAGTCTATGCAAGTCGCTCCGAGGTCGCCCCGAAATAGTACAGGACCCTTTTTCTAAGTCGGAGCGACTTGTGTCGTTCCTTTCAGAATGGGTCCTGTAGCGATCAATGGACCGCGAGGGAGCGCGACTTGTCAGGCTGACAAGTCGCGCTAATATGAACCGGCTCTTAACAGCCTCTAATTTGCATTCACTCAAAATTGAAGTACCATTTTGGGTGGAATTGACCCTCTAAGAGACTGGCTGCAGTGTCCTTCAGTAAGATGTTTGATAGAAAGTCGGCTGTTCTCCTGAAAGTATTCCTCTCAAGCCAAATCACTTCTAATAATCTCCCCCGAAATGTGTACTGTAATCTTTGTTTACATATTAATGGCGGTTTTATTTAGACCAACTTACTGTAATTTAGTTTTCCCAGCCCTTTAAGATGCAAATGTCGTTAAGGTTTCTGTTGATTTATAAATAGTATAATTAGACTGTTCCTTGTAACGACTTTTATTGCCTAGTCAAACCTCCTCATTCAATTTCAAAATTGCCTTCTCAGTGAACTAAGCTATATGTTCGCCAAGTAATGTCGCCTTTAATACAGCTTCCCTTTCATTTCTTTGTCCAGTCTGTAAATGAGCAATAAATTGTTTGATAAATCGGTCAGGGAGGTCACACTAGTCGTTAAGTGAATTACATGTGAGGAATTAAGATCATTTCCCACACAAGTCATTGATGCTTGCAGTTCTTAATGCAGGAGATGAGATTTTTTACTTACTGCGTAGTTATTATTTTGGGGAGACTTTCAAGCCAGTACTGGTATTAAAAGTTGTGTCAGTCTTGGGGCCTGTCTTGGCTTTAGTTTGTATAAGAACTGCGTCTCTCCCCTTACAAGTCAATGGGAATGCAAAAGCAGCTTGAAGCAGGTTGATGCAGCTTAAAGGGAGGTTGATTGCAGGTCAGTTGTATCTGCGAGCAAACATAATATTCTCAGAAGTGTCTCAATGTCAAATGCTTACTGAATGCACCTGAAAGCGCACTGCCCTTGTACATCCACACCAATTCCAAGGGTGCAATTTGTCCCTCTGTCTTGATGCAGAGAGTGTGCAAAAGTGTTGCCCAGTTGTAGAAAGGACCTTCATAAAAGATCTGCGGGATTGACTGCTAATTTTGGGTGATGCTCTGTGGTCCAATGTTTGTGGTGGGACTTAAAATTTTGAAGATTTTTGTTTGATTAAAGGTAAGTGTAATTAATATCAACAGGATGGTTTGCGTCTTCATTTGTCAAACTCTGCACTAATGTTAGCACCCCTGCAATGTCTTTAATTTTGAAAAATGTCATCAGTCAGATGGTTGTAATATCTCTGTAAGGGCCTGCGGTGACAGGCTTTGTACTTGTGTCAATGGCATCTGGTTGAGACACTTCTGAGAATGTTCAGAATTCATTGACAGCTGCTGTTGACCGACAGTTGATCTCTCTCTGACCTGCATTTGACCTACTTCAGACAGGTTTTGCATTTTTATAGACTTACAGTGGGTACGGAAAGTATTCAGACCCCCTTAAATTTTTCACTCTTAGTTATATTGCAGCCATTTGCTAAAATCATTTAAGTTCATTCTTCTTCCTCATGAATGTACACATAGCACCCCATACTGACAGAAAAACACAGAATTGTTGACATTGTTGCAGATTTATTAAAAAAGAAAAACTGAAATATCACATGGTCCTAAGTATTCAGACCCTTTGCTGTGACACTCATATATTTAACTCAGGTGCTTTCCATTTCTTTGTAACGCTCCTGTGTTTTAATAGTAAGCTGGATTTGCAGCTGCAGAATCTCCACTCAGTAGTCATGTAGAGATGTGTTGGAATACCAGATCCAACTCTCCAGACTCATCACTGTGGGCCTGTCTGCTTCAGCATACAGATATACACACACTCAATAAGATGTTCCTGGAGTGATAGGATGTATATGATAGTATGGAGGTGATGTGCTGAAGGGACAGGTGTGAGCAGTGACAGTAATGGTAAGCACTTGATAGTATTGTTCAGGAGAGTAGTAGATGGTAATAGGTAGAATGCAGATAGATTAGTAATTATGTATGGTAACAGGTGGTAAGGACAGCAGATGACATATACAGGATAGACTAACCCAGTGCAAGGATAGATGGTAGTAGACTCAAGAGCTAGCAATCTATGTAACAGTGCAGATGATAGAATTAGTATGCATAGATAGTAACAGTCCTTAATGTGCAGAGGTAGATAGTGTAAGTTAGTTATGGAGGATTCCCCTGTGGGGTACTTATCACTAGTAAGGTTAGTAAGTAGAGGGGTCCAGTAGTGAGGGAGTGATCCGGTAGCGAGATACGGGATCAGTAGCGAGGTTCCGGTCTGTTCCAGGTAAAGGCAAATAGCTGGAGGCTCCGGCAGCAAGACAAGGCTTGTGAGCATGTAGGCACATTGAACGAACAACGTGAGAGAGAAAGCCGGCAATTGAAATAGCCGCTCTGCGGCGCTCAGCGATGACGTCATCCGACTTAAAGGTATATGCGTTCCACCTAACTAGAAAGGTGGGATGCAATATTGAAAGGAAAATGGCAAATAAGGGTACCAAAGGTACCAGAATCTTACATTCTTCTGATCATCCTTGAGATGGTTCTACACCTTCATTTGAGTCCAGCTGTGTTTGATTATACTGATTGGACTTGATTAGGAAAGCCACACACCTGTCTATATAAGACCTTCCAGATCACAATGCATGTCAGAGCAAATGAGAATCATGAGGTCAAAGGAACTGCCTGAAGAGCTCAGAGACAGAATTGTGGCAAGGCACAGATCTGGCCAAGGTTACAAAAAGATTTCTGCTGCACTTAAGGTTCCTAAGAGCACAGTGGCCTCCATAATCCTCAAATGGAAGACGTTTGGGACGACCAGAACCCTTCCTAGAGCTGGCCGTCCGGCCAAACTGAGCTATCGGGGGAGAAGAGCCTTGGTGAGAGAGGTAAAGAAGAACCCAAAGATCACTGTGGCTGAGCTCCAGAGATGCAGTCAGGAGATGGGAGAAAGTTGTAGAAAGTCAACCATCACTGCAGCCCTCCACCAGTCGGGGCTTTATGGCAGAGTGGCCCGACGGAAGCCTCTCCTCAGTGTAAGACACATGAAAGCCCACATGGAGTTTGCTAAAAAACACCTGAAGGACTCCAAGATGGTGAGAAATAAGATTCTCTGGTCTGATGAGACCAAAATAGAACTTTTTGGCCTTAATTCTAAGCGGTATGTGTGGAGAAAACCAGGCACTGCTCATCACCTGTCCAATACAGTCCCAACAGTGAAGCATGGTGGTGGCAGCATCATGCTGTGGGGGTGTTTTTCAGCTGCAGGGACAGGACGGCTGGTTGCAATCGAGGGAAAGATGAATGCGGCCAAGTACAGGGATATCCTGGACAAAAACCTTCTCCAGAGTGCTCTGGACCTCAGACTGGGCCGAAGGTTTACCTTCCAACAAGACAATGACCCTAAGCACACAGCTAAAATAACGAAGGAGTGGCTTCACAACAACTCCGTGACTGTTCTTGAATGGCCCAGCCAGAGCCCTGACTTAAACCCAATTGAGCATCTCTGGAGAGACCTAAAAATGGCTGTCCACCAACGTTTACCATCCAACCTGACAGAACTGGAGAGGATCTGCAAGGAGGAATGGCAGAGGATCCCCAAATCCAGGTATGAAAGACTTGTTGCATCTTTCCCAAAAAGACTCCTGGCTGTGTTAGATCAAAAGGGGGCTTCTACTAAATACTGAGCAAAGGGTCTGAATACTTAGGACCATGTGATATTTCAGTTTTTCTTTTTTAATAAATCTGCAACAATGTCAACAATTCTGTGTTTTTCTGTCAGTATGGGGTGCTATGTGTACATTCATGAGGAAGAAGAATGAACTTAAATGATTTTAGCAAATGGCTGCAATATAACAAAGAGTGAAAAATTTAAGGGGGTCTGAATACTTTCCGTACCCACTGTATGTAATAGGCAAAGCAATTCCGCTCTACAAACCATACATATTTTGCAGTTAGGGCTTGTTCACACTTTACAGTGGGGAAAATAAAAATTTGATACCATGCATATTTTGTAAGTTTGCCCACTTACAAAGAAATTAATAGTCTATAACCTTTTTCATAGGTGTATTCTATATAATAGAGACAGAATATCAACCAAAAATCCAGAAAAATAAACACAAAAACAAATGCTATAAATAAGGTTGCAGTTTAGTGAGTAAAAAAAAAGATATTTGATCCCCAAGCAAAACATGACTTAGTAGTTGGTGGAGAAACCCTTGTTGGCAAGCACAGAGGTAAGACATTTCTTGTAGTTGGTGACCAGGTTTGCACATGTCTCAGGAGGGATTTTGGTCTACACTTCTTTACAAATCTTCTCTAAATCCCTATGGTTTCTTGGCTGTCTCTTCACAACTCGAAGTTTATGCTCCCTCCATAAGTTTTCTATAGGATTAAGGCTTAGAGACTGACTCACTCCAAACCCTAATGTGCTTCTTCTTGAGCCATACCTTGGCGGTATGTTTTGGGTCATTGTCATGCTGGAAGACCCATCCATGACCCATCTTCAGTGTTCTGGCTAAGGGAAGAAGGTTCTCATCCAAGATTTTACAATACATGGCCCCGTCCATTGGCCCATCCATGCGGCCTAGTCGACCTGCACCTTTAGCAGAGAAATAGCCCCAAAGCATAATGTTTCCACCTCTGTGCTTGACTGTAGGGATAGTGTTCTTAGGATCATAGTCCACATTTTTCTTCCTCCAAACATGGCGAGTCGAGCTAATGCCAAAGAGCTCAATTTTGGTCTCATCCGGCCACAACACTTTCTCCCAGACCTTCTCTGAATCATTTAGATGTTCATTGGCATGGCTGTGTATGTGCCTTCTTGAGGAGGCGGACTCAACGTGTTTGGAGGAAGAAAAAGGCTGACTATGACCATAAGAACACCATCCCTACAGTCAATCAGAGGGGTGGAAACATGCTTTGGGGTTGATTCTCTGCTAAAGGTACAGGCTGACCTTGCCGCATTGAGGGGCCAATGGACGGGGCCATGTATTCTAAAATCTTGGATGAGAACATTCTTCCCTTAGCCAGAACACTGAAGATGGGTCATGAATGAGTCTTTTATAATGACAATGACCCAAAACATACCACCAAGGCAACAAAGGAGTGGCTCAAGAAGAAGCACATTAAGGTCATGGAGTGGTCTAGCCAGTTTTCCTATGTTAATACTATTAAAAATATATGGAGAGAGCTGAAACTTCGAGTTGCCAAGTGACAGCCAAGAAACCTTAAGTATTTAGAGAAGATCTGTAAAGAAGAGTGGACTAAAATCCCTCCTGAGATGTGTGCAAACCTGGTCACTAACTACAGGAAATGTCATACCTACCTTGCTTGCCAACAAGGGTTTCTCCGCCAAGTGATAAGTCATGTTTTGCTTGGGGATCAAATACTTAATTTACTCACTGGACTACAACTCAATATATAACATTTGTATCATGTGTTTTTTTTCTGGATTTTTGGTTGATATTCTGTCTCTTTCATTAAAAAAACACTTATGATATAAAATTATAGACCCTTCACTTCTTTGTAAGTGGGCAAACTTACAAAATCTGCAGGGGGGATCAAATATGTATTTTCCCCACTGTATGCTTTAGGCTGCATGGGCAGTCTTCCTCAATGCAGTATTAACGCATAGACCAGGCAAATCGCATTTTCCTTTTTGTGTTTGGTTCACACCACTGTGTTGCAGTGGTAGTCATCAACAATTAGGACATGCAGCACAGCATATTGCAACAGTGTACATTTCAATAAAGTTGTAAAAACTTCCGAGCTCACACCAGAGGCCCAGTAGTACATGGCTACTGGTGTGACTGAGCCTGTTAAAATCTAAACCCAATCTCTAAAATGTCATAGTTCCATATATGCTTTGTGCTTCAGCAATCTTTCTGATCCTACCATGCAGGCCCTTGTTCAGTCAAATCCTGCAATTGGGGGCAATTGTCTCCCAGTTGTCCTAATTGTCACATGCCCCCTGCTGGAGACTACAAGTGACTGAACCAACATATATTTGCAGAAGCATAGCCCACTATTATCAGAAAGAAGCCAATTAGAGCAGTGAAGGGCAGATGATACTGAAGCGAGTGCATTTAGACCGGAAGGGGCTAGAGTAGGTTAGCAGTACTATATTGTGAAAAAGGTGGAAATTATTATTTTATGAAAAGAAGGCAATTGCTTATATTACATAGTGCTTTAGATAACTAAATATCCAGTTTGGGTTTTCCTTTACTATTAACTCTCTAAACTCAGTTAGGGGACACCACCTAGCCATTGAGTTGAATTATTCCACTTAGCGGTCTCTTCAGTTTGCACAGGCTGTTCCATGGGCAGGCTCACATTAAATTCTTCTTGCATTTTAGGCCTACTGAGCGCATGTGGCCTTGCGCAAAATCTTTGATGTGTGTTTTTGTATGTGATATATCCTTATTGATGTAATTGAGAGATGAGGGGGGCTTTGTTCTGTGTGTCTTTTCTCTGCTGGGTGCAGGAAAAGATCCTACTGATGGCCTTTTATATGTCCTGTACGTGGAATTTCAAGTATGTTTTAAAATCATGGCTGGGGAGTGAGGTCACATTTGTCTCAGGTCGGTGGTAATCTAGCCTTCTGCATGGTGTATCGACCACTTTAGTCAAGTGAAAAACTTAACCTGATGCACTATTGTTTTCATTTAAAGGGGCACTCCATTCACAATAAAAATCACCTTAAGGAAAGATAAAAATAGTAAGAATATTGTTTTTTCTTTTTTAATAAGCAGTAGCACTGAAGATAATTTTGCAGCAGCCTATAGCAACTTCGTTGTGTGGAGGAAGAGTCGTTGGAAAGTTGACAATTTCTTATGTGTCAGATTCTGCAGGATTTTCAGCAGGTGCTTTCACTTACTACTACAGAGATCAGCAGTGCAGGAAGCAAGGGAGATGAGTATTTCATGCCTTCTTTGCATGGGCAGCTTTATTTAAGGTTGATTTAAGGACAGAGTCGCTTTAATGGTTCCTTTTAATCCAATTAGCCATTGGCTTTAAAGCTGTAGTGTTTACCAGAAAGCTAAACCCCTGTTATTTAATGTTCTGAAGTTAGAATAAAAAAAAAAAGCTGCACAGCCACCTTTCGTTCTACTAACAACTATGTAGTTTAAAGCTGGCTGAACACTACTAGAGTTTTGAATGAAAATTCATAAAAACATTTGTATGAAAATTCTCAGTACATTTAACTGCTTGATTAAATTTCATTTGAAAGTAGCTCAAATTTTTGTTTGCTTTTAACAATCTATTTTGGAATGAATGGATTTTACTGAATGAAAACTTGCATATTCCTTTGGGAAAACATTTCTTTCCTGCTTCTTCGAATTTTCTTGTCACTGTGGTAAAAAAAAAAAAATACCCTTGATTCAACTCCACTAATGATTAGATAATCAAACATATGTTCTTAAAATGAAAAACTCAGAACAAAAGTGTATAGCAAGCCTAAGGGCCCTTTCAGATGAGCGGTGCGCCCGACAGGCTCCATTTTGCTCAGCGGGGATCGATCCGACAATCCCCACTGAGCAGGCAGATGACAGCTCCGTCTCTGCTTACTTTGCAGAGACTGAGCTGTCAGAGCACCACTCTCCTCTATGGAAGATCGAATGAGAACAGACCACCTTTCCATTTTCATCCGATCCAATCCGATCCTCTAGACGGATGGAAAATAGGGTTTCCATCCGTCCGGATTTCACTGACAGGATCGGATCGGAGAGCAGCGGGTGTCAGCGGACATGTCTCCACTGACATCTGCTGCCCCATAGAGGTACATGGAGCATTCGATCAGGCCTGCCTGAAAAACTGACAGGCGGACCTGATTGGAAAGCCCGTGTGAAAGGGGCCTTAAGAAGAGTTCCAGGTATAGATATTTTATACATATTTACATTGGTTCAGCTTGAAATAATGTAAATATGTATACACTATATCTGACTGATGCCTCTGGAAGCTGGAAATCACAGAAGTGGACCCTGCTACTCCAGTGATCTCCACTCGCTGCCGGGTCTTGTGCCTTACAACATTCTGAACACAGGAGGTTGGCCGCTCAGCATGGGCACCATTCAGAGAATGCTCTGCGTTTTCTGAACGAATGCAAAGTATTCTCTGGACGAGGTGGTGCATGGGATATCACTGCCCCCCCCTCTCCACCTCATCTAATCAGAGAACGGTTTCCATCAATTCAGAAAATGCAAAGCATTCTCTAAATGGTGTTGGTGCCATGCAAGTGTATAAGATATCCTTAACTGAAGTTCTTCTTTAAAAGAGAAATATAGAAATCGAAAAAAAAACATGATACTCACCTAGATGGCTGCAGCATTGTTCCCAGCTGTAGCTGTCCGCTGCCGCCTTTAAGACTGTGAACTGAGCGATCAAACACTGCTGATCGCTCAGCTCTTGATCCTAAACCTGCAGAGAGCTGTGACTGTCAGTCAGTGGCTCTCTGCTCTGCCCCTTCAGCACTGAACTGAGCGCTGGACTGTGTGGAGAAGGCGAGAGCGGCTGCTTAGGCTCTCAGTGGCCAACTGAGAGCCTGAACCAATGGTCGGTCCAGGCTTCTTGGTTGGTCCTAACCATATGGTCTGGATCTTTTCATAGCTTGGACCGGCTTTGTGATGTCAGCCAACAGCAGGCTTTAGCCGGCTGTCAGCTGGAAACAGGTCACAGGAGTGCAGAATTAACTTCACTCCTGTGACCCACAGGAGAAGTATAGCCAAAAAAGCTTTGGCCATACTTCTCCTTTAGGGGTCTGCCTGATTGGAAACTGATAGGTCAGATAGGTTCTCATGTTAGGTGGTTTTGGTAATTCTGAAGGAGATTGTACAGTCAAATTGTATGCCAAGTTTTGAAATAATGCTGATCCAGGGGACTGTAAGTATGGCCACGGGACATTGCAGGTTTGTAACATAGCTTCTTGATTGTGGAAAAAACTCCCAGCAGTTATTTATGCAACGCCACCTAATGTGCAGGTATGTGGGCAGTATATTGGGTGGCTGTTGGAGCAATGAAAGTGGAGCACATATTGCTCCCATCATTGCCCATTGATTTCAAAATACAGTCTCGAAGAAGGTGTGGTTGAACAGGTAATAGAAAGCTGTGTGCTGCCCTAATGAACTACAATGGGGAGTATGATTATATTCAGGCCCTAGCTGATCCTGCACACCCTGGGAGGGTCTTAGACCTGTCTGCCATTGCATAGGAAAGATTGGTCTGCTTGCTCAGAGGACAGGCAATTGTGTCAAGGATGTGTTCCTGTCACTATTAAAAGTGTAATTTTGTTTCATAAAAACAGTTCCTTTGTAATTATAAAACTATGAGGGGTTTAATGTTTGTCAGCTTGAATCTGAAAATGTGAAAAGATTGCGTGTAATGGTTAGTTGTCTGGAAAGCAGTGTTTGAAGACAGTCTTCGTTTCCTGATACTGACCGAACACTTTTAAAGTAGAACTATAGGCAAATGTTTTTTACATTTTGGAATAGAGCAAGGAAGGGTCATAACCCCGGTCAGATTTTTCTTTTCACCATCAGTGTCCCATTGCTGAGATTTCCCTTAACTTCCTGTCCCATAGCCAAACAGGAAGTGAGATGAAATCATTACGAATTAAGGGAATTCCTTCCAACTTGACTACACCTATGGGCAGTCCCAGGAGTTATACTCCCCCTCTCAGCTTTAGGCTGAGATAGCATTTCCAGAATTGCCAGTAACCTTGGGGTTGATATAGAGCTGCACGATTCTGGCCAAAATGAGAATCACGATTTTTTAGCTTGGAATAAAGATCACGATTCTCTCACGATTCTCTGTGTAACAAAAAAAATTGGGATAACTTTACTGTTATGTTTTTTTTTTTTTTTCATTAAAGTTTATTAATTGCGTTTGAAAGACTGCTGCGCAAATACAGTGTGACATAAAATATTACAACAATCGCCATTTTATTCTGTAGGGTCTCTGCTAAAAAAATATATAAAATGTTTGGGGGTTCTAAGTACTTTTCTAGCAAAAAAAAAATGATTTTAAACTTGCAAGCAACAAGTGTCAGAAAAAGGTCTAGTCTTTAAGAGGTTAAACTTCCTTTCTCCCTGGCAGAGGGAAGGAAAAGATACAATGTAATCATTTTGTTTATAGTTACTGGGAGACTTAATGCTGATAGGCGTTTGCGGGAGGAAAGATACAATGTAATCATTTTGTTTATAGTTACTGGGAGACTTAATGCTGATAGGCGTTTGCGGGAGGAAAGATACAATGTAATCATTTTGTTTATAGTTACTGGGAGTTTTCCACAGCTGTTTTCTCTGCTCCCTCAGCTATGCAAAGAATCGAGAATAAATGTCAGGTTTAGATCGTCAGGGGGGGTGAATCGAGATCGCGATTTTCATACGATTAATCGTGCAGCTCTAGGTTGATATAATAAAATTGGAGAGTGTAAAATCTGGGGCAGCTGTACATAGTAGCCAATTAGCTTCTAAAGCTGGATGCACACTATCCAACTTTTGTGGTTAGATTTCCTTCAGATTTACCTTTTCTATGTAGTACAAGGGCCTGCCTGATTGCATACAAATTGAAAGTGTTTAGGTTTGACCTCATATTATATGGTTTTGGTAAATCTAAAGGAAAAAGTCTTCAGAAAATCTTATAGTGTGTATGGCCCATAACTTCAGCTTGTTCAATTAAGCTTTGACAAAAAAATTGGAAGTTGATTCATTTCCATGAAGAGCTGCACCAGATTTTGCACATTCTAGTTTAAGTAAATCAACCCCCTTGTGTTGATGGGCTTTAGATTTGTGTTGATAGCTTGAGTTTAAGACACTTCTGAGCTCATTCAGAATTCATTGACAGGTATATTTTTAACCTGCACTTGACCTCCTTCGGACCTGCATCAAGCGGGTTTTTCATTTCCATAGATTTCTATGCAGATACAAAACCCTTTTGAAGCATTAAAAGCCCACTGACGCCAGCCACTACAAAGCTAACTATAGTGTTACAATCCTGATTTCTTTATAATAAATAATTGGGTAATGCAGGTACAAGATATAGATACCTTTATTATGCCATTGTGAAAAGGGGGAAGAGGCATAAACCACAAAAAAAATCTCAAGGTGTAGTCAAACCACCAAAATTAAATCAAAAACTGAAAGTCCTGAGTCCTGAGGCCTTTAAGAGACTATAGACAAGATTCCATGTTTCCCTGCGGCACTGGCCTCACTTTCATGTTGCTGATTGGGCCTTTGTGCCAGTGTCCCATCAGTATGTCCTAGACTCTCTTTCATATAGCCCATCAGACATTTGCAAACCAAAGTAATGTTTGAGCTGGGTGAGAGCAAAAGAAGTGCGTTTGTTTGTGTGTTTGGTTTGCCTTTGTAACAGAAGAGCTGTGTCTTGTGTTCCCGTCTTCAGAGACACTTGGAATACATTTCATCCCAGAAGCTGCATTCTTTCTTAACGTTGTACTGGAGTGACACCGGCATTAACACCTCACATTCTGCTCTAGCCTTTTTCACTGATATATGGATCTGGGTTACTTGTATTCTTTGTACAGCGGTAAAAAAATTGCAGATCGCCGCCATTACTCGTTAAAAAAAAAAAAAACACCAAAAATTACAGAAATCTTTCCCTTAGTTAGTAAACGCAATAACTTTTGCGCAAACCAATCAAAATACGCTTATTGCAATTTTTTTTTACCAAAAATATGTAGCAGAAAACAAATTGGCCTAAAATGATAAAAAAATTAAATTTTTCAAATTTTTTTTTGGGGGGGGGGGGGGGGAATTTCATATAAAAAATGTGAAAAATGTTGTTTTTTCAAAATTGTCGCTCTTATTTTGTTTATAGCACAAAAAGTAAAAATCGCACAGGTGATCAAATACCACCAAAAGAAAGCTCTATTTGTGGGGAAAAAAAGGACGTAAATTTAATTTGGGTATAGCTTTGCAGGACCGCGCAATTGTCCGTTAACGTAACGCAGTGCCGAATCGCAAAATATGGCCTGGTCAGGAATGGGGTAAAACCTTCCGGTCATAAAGCGGTTAAAAATAAGCTCATTGAGAATTTTTTTGTCAAAGACATGTAGCTAAATACATTTTGGCCTAAATATATGACAAAAATTGAATATATTGGATATTTTTTAACTGTCAAAGTAGAAAAATATTGTTATTTTTTCAAAATTTTCACATTTTTTTATTAATATCGCAAAAAATAAAAAGCGCAGAGGTGATCAAATACCACCAAAAGAAAGCTCTGTTTGTAAGAAAAAAAGGACGTAAATTTCGTTTGGGTAAGGCGTTGCATGACCGCGCAATTGTCAGTTAAAGTTGCCGAATTGCAAAAAGTGGCCTGGACGTAAGACAGCAAAATCCTCCGGTGGTAAAGTGGTTAAAAATGTACCTGTTCCGACTTACAAACAAATTCGACTTAAGAACAAACCTTCAGTCCCTATTGTGTTCGTAACCCGGGAACCGCCTGTAGCTGTGCTTGACAACCAATCAGCTTCTATGGTCAGCTTGTTCAAGAAAGTGATTATAAAGCTTTATATTTTTTTTTTTTTTTTTTTAAAATCTTTTTATTTGGTTTTTTGCAGAAAAAAAATGAGTTACATACATATCAAATGGAAGTATAAGTTTGGAACAACTACATTATAACATGACATACGAGTAATTGAACAACTGAGAATTACATTTGAAATGACTGAACAGAGTTACAAGTTATAAGGGTATGGAGGTATGAAGGTATGAAGGTATGACCCACAGCAGTAACAGATGATAATATAAACGTCATGGACAACTTAGCACCCCAACACACAATGAAATCAAGCGCATGCAGCGACCCATGGGGGAGGGCGCGGGAGAAGGCAATGTAGCGCAAAAGCCACTCTAGGAGGGACACCCCAAAGGGATCCTGCTGTGTCCCCTCTCTTAACCCCCTCCCCACCCCCCCCGCCCATGGCCCCCAGCACAACGTCCACAGTAACAATCACATACATGTTAAGAAGATATTAGTTTATCAGGCACCACGCTGTCCAACACATTCAGTCCAGGCGGACCATCTGGTCCGAAATTGTTGCATTTTAAAGGCAGAGATAGCTAGAGTTTTTTCGTTTGCATACGATTCTCCTACTATTTGTACCACCTCCCTCCTGGTAGGGATGTCCTCACATTTCCACTTACGGGCTATGGACAGCCGTGCAGCAAAAAGAATGTTCTGAACCACTGTTCTCAATTGGGGAGGGTACCTGTCAATATTTATGCCCAGTAATGCTTGTTCAACTGTAACCTTATTAAGCACTCCCGTCACCTCCGCAATCAGTCTAGAGATAGAGGCCCAGAAACCTCGCAAGGAGACACAGGACCACAGAACGTGGAGTATAGTTCCAACTTGCCCGCACTGTCTCCAGCACAAGTTGGAGACGCCCGGGTAGTACTTGGCAATGGAGTACGGGGTTTTATACCACCGCTGATGTATTTTCAAAAGACCTTCTCTGAAATTAGAACATCTAGTATGGGTAGCTGTATGGGTATATGAACGTAGCCACTGAACTTCTGTAAATTCCTGGCCTAGGTCCCCCTCCCACTTTATATGATAGGTGTGTTTCACAAATGATTTCTTGTCATGTAGGGAAACATAAAATTTACCTATTCCCTTCGTGTGATGATTGTCTCCGAAGCACAACATGTGAATCGATTCAGGAAAAGGGATGTCAACTGAGGATACCTTGGAGATCAAGTGGGACACTCTGGAGTACGTAAAAAATTCCTTAGCAAACAATGGGTATCGGGCACACCATCCAGAGAAGGAAAAACCTCCCGGATTGTGCGTGATATCTCTAAGCGTGTGGAGACCATAAGTGGACCAGTGCACTAAATGTAGGTCTGGGGAGATGAAAGAGAGCGCAGTCAAGGGAATAGGGACATCCACTCTTTTAGAACGTTTGGCACTGTGGGCGTAAAAATAACGCCATGCCTGTATTGTGGGCATGATAGTGGGGTGCGCCATCGGATAGTTGCCATTAGATAATGGGATACTGAGAATGAGGTCCGCTAGAGTGCCCTGCGTTACTACTGCCTGCTCAATGGACTTCCAGCTAGGCGACTGGGTATGCTTCAGCCATTGGACGGATTGGGTAAGTATAGCAGCCATATGATAGTCCCGCACATCCGGGACACCCATACCCCCCATGAGGGGGTGTCTAATCAGATGCATATGAGAGCAGCGAGGTTTTTTACCACCCCATAGAAATTTAGATATCAGAGATTGTACTGATCTATAAAACGCTAAGGGAATCTTGATAGGGAGTGCCCTAAACAGATATAGGAGCTTTGGGAATGTCAGCATTTTAAACGCTGCATTCCTGCCTGACCAAGTAAGGTAGAATTTGCCTAGTCTAGATAACTCCTGTGTGAGGATGTCAAGAAATGGTGCAAAGTTTGTCTTGAAAAGGTCCCCAGCCTTGCTAGTAAGCTTGATGCCTAAGTAGTCGATATGTCCAATGCCCCATTGAAAAGGGACCTTGCTTTGAATCTCCTTCACCAGGTGTTCGGGAATTGCTATGCCCAGCATGTTTGACTTGGTGTCATTTACCTTGTAATATGAAACCGAGCTAAATTCCTTGAGCACCTCCTGGACTGCCACTAAAGAGGACCGGGGAGATGTCACGGATAAGATGACGTCGTCTGCAAACAACGAAATCTTGTTGTTGAATCTCTTAATATCTAGTCCCCTAATTCCCGGGTGGCTTCTAATCTTTTCTGCAAAGGGTTCCATTAATAAAACAAACATCAATGGGGATAATGGGCACCCCTGGCGAGTGCCATTTGTTATGTTAAATTTAGTGGAGAACAGTCCTTCTGTGTATACATAGGCTGAAGGTGCCGTGTACAGTGCTAGCACTGCGTCTAAAATCTCACCCTCCATGCCGAATCGTTGCAGGACTTTATGAAGGTAACCCCAGTGTATCCTGTCAAAGGCCTTTTCGGCATCAAGGGACAGGAACACAGTGGGAGTACGAGTGGACTCGGCATGGTGGATGAGATTCAGCATTCTTCTCGTAGCATCGGTAGCCTGACGGCCCATTACAAACCCTACCTGATCCTGTTTTATAAGGCCAGGCAGGAATTTTGAGATTCTGTTTGCCAGGATTTTTGCGTAGACCTTCAGGTCCACGTTTAACAAAGAAATGGGCCTGAAGTTCTTTGCGCAATCCGGGGGTTTCCCCGGTTTAGGTAGTGTAACCACAGTGGCCTCCAACATCTCAGGAGGAAAGGAGGCAGAGGTGGCAGCCTTTTGGAATACCCCCCGGAGTTTCGGGGTTAGAATGTGCGTATACTGCTTGTAGTACTCCGAAGAGAACCCGTCAGGGCCAGGAGCTTTATTAAGGGGCAGAGACTGAATGACTTTACTGATTTCAAGGTCTGTTATAGGAAGGTTCAGTTTCGATAAGTCTGTGGGACATAATTTGGGTAAGGAAATGGAGGCGAGAAATTTGTCAATGTCTTCTGGTGATGGTTGCGGGGTGGACACGTCATCCTGTAAGTTATATAGCTCACCATAGTAGTGGCTAAAGGCGTCTGCAATATCTTTAGGGTTGGTCAAATTCTGTTTCGTGGAGTGGTGTGTCAAATTAGATATACGTTGCCGGGTCTGTTTGTCCTTTAATTGATTCGCTAATAATTTGCCAGCCTTGTTGCCATGCGCAAAAGAGGTGGCCTTCAGTCTGCGTACATGGGCCTGGTGCTGCCCAATCAGCAGAGATCGGAGCTCATGTTGTGCAGTTGACAATTGGTCGCAAATGTCTGGAAGGGGAGTGCGTTTATTTAGTGTTTCTAAATTTTGGATCTTTTTCAAAAGATCATCCAGGCGCTGCCTCCTCTGCCTCCTCAATGCAGCACTCTTAGATATAAGAAAACCACGCATAAAAGCCTTGTGAGCATTCCATACAATCAGTGGGCAAACGTCCCCCTTTTCATTTGTTCGGAAGAATTCCTCCAAGGCCTCACGGACCTCAGACGAAGACCCCGAATCGCAGAATACACTTGTGTCATTTCTCCACCTATTAGCCCTCGTGGAAAACACCCTTGGGCCAACCGTAATGGACACGGGGGCGTGGTCTGACCACGTGATCTGTCCAATGGAAGAATCCACAATTTTTTGCAGCAGAAATTTGTCCGTAAAAAACATGTCTATCCTCGAGTATGAGGCATGAACTTTTGAGAAAAAGGAGTAATCTCGCTCCGTAGAGTGATGACACCGCCATACATCCTGTAGGCCCGTAGATTTCAAAAAGTTAGAGAGATCCGATCTACGGGGACATGCTCGGGCACCGCTCGAGATGTCCTGGCGAATGTTCGCCACTAAGTTCATGTCACCTCCCAGGATCACATATCCCCTAATGCTCGGTTGGAGGTGTTTCCACAATTTAGTAAGGTATGAAATTTGCCTCACATTTGGGGCATATATGTTGAGGATGGTATATTCAACATTGTTAATTTCACAGTGTAAGAGTATATAGCGACCGTCCGGGTCCGAGATATGGGCATGGTATTGGTAAGGCACTGAATCTTTGATGATAATGGCCACACCTCCCTTCTTTTTGGGGCCATTTGCGTAGTATATGTGTGGAAATTGCTTATTAGTGAGTCTAGGATGATCCGTGGCACAAAAATGAGTCTCCTGAAGTAGCATAATATCACATTTTTGAGACTTTATTTCTCTCCAGAGCATGTGTCGTTTAAATGGGCTGTTCAACCCATGAACATTGAGGGAAGTCAGCTTAAATGCCATGGTGTGGTATGAGCAGTGAGAGTTTGATCAAGAAGACAAAAATGTGGGAAGGAAAAAAATAAAAAAAACAAGGTCCCAGTGTTGAGCAAATAACAATGTCTAAGAGATCCTACCCCAATCCGTTGTTACGGTAGTGGCGGTGATTCTGGTAGTCCAGGAGGTCCTGCCTTGAAGCTGTAGAGTTCAGGGTGGTTTGGTGGAACACTGTAGGACTGGAGAGATACCGCCGTGGGTCAAAAACAAGAGAAAGATAAAAAGAAACAGCAGGGGTAAATTTATCAACAGTCTAACGTAGATCCCTGTGTATGCAGAGCCCTGCAAACAAACGGTAAATAACCGTATATAGGCACAGGTATGTGGACCGCGCCAACTATTAAAAATGAGGCGATATCCAAATGGAAATCTGAGCAGTGTTGGTACTGCTAATCCGGGGAACTTTATAGAACACAAACAAGAGAGTAGCCGAACAGAACTGTCGGAGACGGTAGGGCCGAGTGTTGGGTCATATAGAGGGTCAACTCCAAGGGATCAGTGAGGTTCCAGAAATCATTTAAATCCATTTGAAGCAGGTAGCTCAGGATCCCAGGTAGACGTTTGAGCCCCCGGAGGGTCTGTTGTTTCCAGAATGTCCCACTGTCGAAGGAGCTCAATGCCCCGCTCCAGGGTAGAAACTTTAAATTCCTTATCCCCTCTAGTAATAATGAGGGTTGCAGGGTAGTTCCAGCGATACTGGATATGATGATTTCTAAGGGGTTTGGTGATAGTCACTAGATTTCTCCTCCGGTTCATAGTGTGAGCTGAAAGGTCTGCATAAAAAGACAGGCCCTGCATACTAGGTGGGAGATCTACCGCTTTCCGCACTTTCGCCATAAGTTGCTCCTTAACTGTGTAGAAATGAATCCTAGCTATGGCATCTCTAGGATAATTGTCTGGGATGTGTTTGGGCTTCGGCAGCCTGTGGATCCTGTCGATGGCCAGATCACCCAAAGCAGTGTTGGGAAGAAGTTCCTGCATAATAGATGTAAGGAATGCTGCCAGGTCTGGTGGTTTCAACTGTCTCAGGGATGCCTCTGATCTTGACATTATTCCTTCGGGAACGGTCCTCAAGATCAGCCACCTTTGATTTGAGCCAGACCAAATCATCATCATGTTCATTGTGAGCGTCCACCATATTATTAAAAGTGTCTGCAAATTCCCCCATCTTGTTTTCTATGGTGGAGACCCTGTCAGCCACTGCTGTGACCGCTGAGCTGCATTGTGACACTAGTTGCAGCATATCAGAATGGATAGCTGACCTCAAAGACAGCATTACATCTTTGAACAGTGATGCCATCACAGGATGATCCCCAGCAGGGATGGTTGCTAGTGTGTCCTGAAACTCCAGGGTGTCATCCACAGAGATACTGCGGTGAGGGGGAGACAGTTCATGGAAGGTCTTTTGTTTAGACTTCACAGGACTGTTGGACTGTGATTCTGCAGCCGAATGCTGTGAAAGGTTCACAGGGTCTGCTAGGGAGCTCGGGGAGGATCCCCTCTGTGCCGAGCCAGAAGGCTTCTGTGGCTGAGTGCTGGGTGCTCGTGGCGGGCCGGCGCCATCTTGGCCGAGCGGCCTGGTATGAGGTGAGAAGAAGTTTATCATCTTACCGGGTTTGCAGCGGTCTTTGCGTTTCGGTGGCATGTCCAGGTGATGCCTGGGAATGTCCGGTGTAAAGCTGAATGGTTTTGAGTTGACCCTCCGTGTTATAATTGCTCCGGTGTGTCTGTTTAGCGAGGAGCTTCTGGCTCACGCTTCCATCAGCCTCGCTAGCCGGCTCCGCCCCCGCTTTATATTTTTTTTAATAACATACATGTCATACTTACCTGCTCTGTGCTGTGCAATGGGTTTTGCACAGAGCAGCCCTGATCCTCCTCTCCTTGGGTCTCCAGCCAGTGATCTAGGCTCCTCCTCTTCTCCATGTGCCACCACAGGAAGTTGCTTCCTATGGTGGCACATGAGCAGGCTCTAGGTGTCCATTGACAGAGACATTGCGGCTCGGCCCTCCCTCCCCCGCTTCCTGATCACTGGATTTGATTGACGCCAGTAGGAGCCAATGACTGCCGCTGCTCTTCATGAGTCTAGGGAGGAAGGAGAAAGAGCAGTGCCGCTTCTCTCAGACACAACGCTGGATCAAGACGGGGCTGAGGTAAGTTCCACTTCAGCTCCAGAAGGTTTACCCCTCTTCATGACCAGGCCATTTTTGTGATACGGCACTGCGTTACTTTAACTGACAATTGCACGGTCGTGCGGCACTGTATCCAAATAAAATTGAAGATTTTAAGTATTACCTTGGGGAGATGCAGACTAGAATACTGCAATCACTGAGCAGCAAATGATATCACCTGTGATGTATTTCAGTTTTCTTGCAAACCTGGCCTGTTAGTGGGCCCTGAGGACCGGAGTTGAGAAACACTGGTTTAAGGCAATATGTATTCTGCTACATGTTTTTGGTAGAAAAAAACAAAACAATTAGCTTATATTGATTTGTGCAAAAGCTATTGCGTCTACAAACTATGGGATACATTTATGGAGTTTCTATTTTTTTTTCACTCTTTTCACTAATAATGGCGGCGATCAGCAATTTTTAGCAGGACTGCGACATTGCGGCAGACAAATCTGACACTAATGGGGCTTTTCCACTGCATGGAACTGAACGGTTCGGCTCGCTTTTGTGCTTTTCCACTGCTGGTACCGCATGGTATGGTGTTGGAATGGTTCGGTACAGCACGGTACGGTGGCGCTTTTCCACTACATGGAACCGAACGGTACGGCTCTCTAAAACAGTACCACCTCGATTGTGGTTCCAAGAGGTACCATACTGGTACCATATCCCACAATCCTTTGCATGCAGTCACTACTAGCCACTGATTGGTCAGAGGATTGTTGTTATCCCACCCACTTACTTTAGTACTACTTTAGTGGAAAAGCAAACCGTACCGAACCGTTCCAACACCGTACCATGCGGTACCATGCAGTGGAAAACCAAACCGGGCTGAGTAGAGCTGAGCCAGTACTTGCAGTGGAAAAGTGCCATAAGTGACACTTTTTGGGGACCAGTGACACCAATACAGTGATCAGTGCTAAAAAATAAATAAATAAATACACGGTCACTGTACTAATGCCACTGGCAGGGAAGGGGTTAACATCAGAGGCGATCAAAGGGTTAAATGTGTTCCCTGGGAGTGCTTGCTAACTGCGTGGGGGATGCTTTGACTGTGGGAAGACAGAGATCCGTGATCCTGCTTTGCAGAAACATAGGATCTCCATCTTCCCCTCTCACAGAATGGCGGTCTGCTTTGTTTACATAGGCAGACGGCCATTCTGCCTCTCTCACAAACAGTTGCGGGGTGCTAGCGAATATCGGGTCAGTCAGATGCCGGCGGCACGTCATTTCGCACAGGAGGGGCCACCCTGCTGCAGTATGTCTACGTGGTGCAGTCCAGAACTGGTTAAGCTTTGCAAATAAAAGATAGAAGCGCATTGGTTGACATGCACAGCTGCCGCAGATTATGGGGACTCCAGTTTTGATAAATGCCCCTCACTGTATCTATGAACAGTGTTTGTTACTCTTTCATATAAGAGTAACGGATACTTTAAGTTAACTGGTCTTTTAAACAATGTGCGGACAGAGAGAATCTAGCCCTTCTCCCGTAATTGCACCTATAACTTTAAAGTTTTGCTCCCATGCCAAGGAAAACGGCTGCTGCTGATTTTGGAAAAGAATTCCTTTTAGGCATCTATATACGTCTGCCAAGATACACCTTTTCATTATTGCTCTGATAAAACCTTATTAGATTCAATTTTCGTGATTAGTATGAATGACTGCAGAGGAATACAAATAGAGTATTACTAGGAGAGAAAAAAATGACATGTTTGGCCAAAAAATAGCAACACACAGAGGGCCTGTAATCCGATCTCAAGGTTTCATTTATTTATATAACTTTTTAGCATGTTTGAATTGCACAAGATTAGTATGTAACAATTTTGTGAATGCGCAAGAGAGTCATCGCTGTAACCTGTGGTTGATTGCTGGCTTTTTTACGTTTGTGACATGCGGGTTTATTTACTAAAGCAAGCGAGAGCAAAATTAGTCACAATTATGCAAAGAAATCAATCCACTTCTAACCTCAGCTTGTTTAATTAAGCTTTAGCAACCAAATCTGAAAGCTGATTGGTTTCTCTGCAGAATTGTGACAAATTTTTCCCTCTCTAGCTTTAGTAAATAAACCCCATGGTGTCACTGGCCTCGGGAGTTCCCCGAACCGCAGCAGGTACAGTGCTGCTACTGTCATCATGGACCAATAAGTGACACTATGGGGTTGATTTATTAAAACTAGAGTGCAAAACCTGGTGCAGCTCTGCACAGAAACCAATCAGCTTCCAGGTGTTGTCAAAGTTTAAATGAACAAGCAGAAGTTAGAAGCTGATTGGCTACCATGCATAGCTGCACCAGATTTTTCATTCTTCAGTTTTAGTAAATCAACCCCTGAGTCTCAATTGAACCATCTTATTTTATTACTGATATGGTGCAAATAAACTAGTAAATATGACTCTTACTTATTAGCCTAAGGGCTCTTTTACACGGGCGGTCTGATCAAATCCGCCTGTCAGTTTTTTAGGCGGATCTGATCGGATGCCCCATTCAGCCCTATGGAGCAGCGGATGTCAGCGGTGACATGTCCGCTGACACCCACTGCCATCTGCATCCAATCCTGTCCGTGAAATCCGGACGGATGGAAACCCTATTTTCCATCCGTCCTGGGGATCAGATCGGATGGGATCGGATGAGAGCGGACAGGCGGTCCGCTCTCATCCGATTCCCCATAGAGAGCAGCGGGGGATGTGACACCTCCCTCTCTGCACTGCAAGCGGAGACGGAGCTGTCATCCGCCAGCTCAGCGGGGATCCCCGCTGAGCAGCACGGATCCGCCTACGGAGGCGGACCGTGTGAAAGAGCCCTAATTCTGCAGAAAGGATTAAGTGACCTCCGATTTATGCACGTAGGACAGCTGGACCACGGCTCTCACACACTTGGCTCTCCTGTGGTCTGACACACCCCACTGAACACTGCTGTAATCAATGTTTCACTCCATGCACAGTGCTGTTGATTAGAGCAGTGTTCAGAAAGGCGTGTCAGAGAGTTTTCTGATGGATTCTGATCCTCCTCTCCTAGTGCCATCAGTTGGTTCAGCTTAGTACATAGCACCCAGCTGTTCCTCATTTGGAGGGACTGGTCCTCATTTGGTGAAAATTCCCTTTGCTCCTCTTTCTTTCTGCAATGTCCCTCTCTTTGGTCTGACATATAGAGCTCAATAAAAATATACAGTTTAAAGTGGTTTTAAAGGCATGCATGAGAATAAAACAACCTCTCGATCCAGTGATGTGCACAAGAGCTGAGCTTCTCCGGGGCCTCTCATTCCTCATTGGCTGAGACAGCAATCAATCATTGTCAATCACAGCCAGTGAACCATTAAGGAGAGAGCTGGGGGGGGGGGGAGCCATGGCACTGTGTATCTTTTGTACACATAGAACAGGGCTTAGGATGCAAGGGGGCACTGGCTGAAGAGGAGGAGCCAGGAGTACCGCCTGGGGGACCTGAAAAGAGAGGATCCGGGTGGCTACCGCCTGTGTAATCACTGAACAGAGCAGGTAAGGATAACTTGTTTGTTATTTTATCAAATTAACTTTTGGTGTCACTTTAAAGCTGAAGTTTATTCTGATTATATTTTGCCTTCCCTTGTTCCTCCATTTCCTCCACATCTGATCAGCATGCTAATACAGTGAATGTTTTAAATCAAATCTTTTCATTATACACCTTATTTTATTATCAAGTGATGTCACCTGTGCCTCTCTATGCAATGCAGGCAGAGCATGGTTGGTGGGAGGGGTTTGCAGGGCACTGTGCGTATCATTCTGATAACATCACAAAACCCTGCCAGAATAGCCATGTCACAAACTCTCCGGCCTGAAATAAAGGCTGACTAAAAATTCCTTGATGGGTGGATGTCAGTCAGGATGAGTTGACATTCCTAGGCAGAATGCATTTTCATGTAGATCACACTAGATAATGCCCAGATGTGATGCTGAGCCTTCCAGTGGATACACAGATTCTGGTGACCCTGATGACAACAAGGGATTCCCTCAATTTAGAGGGATTTTCTCTCACTTCCTGTTATGGCTTTAGGACAGGAAATAAAGGGAAATCTATCCATTGGGACAGAGATGACAAAAATAAACCTTATAGGGGGTCATAACCCTTACCTTAGTTCTATTTTAAAGTATGTTAGAGGATTAAAAAATTTAAATAGAGGCATATGCATTACGGTATATGCAGCTCAAATGTTTTACAGTAATCAGTTGAGAGATTTTAATTGGGTTTCATTTTGTCTAATTTAAGTTAAAGGAAGAAGGAGTTTTATGGTTGTCTGTATCCCAAGGGAGCTTTCCCACTACTTGTCTAGGTGACACTATAGGAAGTGAGGAGTAGACACCCAAGAGTAGGGTGACCAGATTTTTTAAATGAAATCTGGGGACATATTTATTTATTTGTTTATTTTTGGCAAATGGTATACTATTTTAAAAGAATATTTTCCTCAAATTATATATGAAGTGTATGGGGTATATGTTTATGGAATGATTGTATGATATTTATGTTATTTCTCACATTTGATCCATGAGATACAAAAAAAAAAAAGATACTACTTAGAACGTTTTGAGAGATGACTACCAAATGTTATGAAGATAAGATAGAGAAAAAACAGAATGCAGAGTTCAGGAATGCGTTACGTAAAGAATGCAGGGCTCAGGAGTGCGCTACATAAAGAATGCAGGGCTCAGGAGTGTGCTACATAAAGAATGCAGGGCTCAGGAGAGCTCTACATAAAGAATTCAGGGCTCAGGAGTGGGCTACATAAAGAATGCAGGGCTCAGGAGTGCACTACGTAAAGAATGCAGGACTCAGGAGTGAACTACATAAAGAATGCAGAGCTCAGGGGTGCGCTACATAAAGAATGCAGGGCTCAGGAGTGCACTACATAAAGAATGCAGGGCTCAGGAGTGTGCTACATAAAGAATGCAGGGCTCAGGAGAGCTCTACATAAAGAATTCAGGGCTCAGGAGTGGGCTACATAAAGAATGCAGGGCTCAGGAGTGCACTACGTAAAGAATGCAGGACTCAGGAGTGAACTACATAAAGAATGCAGAGCTCAGGGGTGCGCTACATAAAGAATGCAGGGCTCAGGAGTGCACTACATAAAGAATGCAGGGCTCAGCTGTGCCCATCTATGCAGCCTGACCAGTGCCCAGTAATGCAGCCTTACCAGTGCTCATCTATGCAGCCTTACCAGTGCCCATCTATGCTGCCTCACTAGTTGAAGAATGTTGGCTGCAGAGAAATAATGTAAATGATGAGGCGCATTTGTAAGGGATTAGGATTGCTAGATATGAATAGCTTATACTTCCACAAAGTCAGTTGGTGAACTGCTAAAAATATTGTAAAAATATGAATGTTAATACATAAACAAATTCACATTGAATCTAAGTAGCATTGTTGTTTGTAGCCATATAAAAACCTGATCTGGAGAGGATTTTTTTTTCTCATAAAACCTGGAATTTCAATCTAAAGTAAACCTGTATTTACTGTAAATGGGATGATTGGAATTCCCTCCAAATACCTGCAGATTTCCATAAAAGTGTTTCAAGAGCTCCAAATACCAACCTTGGATGTTGGCATTTTGCTCTGCCTCCAGCGCCATCTTCATTGGGCTGCAAGACCAAATTGGCCAAAGTGCTGATTTCCTTACACACGTATTTGCATTATATGAAGAACCCTAGGTTGTTGGGCTTCTGTAATGCTTTGGGTGAAGTCTGAAATTGGATTCAAGCCAATTGTGTCCAGTTGGGAACAGTCCAGTTTTTCAGTTTCACAGCTGGGTGGGCCTTTCTCATATTGTTTGTAGTGAAGCCAGATGTGATTTGAATAAATCGGAGGCCAGTCTTAAAGTTTCCTTTTTTTAGGAGATATAAAATTAGAGCCGAACGGGATCTGTTGCTCATAGTAACCGCCAGATTTCATCTGAAATGGAAGCAATAATTGTCCATGCCACAGTTTGAAGTTTACTGGAACTTGCTGTGGCTAGAATTTCAATGCTGGCTACAAATCCCTAGGTCATCCAAGTATGTTATAATCTTTTAGGCGCGTTTGTCCTATAACTCTGTAATGTTTACTAAATTACATGTACATGGGAAAAGTTAAGACTATATACATATATTGGTGAGCTAGTAAACCTGCCTAAACAAACTTCACTGACCTTGAACAAACTAATATTCCTCATGCGGCCTTTTTGAATGGGTTCCAAAAGCCACAAGTAGGAGAGGATTTTGGACCTCCTCCCAGAACAAAGCCAGCCTTCACTCTGGAGGCCACCTGAGGGATCAAAAGCGCTGACGTACCCTCTGAATTTCTCAGAGGTTAGGGTTTGCTAGTCCGAACTATGGCTGCCAGGAGAGAGAAGGAACTTTTTCTGTAACTGGCCTGGGACCCACCAGGGGAGGAGGAATAAACTAACTATAACTAGAAGCCCCAGCAAGAAGGGAAATTCGAAATTGTGAGACATGCAATTTTCTGTGTGTAAATATTTAAAAATGCAAATATATACTGTAATATATACTGTATGTAACTTTAAACTTTTACACAGTACTGTGTGTGTGTATATATATATATATATATATATATATATATATATATATATATATATATATATATATATATAGTGTGTATATATACACACACATACACTGAACAAAGTTATAAACGCAACACTTTTGTTTTTGCCCACATTTTTCATGAGCTGAACTCAAAGATCAAAGACTTTTTCTATGTACACAAAAGGCCTATTTCTCTCAAATATTGTTCACAGATCTATCTAAAGCTGTGTTAGTGAGCACTTCTCCTTTGCCGAGATAATCCATCCACCTCACAAATGTGGCATATCAAGATGCTGATTAGACAGCATGATTATTGCACAGGTGTGCCTTAGGCTGGCCACAATAAAAGGCCACTCTAAAATGTGCATTTTTATCACACAGCACAATGCCACAGATGTCGCAAGTTTTGAGGGAGCGTGCAATTGGCATGCTGACTGCAGGATTGTCCACCAGAGCTGTTGCCCATGAATTGAATGTTCATTTCTCTACCATATGCACTCTCCAAAGACATTTCAGAGAATTTGGCAGTACATTTAACCAGCCTCACAACCGCAGACCACGTGTAACCACACCAGCCAAGGACCTTCACATCCAGCTTCTTCACCTCTGAGACCAGCCACCCGGACAGCTGCTGCAACAATCAGTTTGCATAACCAAAGACTTTCTGCACAAACTGTCAGAAACCATCTCAGGGAAGCTCATCTGTATGCTTGTTGTCCTCATCGGGGTCTTGACCTGACTGCAGTTTGTCGTCGTAACCGACTTGAGTGGGCAGATGCCCACATTCAATGGCGTCTGGCACTTTGGCGAGGTGTTCTCTTCACAGATGAATCTCGGTTTTCTTAGATCTTTGAGTTCAGCTCATGAAAAATAGGGGCAAAAACAAGTGTTGCATTTATAATTTTGTTCAGTCTATATATGAGCAGGACCCTCCTTGTATTTTATTGAATTGTAACTGTACTGTCTCCCTTTTATATTGTAAAGCGCTGAGTAAACTGTTGGGGCTATATAAATCCTGTGTAACAAAAATAAAATATATACTGTATATACCGATCAGCCATAAGTTCATGACAACCCATCTAATATTGAGTAGGTCCCCCTTTTGCTGCAAAAACAGCTCTAAGCCGTCAAGGCGTAGATGCAACTAGACCTCTGAAGGTATGATGTGATACCTGGCACCAAGCTGTCAATAGCAGATCATATCAGTCCTATAAGTTGCGAGGTGAAGCCTCCATAGATTGGACCTAGAGATGCTTGATCAGATTAAGATCTGGAGAATTTTGGAGTCAGCACCTCAAATTCATTGTTGTATTCCTTAAACCATTCTTGAACCATTTTTTTTTGTTTGTTAAAAATAATAAACATTTTATACTTACCTGCCCTATGTAATGGTTTTGGGTCCCTCTTCAAGTGCTCCTGGCCCCTCCCTCCTGTTGAGTGCCCCCACAGCAAGTAGCTTGCTATGGGGGGCACCCAAGCCAAGTCACAGCTCCCTGTGTCCAGACACGGAGTTGTGGCCTGGCTCTGCCACCTTTCTTTCTTGAGTGGTTGACTGACTTTGACAGCAGGGGGAGCCAATGAGCACCGCACTACTGTCTCAGCCCATGGGGACATGCCTCTAACATTGCTGGATCTAGATGGGCTCAGGTAGAGAAAAAAGAGAAAAAAACCTTCTGCCTTTACAATACCTTTAATGTTATTCACTTAAACTGTCAGTGGTCATACATTTATGGCAGGTGTGTGTGTACATATATAATCATTTTGCTTAGTAGCATGGAGAATATAACATAAAGCACAGCATTCCTATTGGAACAAGAGTTATGTAATATACTGAACTGTGTGCAGAATTGCCCAGTTTGGAGTTTGTCACTCACAGCCCAGTGTAGTGAAATGACCTGGGTGAGAAGTTCTCAAAAGCATAACTCATTCAAATCACATTTTTTTAGACACACAGATCAAAAAGAAGAGGTACAGTTCAACTCTAGTCACCATTGACTTTACAATGTAGAAAACTTTGCTGGTCCTTGGAGTCCTAAGCAGGCCATAGATTATGCAGCTTGCAAAACCACTCACTTCCCCCATCAACACTGTCAGTGTTAATGGGGTAATCCCTCCAACAGCAGTATTATGTTCTGCCGATGGGGAGCCCTTTCTGCCGGCAGAACACAATGAGCCCTGATAACAGCTATAGCTGCAGGCAGAAATTGCCTGCAAAAAATCAGACAGGCTGGTTGTGCTGAAATTGGTTGATCGATCGACTTCAGTACCAGCCAGCCTACCCATAGAGAGATTGAATCTCGGCCGGTTCCTGCTGAACTGGCCAAGATTCAATCCATATATGGCCCGCTTTAATCTGGTTGGCACTAGTTTTCTTTCTCACTGAGATGTGTCATTATAGATGTCTGTGTAATGGAAACACGACCCCACAATGTGCTTGTGTGCTTCCATCAGAATACCGCTTTCTTCAGTCTTGAACATGGATATCAAATATTCTAGCCGTCCCCATACAAAACTAGCCAAGAATAGCTTGTATAGGATCTGGAACATTTATTGAATAAACACACACCGAATATGTAACCCACCAGGTCAGGTGCCTGATTACATTATCCTATACTGATGAAATTGTGTACAGAAATATAATTAACATATCTAAGGAACAACCAAAACAAACAGTATTCATCTTTCCCACTAGTAACTAATAATTGACAGGTATTTAATTAACTTGAGCTAATTAACTAACAGACTTGCTGTCATCGGGCTCATGAAGTACAATGCACAATATTATAAGTGTAAACACACTGACACGGTAGACAATGGGTGAGTTAATCAGCACAAATAACAATGTGTGGAAGGCAGGTGGTTGAGCTGATGACATTAGCATCTGCCATGAGTCTGATTGTGTGGAGTCCCCCATTGGCAATAATTGGCAGCTAGGCCTTTAACATGGATCCTAGGCCTAGAGTCCCAGAGTCTGTGTTGGGGAGATGTGGACTTGAATCCAAAGTAACAATACTTCAAGGGTCCCCCCAGCATACACCCCACAAGAGCAGTGTTCCCTCTCAAGCCAGGGCCCATAGTCAGTAGGCAAGAGGCTAGCCTGCAGTCCCCTCCAAAAGCCCCTGTCCTGAGTGGGTTTTTCACAGTCTGCATTTCTCATATTACCCCCTGTTGGGTTGGCACATATTATCTGTCATTGAGGAATATCTTGAGAACAATGTGGAGGGATTGTTCCGGAGGAGCTTTTGGTTGACCAGCTTTCCCAAAATTCCTCTGACTGGACCAGGGACCCAACATTGAATGGAGGAAAGATTCTTGGTGATGAACTGTCTGTAGAACTGACTGATGATTGGGCACATTTATGGATTTGAACATACTCAAAAATCATTTAGGCAGTTATGCTAGCAGCCTTTTAACATACTCCTGAGTTGCTAACGGTTGGAGTTCTTCTTTAGGGTTGGCAAACTTTGGGTACATATCACATGCACTGCTTTTCTGTAGGCAATAGGAATATAAATTTAATAACAAGTAAATTAAAACTAACCTCAATAAAATAAGTTGGGGACTTAGAGGTTAATCTAACTTTATGTATTTATATTTGATGTCTAGGCAAAGAGCTCTACTTAAAATGCTTTATAATGAACATTTATCCGAGACAAGATTCTTTGAAAGAAGAAAATCTATTAAGTGTCATGGTCTCGGAATGAGTACCTGGAAAGATATGTATGGAGGCAGCTAAGCATGACAATATGACTTCGGTGTATAGTAATTGAGCTAGACTAACAAAGCAGAGCTATAACCGGGGCGATTAATCTACAGCAGTGTGTTTAATTTCAAGGTATTACATTTCATTTATATCATTCTTCCCTCTGTGATTCCATGCAAGGCTGAAGATTTACATCTTTGTTTTCTGACATGAAAATGAGAATTCTGTTAAAACAAGACTTTAGACCCATTGATGGAAAACGCAACAGTTTCTTTGCTGTAGATTAAAAATGGGACTGAAGTTGGAAAAACAGCTTTCTGACAGCACTTTTCTGAAAATATTTCTTGTTTCCTGGTCAGTAGACCTTTGGTTCTATGAGTGTCCCCATGCAATAAAGTCACTTCCAACTGTTTTCTAGTTGATGGATAGTCCAAATCTATTATTTTCCCCTCTGTAGTTGTAGATTTTGTTTGATATATGGATCAGCATTAACTGTACCATTAAATGGGGACCATTTATCTAGACATCTAACCAATTATTGTATGAGCACCTATAGAAACCACCTTTTATCTTTGGTCTCTATTTGAAAGTGTAGCAGCATGACTAGTGGCTATGGCTAGGGGCGTGCCATTATTATTATTATTATTATTAAGGATTTCTATAGCGCCAGCAATTTAAGCAGCGCTTTACAATATTAGAGGGAGACAGTACATATACAATACAATACAATAAAATACAAGAGGATTTAGAGGGCCCTGCTCAGAAGAGCTTACAATCTAATGGGGTGGGGCAGGTGTTACAAGAGGTAAGTGTAGGGAATCCGCTGATGGCAGATTAGTTGTCGGTGTGATAGGCTTCCCTGAAGAGATGAGTTTTCAGGGATCGCCTGAAAGCAGCTAGAGTAGGAGATAGCCGTACAGGTTGAGGTAGAGCGTTCCAGAGGATGGGAGAGGCCCTGGAGAAATCCTGGAGACAAGCATGAGAGGAGGAGACAAGGGAGCTTGAGAGTAGGAGGTCTTGAGATGAGCGGAGAGGACGATTTGGGTGATATTTGCAGACAAGGTTGGTGATGTAGCTCGGGGCAGAGTTGTGAATGGCTTTGTATGTTGTGGTTAGTATTTTGAATTTAATTCGCTGGGCAATCGGGAGCCAGTGTAGGGATTGGCAGAGAGGGGAGGCAGACGCTGAGCGGTTGGTAAGGTGGATAAGCCTGGCAGCAGCATTCATGATAGACTGAAGAGGGGATAGCCTATAAAGTGGTAGGCCTATGAGAAGGGAGTTGCAATAGTCGAGGCAAGAAATAACTAGGGAGTGAATGAGTAGCTTGGTGGTTTCAGTTGTTAAAAAGGGGTGAATTTTAGAGGTGCCATGGGACTCTTCTATTTTTCCTGCATCTTCTCCCTTTGCAGAGAACATTGATATACTCTGGTAGGAGCTGTATTGTTTGACAGTAAGGCTGCATACTGGGTGTTTAGCCCCAGTGAATGGGGCTGTGGTGTTAGGGTGGGAATAATTAGACCACAGACGAATGCTTGGAAAGCAGACTTCTTGTATTCTGGGCATTTGTCCCTGGGTGTATACTGCCCCAAACATGTGAACCTTCGGCTGTCAGTCTCTCATAGACTTTAACAGGGCTGAACGGTGCATCTGTGCTCTCCATCTGGAGCTAAAGGCTAGAGTGCCATGCTTTAGGGCTAAATGCCCACTATACATGGGGCCTAACAGACCCAGCAGATCATTATTTCTAGTTAGGACTTCTATGCACTAAACCATAAAATGATCATAAAACAAATTTTTACCCCCTTTGTTCTCTCTGCAGTTCCATTACACAATTCAATTTCAGGGCTGTTAACATTTCCCATAAATACTACTGTCCCAGCCTTTAGGGCAGTTTCGGTGTATAACATATTCTGATATTTAAAAGTATGCACATTAACAAGTAATTAACATTAACAAGTAATTCCACTTGTAATGCTTCAGCAACTTCACAGGACCTCCGCTGACAAAATCCTTTTTTACTTGCACCTTTAGACCATTTCTGACTTAGAGGTATACACCACCACCTTTTCTGTTTACCCTGTGTGTCTAAAAGAGAGCAAAGCCAGGAATACAAATAGCCAAAAGATATGAATAATCAAAGCCAAAATTCTGTTCTCTGAAAGCTCTGAAATAAATTCAGGTTGTTAGAAGATATGCATAAGGGTTGTTCCTTATAACAAGAGATATCAGGTTGAACAGAATGTTTGGTCACCCTTCTCTGATATATCTAGAGGACCAGGGAAGTTCCTTCTTTTGACCAATTAAAAAAATATAATGGTTGGGGAGTGAGCAATGTTAGGTCACATCATTGTATTTTTCATTTTTTGTTTAATAAGGCAAAGGCCAGAAACTCATAGGAATCAATCAGAATTATTATGCTATACGTGTATCTAAGCCCAAGAACATACATGTATTATATTGCAGCTTTCCAGTCCTCGGGAGTGATGCCTGCATTTGTTTTCTTGTTCATGTTTTTTTTTTTTTCCCTTTATTTTCATCTGGGGATCCTACCACTGATACACTCCCTGTACTACTGTAACAATGTTCACTTCCTGTATGGTATGTATAGAGGAGCAGCATTGTCCTCGTAGTACAGGAATCGTGTTAGAACAGAACATATCCTTATCTTCAAAACATAGAGGGAAGTGTTTTGTAGTCTACAGAGGTGAACTGATTAGGGCTGAGATTACACTACAGGGAGCACAGGGCAACACCGGAGTTCTAGCAGGATCACCAGATATTTGCACTTAGAGAACAGATAACACGTTTAAAAGTATATTTAAAGAGGACCTTTTGGTCCTTTCCCCAAAATACTGTAGCTGCTGACATTTAATAAAAGGACACTTACCTGTACAGGGATCCAGCTCTGTCCTCACCCGGGTCAGTTGTGGGTAGGGGCAGCGTGGTGCAGCGGCAGAGAACACTCAGAGTCCAAATGCAGGAAAGAGAACTGTATTGAAATTGAAGTTCAGCAAAACACAACAAGCCCAGTTGGAAGGCAACCTGACCAGAAACACTCACAGGATGTAATAGCAAAGAGTGGTAGCTGTGGGTCTTAGGTTTGCCGACAGCGTGTTTCTCGAGTGGTGGAATGTAGCCTTGCCGGTCTGTGCCCAAGTGGGGAGGCTTCCAGAAAGGATAGCATGCCCCTGGACTTTCCCTACTCATCTAGAACCTCTCCCTGGTGCTAAGCACAGTTCTTGACAGACGGGTAACCTGTCCCTACTCTAGCCACAGGTGAAATGCATGTCAAACCTGGGAGCCAGGGTCTTTAATAGACTTTGTCTGACCCAGGATGGCTACCAAAATCACATGGAGTGCCAGCATTCAGTTGGTTACTGTCTCCTTGTGACTGAGGAAACCATAGAGGAACTAGCTTCCGCTCAACTTCCTCCTCCACCTGCATTGCCCCTGTGGTTGAGTGCCACCTGCAGTGGGGAAAATAGACTACACCTGCCTACACGGTTCTTCTCTGGTCTTCGGGTCCCCGGCCCCAGCATGTTTTCTAAGGGAAACTGGCTGTGACTTCTTGTGACATCATAGCCGGCTTCCAACTGTGCTTGCCTGAACCACACTGTTCTTTGTGAATTGTCCCCGCAACCTTCTGGGTTATGTGACGTGTCCCAAAAGGCTGCGGGCAAAGAAGGGGGGGGGGCAAACTTTTGCTTGGATCACCTAGGCAAAGTGGTAGCGGGTATCTGTCAAAACCAGGTAACTGTCCCCCCCCCCCCCCCCAAAAAAAAAAAGTCCAAAAGTGGGAGAGGAGGGGAAAAAGCAGAGCTTCCCCTTTTGGGTAAAGGGCCTCTTTAACTGACCAAAATGAAGCAAATAGGAGGCGTTCATTGTTAGGGTTTACATACACTTTATGATAGCAAACTTTTTATTAGTTTCAATTAGTTATTGTTCTTTGCACTTCTTATTTAGATTTGACATTCCTACAATCCAAAAATGACACTTTATAGTCAAGAATAACATAATTGTTTCCCGCGAGATCGCTGTTTCACCTTTAAACAATAAGCGAAGGTTAAACATTTATCCCCCACACGCTCTACGTGGCTTTGTCGGAGAAGCCAATATTCTTAAATGCTGACGGGATTGTTTGTAAACATGCACATGTTTGTATGGAGAGAAGAAACTCGAGCAGCGTGTAATATTTGGAACTAAAAGGTACAACATTTAAACATCTTTAAACAATACCGCTCCAGTTATCCTTGATGTGAGCTTCAAAGGCAAATGAAGGGAAACTTCAAATTACAATTGTGAAAACATCAGCGGAATCAAACCGAACGGTCAGGCAATTGTTTGTTCTTTCTGTGAGTGTAAAAGCAAACAAGCTTTAAGACTTTTCAAGGGACCTGTGTGTTCCACATGTGTGCAGAGTATCAGCTTGTGGTGTCCAGCACAAGTCTCCAGAAAATAAATCACAATGTATACAGGCCATTGCAGAATTTCTGGGTGGTAGTGAGCATTCTTAGCAAGGTATATAACCTTCTTTATGGTATAGAGCAGTGGTCTCCAAACTGTGGCCGGATGCGGCCCTTCCTTGTCTTTATCTGGCCCTTGGGGCAATATTCCTCCCACTGACATTACCAATAGGGCATAAGTCCTCCCACTGATGCCAACAGCAGGCACTATTCCCACTAGTAATGATTCACTATTCCTTCTACTGTCACCAACGATGGGGCACTATTTCTCCCACTGACACCAATAATGGGTCACTATTCCTCTACTGACATCAATGATGGGGCACTATTCCTCATACCGACCCCAATAATGGGTCACTATTCCTCTACTGACATCAATGATGGGGCACTATTCCTCATACCGACCCCAATAATGGGTCACTATTCCTTCTACTGACACCAACGATGGGGCACTATTCCTCTCACCGACCCCAATAATGGGGCACTATTCCTCTACTGACACCAACGGTGGGGCACTATTCCTCTCACCGACCCCAATAATGGGGCACTATTCCTCTACTGACACCAACAATGGGGCACTATTCCTCTCACCGACCACAATAATAGGGCACTAGTCCCCCCTCTGACCCCAATGAGGGAGCATTCTTACCAACATCAGGACATGTTCTACTCCCACTGGCCACATTCCCGCACCTCTAAAGTCTGAGGGATAGTAAACTAGCCCTTTGTTTGGAAAGTTTGGAGCCCCCTGGTATAGAGCCAAAGCTTTTTTTTTTTTTTTTTTCGGATAGTGTTTCAGAGGGAGCAGGTAGAAGGTGAAACGCTGCAAACTCAGTCATGTAGGCTGTGGTGATATGCTGTTTGTCCGCACAGCAATGCTCCGCTGTGCATAGGGCATCTCTGCAGTCATCCCAACACCACATTGGAATGTAATCTAATTTTCTTTGCATGGCTTAAAGTGACCCTGTCAGGGTGGGAAAATGTGAGAAGAATAAGCCTTTGAAAGATGCAGCTGCTGGTTTGCAGAAACATTACTCCCTTGTGCTCTGTGCGCCAATAATTATTGAGGTGAGTTGCATAACCATTCAGTACCTAAAGCGGAACTTCTCCCAAAAGGGGAAGTTCAGTTTTTCTGCTTCCTCCCCCTTCCTCTATCACCTTTTGGATATATATTTTTTTTGGGTAGGGGAGCAGTTACATGGTTTTAACAGGTACCCGCTCCCACTTCCGGTCAGTTCACCGCAGTGGATTCACTGGAAGTAACCCCCCTCTTTGCCTGCAGCTTTCTGGAGCACGTCACAGTTCCCAGAAGACTGCGAGACCATTTACAAAATGTAGAGCAGCTCACGCATGCACAGTGGGCAGGCGGCTGTAAAGCCACAAGGAGTCACAGACAGCTGCCCACAATTACCATGCTGATGCCAGGGACCCAAAGACCAGTGAAGAACCGGCTGGGATGGGGACAGTGTTGGATCCTTGGACAGGTAAGTGTCTTTTTATTAAGTTTTTTCATTAAAAGTCAGCAGCTACCATATTTGTGACTTTTAAATCTTTGTTCCTAGGGTGAAGAACCACTTTAAAGTTTATACTTTTTTTAGTTTTGGATAGAGTGGGGAGGGATTAGAACCCCTGTCAGGTTTTATTGATGTCTGAGCCCCTGATAGGGAGATTCACCCTCTCTATTTGTACTGTTTACCATTATCATTAAAAGTGAAAGTAAAGGAAAATCCAAAAATTTGGGCTGTCCCAAGAAGAATAATAGAAGGAAAATCTTCCAATGGGAACATTAGTTCTGGTGACCTGGGGGACCCCTAGGAATTACCTTGCAAAAATTTGCAGGGATTTACCTTCAGTTCCTGTTTTGGCTATAAGACAGAAAGTGAAGGTAAATCTCAGCAATAGGACCCAGATGGCAGAAAAAACTGACAGGGGTTATACCAATCAAAGTTTTGCCTAGACATCTGCTTTAACAAGACTTGTTTTCCTCCATGTCAGTATATTCCCAGGTACCCTACTGTCCCCATCCATTTCTGTGCATCAATGTTGCTCATTAAAGGCACCATCTACTTTCAAAAGTTTTTGTTGCTTTAACTAGGTATTAAGGCACTTATGTTTTCTGCGTTGTTTGTTTGAATCTCCATGTAATGATGGCCTCACGTTTGTAGCTGCAGTTTGTAGTGTCATGACTGATCGATTCCTCTGTGTCCATGTCTGCTACCTTGTCCCTCTCCACCAAGGTGACAAGACAACTTCCTGTTTCTTGGCCAATGCATGCCTTGTCACCTGCAAATGTGGGCCTACTAATGTGATAAAAAAAAAAAAAAAAGCTTGCATGGTGAGCTTTCTATGTGTCTGTGAATGATCTGTCTGCTTGTGGCAGTGTCATATGTAATTATTGTGTACCTCTTACCTGCACCAGTACAAGACAGAGAGACCCAGGAATTGTAGAATACAGTGGGTACGGAAAGTATTCAGACCCCCTTACATTTTTCACTCTTTGTTATACAGTATTGCAGCCATTTGCTAAAATCATTTAGGTTCATTTTTCTTCCTCATGAATGTACACATAGTACCCCATACTGACAGAAAAACACAGAATTGTTGACATTGTTGCAGATTTATTAAAAAAGAAAAACTGAAATATCACATGGTCCTAAGTATTCAGACCCTTTGCTCAGTATTTAGTAGAAGCCCCCTTTTGATCTAATACAGCCAGGAGTCTTTTTGGGAAAGATGCAACAAGTCTTTCACACCTGGATTTGGGTATCCTCTGCCATTCCTCCTTGCAGATCCTCTCCAGTTCTGTCAGGTTGGATGGTAAACATTGGTGGACAGCCATTTTTAGGTCTCTCCAGAGATGCTCAATTGGGTTTAAGTCAGGGCTCTGGCTGGGCCATTCAAGAACAGTCACGGAGTTGTTGTGAAGCCACTCCTTCGTTATTTTAGCTGTGTGCTTAGGGTCATTGTCTTGTTGGAAGGTAAACCTTCGGCCCAGTCTGAGGTCCAGAGCACTCTGGAGAAGGTTTTTGTCCAGGATATCCCTGTACTTGGCCGCATTCATCTTTCCCTCGATTGCAACCAGTCGTCCTGTCCCTGCAGCTGAAAAACATCCCCACAGCATGATGCTGCCACCATCATGCTTCACTGTTGGGACTGTATTGGACAGGTGATGAGCAGTGCCTGGTTTTCTCCACACATACCGCTCAGAATTAAGGCCAAAAAGTTCTATTTTGGTCTCATCAGACCAGAGAATCTTATTTCTCACCATCTTGGAGTCCTTCAGGTGTTTTTTAGCAAACTGCATGCGGGCTTTCATGTGTCTTACACTGAGGAGAGGCTTCCGTCGAGCCACTTTGCCATAAAGCCCCGACTGGTGGAGGGCTGCAGTGATGGTTGACTTTCTACAACTTTCTCCTATCTCCTGACTGCATCTCTGGAGCTCAGCCACAGTGATCTTTGGGTTCTTCTTTACCTCTCTCACCAAGGCTCTTCTCTCCCGATAGCTCAGTTTGGCCGGACGGCCAGCTCTAGGAAGGGTTCTGGTCGTCCCAAACGTCTTCCATTTGAGGATTATGGAGGCCACTGTGCTCTTAGGAACCTTAAGTGCAGCAGAAATCTTTTTGTAACCTTGGCCAGATCTGTGCCTTTCCACAATTCTGTCTCTGAGCTCTTCAGGCAGTTCCTTTGACCTCATGATTCTCATTTGCTCTGACATGCATTGTGATCTGGATGGTCTTATATAGACAGGTGTGTGGCTTTCCAAATCAAGTCCAATCAGTATAATCAAACACAACTGGACTCAAATGAAGGTGTAGAACCATCTCAAGGATTATCAGAAGAAATGGAAAGCACCTGAGTTAAATATATGAGTGTCACAGCAAAGGGTCTGAATACTTAGGACCATGTGATATTTCAGTTTTTCTTTTTTAATAAATCTGCAACAATGTCAACAATTCTGTGTTTTTCTGTCAGTATGGGGTGCTATGTGTACATTCATGAGGAAGAAGAATGAACTTAAATGATTTTAGCAAACGGCTGCAATATAACAAAGAGTGAAAAATGTAAGGGGGTCTGAATAATTTCCGTACCCACTGTATGTAGTTTCTTCACAGGAAATGCCAGTTATCACACTACAGATGGAGGTCATGTGCAGTGGAATGCGAACACCTCATGTTTTAACACAAACCGAAGCTCCTGACAAAGGAATGTGAAGATTTACTCTACTATAGGCTGTGTATACAGGACAAGGAATGACATCATGAAACTACAAACACAAGGTGCAGGTACAAAGGGTTACAGTACCTTTAAGACCATCAACCATAGTAATTGACTAAATAGTGAGATGCAAAAAAGAATAAGACCAACCTTGATTTTAGTATGTTCAAAAATTACTAAAAGCTTCAGAGCTTTGCAAACTGCACTTATCCTGTTTGACCCTTTGCACTAACCTAAGTTGGAACTACACCATATCTGAGCACCTCAAACCAAAAACCCAATTTAATTCATTTTTAATATCAAAAGAAAACTCCCCCCATCTATCAATGTCTCCATGTTTTATTTTGCTGAGAAGTCACTTTGAAAAACACCCCACTAGCATTTCTGACTGTGGCCATCTTGAGTAAGGGCAAATGATTCATGTTTCATTTACTTCCTGGAATCCATTTGCCCTAAGCTCAAGCTTAATATAATATAATAATTTGCCTGAGGCTAGGCCTGGAAACCAAGAAGTTACTGAAGAAATGTTCTTAAAAAGTTTAAAACAAGTATATACAGTATCTGACAAAAGTGAGTACACCCCTCACATTTTTGTAAATAATTTTTATTATATCTTTTCATGTGACAACACTGAAGAAATGGCACTTTGCTACAATGTAGAGTAGTGAGTGTACAGCTTGTATAACAGTGTCAATTTTCTGTCCCCTCAAAATAACTCAACACCCAGCCAATAATGTCTAAACTGCTGGCAACAAAAGTGAGTATACCCCTAAGTGAAAATGTCCAAATTGGGCCCAATTAACATTTTCCCTCCCTAGTGGCATGTGACTCGTTAGTGTTACAAGGTCTCAGGTGTGCATGGGGAGCAGGTGTGTTAAATTTGGTGTTATCGCTCTCACTCTCTCATACTGGTCACTGGAAGTTCAACATGGCACCTCATGGCAAAGAACTCTTTGAGGATCTGAAAAAAGAAATGTTGCTTTACATAAAGATGGCCTAGGCCAGTGATGGCGAAACTTGGCACCCCAGATGTTTTGGAACTACATGTCCCATGATACTCATGCACTCTGTAGTGTAGTTGAGCATCATGGGAAATGTAGTTCCAAAACATCTGGGGTGCCAAGGTTCACCATCACTGGCCTAGGCTAAAAGAAAAATGACACGACCCTGAAACTTAGCTGCAGCACGGTGGCCAAGACCATACAGCAGTTTAACAGGACAGGTTTCACTCAGAACAGGCCTTGCCATGGTCGACCAAAGAAGTTGAGTGCACGTGCTCAGCGTCATATCCAGAGCTTGTCTTTGGGAAATAGATGTATATGTGCTGCCAGCATTGCTGCAGAGGTTAAAAGGGTGGGGGGGTCAGCCTGTAAGTGCTCAGACCATACGCCGCATACTGCATAAAAGTGGTCTGCATGGCTGTCGTCCCAGAAGAAAGCCTCTTCTAAAGATGATGCACAAGAAAGCATGCAAAAAGTTTGCCGAAGACAAGCAAACTATGAACATGGATTACTGAAACCATGTCCTGTGGTCTGATGAGACCAAGATAAACTTATTTGGTTCAGATGGTGTCAAGCGTGTGTGGCGGCAACCAGGTGAGGAGTACAAAGACAAGTATGTCTTGCCAATTGTCAAGCATGGTGGTGGGAGTGTCATGGTCTGGGGCTGCTGGCACTGTGGAGCTACAGTTAATTGAAGGAACCATGAATGCCATCATGTACTAAACAATATTGAAGCAGAGCATGATCCCCCCTTTCAGAGACTGGGCCGCAGGGCAGTATTCCAACATAAAAACAACCCAAAGCACATCTCCAAGACGACCACTGCCTTGCTAAAGAAGCTGAGGGTAAAAGTGATGGATTGGCCAAGCATGTCTCCAGACCTAAACCCTATTGAGTATCTGTGGGGCATCCTCAAATGGAAGATGGAGGAGCGCAAGGTCTCTAACATCCACCAGTTCTGTGATGTCATGGAGGAGTGGAAGAGGACTCCAGTGGCAACCTGTGGAGCTCTGGTGAACTCCATGCCCAAGAGGGTTAAGACAGTGCTGGGAAATAATGGTGGCCACACAAAATATTGACACTTTGGACCCAATTTGGATGTTTACACTTAGGGGTGTATTCACATTTGTTGCCAGTGGTTTAGACAATAATGGTTGTGTGTTGAGTTATTTTGACGGGGCAGCAAATATACACTGTTATACAAATTGTACACTCACTACTTTACTTTGTAGCAAAGTGTCATTTCTTCAGTAATGTCACATGAAAAGATATAATAAAATATTTACAAAAATGTGAGGGTTGTACTCACCTTTGTGAGATACTGTATGATACATATTCCTATCTATTTACTATTGCTAGCAGCATAAGGATTACAAATAGTCAGTGGTTATTTAGAGAGTGAAGTTCCATCTAGAGATAAGCAACCCTCCCTCCCTCCCCACAGATGGATACTCACCTGGATCCAGTGGCTGCAGCCTCTGGTGTTTGTTTTTACCCTGGCCATGCTTGTGCATTATGTCTCCAGAGACTTCAGTGGGTTTTTCCAGAGGCCAGAGAAGATGGGGCTGTAATGTGGGAGTAACCAAGATGCAAGCAAACATTGGAGGCTGTTGGATCCAGGTAAGTATCCATCTATGGAGTTGGAGAGTCGGTTAGGTTGGGGCAAATGGGATAAGTGTACTTTGCCTTAAAGTATATATTTCCTTTAAAGTGGTAGTCAACCCACTTTTTAATCCTTTACCTATAGGTAAGCCTGTAATAAGGCTTACCTGTAGGTACTGTGAATATCTCTTAAACTTGCCCTGTTTAGGAGATATTCAGAGTGCATGCAGCTGGTGACATCACCGCCAAATGCGCTCTGAAGGTCTGGCATACCATGCCAGATCTTCAGAGCCTGTGCTGTAAATGGCTGCTTCTACGTGCATGCGCATGATGTCATCGCACCCCCAGCCACTCATGTAGCCGGAGAGCGTGAACCTGGAAGGAAGAGCAGGTGAAGATGGAAGCCCTCTCAACTGTGACAGCATGGCACATGAGGTTTTTGTTTTAAAGCGTAATTCCACCCAAAAGTGGAACTTCCGCTCATTTGCCCCCCCCCCCCCCCCCCGGTGCCACATTTGCCACCTTTCAGGGGGGAGGGGGGAACATTTAACAGGTACCTTTCCCCACTTCCAGGAGATGGTGCTGCAGCAATCGCATTAGGGACCCGCCGCAAGGCTTCACGGCCGGGTTCCCTCACCGGCAATGGCAATGGAAACGGAAACATTGGCTGCGGTGCCGACATCGCTGGACTCCAGGGCAGGTAAGTGTCATAATATTAAAAGTCAGCAGCTACAGTATGTGTAGCTGCTGAATTTTAATTTTGGGAGGGGGAGAGGGGAGGCTGGAACACCGCTTTAAGGGGAGTCTCTCATAATGTGCTGGTATACAATGCATACTAGCACATTATGACATTGCCTTGAAGGGGAACTTTTTTTTTGTTTTTCTTTTTCTGCAGTTTACTACCGCTTTAAGCAGTAGGTTGGCCCTGGACAGCAGGTGGGATGTTTCCTCTGCGTCCATTTAATAGTTGAATTTGCCATTTTGGATTATACCTTTAAGCCCAGCAAAATGTATGTCCCTTTCCTATATCACAAGGATTCTTTGTCTGGCAAAACATAAGATAAAGCCGCACATTAGGAGCAGTTAATATTATAGGAAGATGATATGCTGTTTGAGCCTTCTTGGCTCTTACCTAACACATCACAAAGTGATTGTGGAATTTTAAATAGCTGTACAAATGGCTGACATAGAAATTTAACTTTGCTTTGACCTTATTTTAATTCCGAAGATGACTGCCGAATGACTTTGTTGCGACGAAATGTAGGCAGGAAGCTAAATCACTCTAGAGTATAAAATCTTTGTTTTGGCGTAATGTGGATGCATAAACATTTGTACCCCATCCTAACCTTATAAACATCACAATCCATCAGTACAATTACAAGAAAGATTGTTTGTTTTCACACTTAAAGCAGACATGAAATAGAGTGTCCTTAACTTAATCACCACCTTGATTTACCACATTTGCATACATTTGCATATTAATTGGACTACAGATTAAAATTGGTTTTGTAATTTTAATTAAGTGTCCGCAAAGGTAAATGATTAGAACTGTTTAAAATACATTCTGACACAAATAGCAGTTAGAGCCTTTGTGATGATGTTTTTGTGGAATTACATTCAGAAAGTGGCTTTTTATGGCAGTAATTTTAATCTTAAATAGATTATACAGTCAAACAAAACTGTGGATTCATAATCGTTTTTTTTTTTCCCCTTCTTTCTTCTTCCAAGATCCATTTAATATTTTCACAGATTTTCTGCACTTGATGAAAATGTCCTTTTAGGTCTTGTTGGTAGCGAAATGAGCGCTGCTCGGCTGTTGAATTGCAGACTTTTAAAGCTGAACTCCAGGCAAATACGCAGATGAAATACATATGTAGGGGCTGTTTAACTTGACAAAGGCTTTGCATTCTTGTCCATTCAGTTCTGAGATTTGCACAGCTCTGCCACATAGCATAGCCTAGTCTGGCAAGACAAGAGGCCTGATTATTATATATATTTTTCTGTACAACTTACCCCAACATGATTTTCCCTCAGCCTGTAATTGGGTAGTGAAAGGAGAATGGTGAACTAATTTCTCTGTTGCTCTCACTGTGGTACAACTGATTGACTCTTTGTGCTGCTTCTCCCTTTCGCAGTTCAAGCTATGCTGCACAGGGACTGCAGAAGGCTGATACCAAGTCAAATTCAGGTATGCACACTGCTTGCCATAAATTAAATATATTTAAAGTAAAATTGAAAGCCTCCTTTATGACAGTCATAGTACTAAATCCAGATACTATGTGATGCACAAACAATAAAGTAAACAAAAAACTTCCTTTACCTTCCCTGACTGAGCCAAATCCTTCTTCATTTGTGTCTCACACACTCGCCCTCATAGACACTGCAGCACACAGTGGGAAGGTTTCCGCAACAGAGGTGGTGATGTCATATCAGAAAACAGTGGGCAATACTATGTTGAGCTACAGGCTTGTGAAACAGCAATGACAATGCCACCTCTGCAATGTATTTCATCCCACTGTAGTGCAAGCAGACGCAGCCTACGTGAGAGTGGGAACACTGCCCTGAACTCAGAAGGAGTGCAGCATCATTGCCTCCCCATCCCAGGATGCTGCATTAGGGGGAACTTCACTAGCAGAGCCAACAGATGTTCATGAGACTTTGCATTGGAACTAGGATAACTGTAAGTGCAAATGCACTTCTGATTTAATTGCTACAGGACACACTTTAATTCATTTATATATATTTTTTTTAATTAATTAAAAAAAAAAAAATATATATATATATATATATATATATATATATATATATATATATATATATATGTGTGTTTTTTAATGAGAGGCAATAGTTCTATTTTAAGACTAATAATGAATACTTATCTGCATTATTGTGTATGTTTTATATCTGGCTTGAGTTCAGCTTTAAAGTGTGGAGCTCCACCCAAAAGGGGAAACTCTGCTTGTTTACACCCTGGTTTTTACAGGTACCCGGTCCCACTTCCAACTTAGATTGCGATGGCGAACTGAGCCAGAAATCCGCCCCCCACTCCTTCCATCACAGGTCCAGAAGACTACGGGACCATTCATAAGGTGCAGCACCACTCACGCATATTTTTGCACAATATTTATAGCTGCTGACTTTTAATTTTTTCTGAAGGACCCTGGAGCTCCTATTTAAAGCGGTAGTATCCCGCTTTTTGACACTTTTACCTACAGGTAAGCCTATAATAAGGCTTACCCGTAGGTACAAATAATATCTCCTAAACCGGCACGGTTTAGGAGATATTTACAGTGCATGCAGCCCCTCGCGCGAGCGGCGCATGCGCTCTGAAGGTCCGGGGGACCTTCAATTAAGTTGCCGAGAGTGACGTCATCGCGGCTCCGGCCAATCATCGCGCCGGAGCCGTCTCTTCCGTCCAATCAGCGCGCCGGAGCCGCCGAACCCGGAAGAGACGATGAGGGACCATGGCAGCGCCCGCAGCGATGTCCGGGGGTCCGTGTCGGGGTTTCGTTTTAAGGTAAGTTACACATAATGGGCTAGTATGCGATGCATACTAGCTCATTATGCCTTTGTCTTGCAGGTTTTTTTTTTTTTATTTTTTTTTTTTATAGAGTTTACAACCGCTTTAAGCTATCTGTAGCCAACTTAGATATTATATGGTGCTTAGAGGGGGAGCCCAATCCAAAGAATCTTTTGTTTATATCATAGTTGCATTGAGTGTGCACACTTGCCAGATTCTTGCTACGAGACTTAAAGTGGAACTTCACTTTCTCAATCAGCATTGATTATTTTTAATCCTCATGCTACTAGCATTATTAGATAGATAGGAAAGTAAATCATATTTACTTGTTTTAAACTTTTTTTTAACATTTCTTCAGTTACCTATATCCCAGGAGTCTTGGAGGATCAGCAACTGGGTTACTTTTTAGGTAATCCAGGAGTCTTCAGGAGGGGAGGAGAGGAGGAGGGGTTTTCTCAGCTAAGCACACTCTCCTGCATGCATTTCTGAGTTAAGCCCTGTACACACGCACAGATTGTTGGCCGTAAATTGTCGGCCAACGTCCGATCGGCTGATTGTAGGCTTGCTAGTATGATGCTTTCGACAACCAACTGCGAATTTTCGGCCGAAAAAAATCTGGTGTGCATGCTATAAAATTTTTGTTGGCCAACAACAGAACGGCCGATTGTTCCTCAGTCAGTACAGATTTCGGCAGACAAAAATCAGATGAGCAAGACTGGGCATGCTCAGAGAAGAAAAAACACACGGAAAGTAAACCAGAACATGACATCACTTCTGAAGTTGGTTTTTGTTGGCCAACAAAAGTCCAGTGCAAGTCTAGAGCACATTTCAACCAACAAACAACACTGGACAAAAGACGGCCGATTGGTCGGCCAACAATCTGTGCGTGTGTACGAGGCATTAGGGGAAGAGGGATTCCTGGAAGTAAATGCTACAAGAATAATTTGCCCTTACTTAAGATGGCCACAGGTAGAAATGGTGAGGGGGAGAAGGTGTTTTTCAAAGTGATTTCTCAACAAAATAAAGCATGGACACAAGGATGGATGGGGGAATTTACTTTTAATATTAAAAATGAATTACATAGTGTTTTTGGTTTGTAGTGCGCAGTGAAGTGCCGCTTTAACGCGGGTAATAAAATGTTGATTCACAAGGACCAGAAAAGTGGGAGATAATGTCTGCCTGTAAATGAAGGCAACAAAGAAATGCAATACCTCACTCTTGCAGCTCTCCCTTGACATTAAAAAAGCATTCGGTGGAAGTTCCTCATGCTTGGACTATGACCATCTATATTTTCACATACTTTGTGTTTACCTTTTCTGAAAAAAAAAAAGACATCTGAAAAACAAGTAGACATTTACTGCATGAAAAAAGGATTAGTTGGGACAGTTTTGTAATACTTGCAATGTTTTCATGAACAGGGCCCCTTCACACCGATATTTAACAACCTGACCTTCAGTCCAGGGATGGGAACATCCACCATAGCCAATCTCTCTAGAGCAGGGGTCTTCAAACTACGGCCCTCCAGATGTTCAGGAACTACAATTCCCATCAAGCCTAGTCATGTCTGTGAATGGCAGAATTTTACAATGCCTCATGGGATGTGTAGTTCCGCAACAGCTGGAGGGCTGTAGTTTGAGGATTCCTGCTCTAGAGACTCATGGTTCCACCTTTGGCATGCCCTGGAGCGCTATAATATGATTCCTTACTGCAAAGACCCTATCTATAACCACCTACTCCTCTGTTTGGTTCACCTCCAGACAACCGCAGTTTCCTTTCTGGTATCAAACCACATTTACCCCATTTGCACTCACTTCTAGAGGCACTCTTCTTGCATATAGAACCACTCACTCTCTGGGCTGTTGAACCTCCTGTATGAGAAGTTTGGAGGGATACCAAGGAGGCCCTTGCATAGAGGATGATTGTGAAAATGGTCAAATTCTCACATATTAAGTAGCTATGTCCTACTATAAACACATTTGTCTACAGTATCAAAATCCTTTAGAACCCAATCACATTTTTCTTATTGTCTGAACATTGCGGGAGATGCTTTAAAGTCATGCACACTCAAATGGCATCCTACCAGTATGGTAGGTAGAGCGTTTTGAAAAATAATGCTGTTACAGTAGATTGTGCAGGTGTGAAATGTTACTGAAAATGCCACAACTTCAGCCCCCTGTTTTTTTTACTATTTTAACCACTTGCCGACTGCTGCACGACTATTTACGTCGGCAGTCAGCCCCTCACAGGCAGAGTAACGTAGGGGTACATTGTTAGCCTGTGAGGGTTTTGGGAGCGAGCACGCGCCGCCGGAGGCACGCTCCCGCGCGGTCACGGACAGCGGGAGAAAGGCAGGTGGCTAGTATAAACAAAGCCGCCTGTCAGTTCTCCCTGTGTAAGAATGATGATTAAACGGTTCTACTATGTAGGACCGTTGATCACTGTTCTTACACATCAAGCCACAGCCAATCACAGTTAGAAGCACGCCCCTAGGACACACTTAACCCCTCCCTCTCCAATACAGTTAACTCCTTCACTGCCAGTGTCATTTTTACAGTAACAGTGCATATATATATATATATAGCACTGATTACTGTAGTAATGTCACTGGTAACTCCAAAAGTGTCAAAAATGGCAGTGAAGGGTCCGATCTGTCCGCCCCAATGTCGCAGTCCCCCAAAAAAAATCGCAGATCGCCGCCATTACGCGCTAAAAAAAAAAAAAAAAACAACAAAAATGACAAAAATCTTTCCGTTTGTTAGTAAACGCAATACCTTTTGCACAAACCAATCAAAATACGATTTTTGCTTTTTTTTTTTACCAAACATATGGTAAAAAAAAAAAATTGGCCTAAAATGTTAAAACATTTTGATTTTTACATTTTTTTGGGGGGGAATTTCATATAAAAAAAATGTGAAAAATATTGTTATTTTTGCAAAATTGACACTCTCTTTTTTTGTTTATAGCGCATGATCAAAAAATCGCACAGGTGATCAAATACCACCAAAAGAAAGCTCTGTTTGTGGGAAAAAAAAGACGCCAAATTAGGTTAGGTACAGCGTCGCACGACTGCTCAATTGTCAGTTAAAGTCATGCAGTGCCCAATTGCAAAATAGGCCCTGGTCAGGAAGGGGGTAAAATCTTCCGGGGCTTAAGTGGTTAACTGAGGTTATCCTAATAAACATATTCACATACCAAACATTGCCCTGCTTTTTATCTGCCATCTTCCTTTCTAATGTAATTGGGAGCTGGCTGTCTCTTTCCAGTTCAAGGGTAGACACCTTGGTTACCATCCTGATATTGTGTGAACTGCCCTGTGCACCCTTCATTGTTGTCTCATGCATTATTATCAGGAATTCTATTAGGACTACAGAACACCTTCCCCTGTGTTTTAGAAATGAGGAGAGAGGAAGGTGTTCTTCGGTCCTAACATAGTTCTTGTCCTAGGGTTACAACACCGCTCCTCCAGTTATTGTACAGTAATGTGTTCTATACTCTACACTTTTTACTAAAAAAAGTAAAAAAAAAAATCAGAAATCAGTCGCTTGTCATGGAAATGCTACATAGTTGTGACAAGAAATCAATAAAGCTTCTCTTTCGAATATTACCTGAAAATTGGTTATTTTTAGTTGCTGTGATTTATCTGTGATCATTGACCATTATCCTGCTTCACAGAATGAGCCAGTGTGAATCCCTGCAGTTCATGGAATCGCTGTACGTTTTTTGCTGTAGTGATGAATGGCTTTTTATGAAAGATGAAGTTGTTGCTGTGTGTAATGAAAGGACGGATAGGTGTACGCACTTTATATGCTGCATTTCACACGAGAGAAAATATATCTTCATATAAAGTCAGTTATCAAAACCAGATGTACCGAGTGGAACATTTCTTATACATTAATAACATTACTTACCTGTAAGTTCTAAGCAGCCTTTAACGGCTTCAGCGCGGTGCCAGAACTAACTGCCAATAAACTGCCAAGTTGGGGCTGTTGGCAAGATGAGAGCCCGGTAAGATTATGCGAGCACAGAACATTACAGTATCGATTCGGGAGAGAGCCCACCGCAAAGCCTTTGATGGGGGCTTCAGTGAAACATATAATTACATTCTGTAGATATGTATTTAACGCTCTGTATGGATTATGGATTTTGGACGAGGGACGTGTGTATTATGTGATACAAAAGCGGCTATTTTTCCAACTGTGTGTACGCAACCTGTGAGGCCGCAGGTTTCAATTGGATGCCAAGAGTGTGTGAGAGAGACGTATTGGTTCATAGAATTGGTGAAGGGCTTGCGCTTGGTGGCAAATGGGGGATTTCTTTTTTTTTTTTTTTTTGTGGTGTTTGGTTTGAATACAAATCCAGTAACTGAAAGAATTTTTGTTCATCTGACAGATGTATTTACTTTTGCATATATTGTCCCAGTTAACTTAGCATTATGATGTTGAAGGAACCAGGAAAGCTCTGAACCCCAACTAGATGATATCTAATTTGCTAAACTTTTTTTGCATCTCATGATGCGTATCTCCTTCAGCCTTTTGTATCCACTTCCTGTCCAGATGTAATTTACTCCTGCGTCAGCTGTACAAAATTGTTGTGGACTGGCTTCCTGAGATTGACAACTGTGTGTCAGCTCCACCAGGTCAGTTCATGTAGAGCTTACCTTCATGTGGTATGGTATACGTACAGTACATTAAGGCTCGGTTCACACTGGGGCGGCACGACTCCTTACTACTTCGGGGCGACTTGTGCATTCCCATGCACCACGACTTCGGAGCGACTTGCATGGACTTCACATAATGGAAGTCTATGCAAGTCGCTCCGAGGTCGCCCCGAAGTAGTAAAGGACCCTTTTTCTAAGTCGGAGCGACTTGTGTCGCTCCTATTAGAACGGGTCCTGTAGCAGTCAATGGACCGCGAGGGAGCGCCACTTGTCAGGCTGACAAGTCGCCTGACAAGTCACGCTAGTGTGGACCGAGTCTAAAGGGATTGTAAAGGTAGAAGGTTTTTTTATCTTGATGCATTCTGTGCATTAGGATAAAAAAAAAAAAACCTGTGTGTAGCAGCCCCCCTCAGTCCCCCTATTACTTACCTGAGCCCGTCTTTATCCAGCGATGTTGCAGGAGTAACTAAGCTGCCTGGGACTCCCCTCCTCCTTGGCTGAGACAGCAGCGTGGCGCGGCTGGCTCCCGCTGCTGTCAATCAAAATCATTCAGCCATTCAGCGGAGAGAGGCGGGGCCGGGTCGAAGCTTCGTGTCTGAATGGATAGAGGGAGCTGTGACTCGGCTCGGGTGCCCCCATAGCAAGCTGCTTGCTGTGGGGGCACTCAACAAGAGGGAGGGGCCAGGAGCAATGAAGAGGGACCTGAGAAGAGGAGGATCCAGGCAGTTCTGTGTAAAACCACTGCATACAGCAGGTAAGTATAAAATGTTATTTTTTTTAAAAAAAGAGACTTTACAATCACTTTAAAAGTGGTACTAAAGCTTCATTTTTTTTCCATAAAAAGAACAAACATGCCCATACTTACATGCCCTGTGCAATGGTTTGCACAGAGCAGCCCCAATCTTCTTCTTCTGGGGTCTCCCGCCAGCGCTCCAGGCCCCTCCTCTTCATTAGGTGCCCCCAGGGAAAGTGGCTTTCCCTTGGTACCCGTACATGCTTGCTCCCGAGTCCCACTGTTGCGTCCATTGACACAGACAGCGGGACTCGGCCCCGCCCCCGCTCCCGTGTCACTGTATTTGATTGAGACCAGTGGGAGTAAATTGCTCCCGCTGCTATCAATCTGTCCAATGATCAGTGAGGGAGCCAATGCGCTTGTGCACATCGCTGGATCAGATGGGCTCAGGTAAGGAAAAGGGGGGGGGGGGTTGGGGGGGCAGCTGCAACAGAAAAGGTTTTTCACCTTAAATGGAATGCATTAAGGTGAAAAACCTTAGGCTTTAGAATCACTTTAAAAACATGGGGTAACCTGTAGGTAAGCTTCCACTTTTATTTACTGTTCATTTTATGTACATAAAATGGTTCTAAAGCCTAAATATTTTTTTTACCGTAATGCATTCCTTGCATTAAGGTAAAAAATGTTTAGGCATAAGCAGCCCCCTCAATCCCTCTTTTACTTACCTGAGCCCTCATTGGATCCAGCACTGTGCACAACTGCAGCTCTTCTCTCCCCTCATTTCTGGGTTTTGCTAGCTGTGCTGGGGCACCAGGAGCCATGGGCTCCCAGTGCTGTCAATCAAAGCCAGTGATGAGGGAGCGGGAGGGGGGCAGACCGAGTCCCGCTGTATGTGTCAATTGGCAGGAGCGAGCACACACGAGTGCCCCCATGGGGGCACTGGACAGAGAGGAGGGGCCAGGAGCGCCAGTAGGGGACCCAAGAAGAGGCGGTCTGTGCAATTCCATTGTTTGTTTGTTTTTTGTTTTTATACCTGTACAATAGCTTTAAAGTGGTTACCTGAGCGCAATCTCGATCCAGCGATGTGCACAGGAGCAGCTGCTTTTCCAGCTCTCTCCCTCCTCATTGGCTCAGACAGCATCAAGAGCCATTGATCCTCACTGCTGTCAGTCATGAAATTTGAGCTACGGACATATATATCTATAGTGTTTACCTGTCTCTCCAAAGCTCTAAGTGGTGTTTCCCTCTGGTGCTTCAACCCTCTGTTAACGTTTTCCAATACATGAGATAATATGAGCTAAAAATTTGTGTTGGTTAGGGGGATAAGCACTGAGCTTGTCTATTCAGAATGCAGCTCTGCATGATCCTTTCGTTCCTCTGCCTATGTGGAGGGAGGGGTATGTCCCTTTCCTCCAATCAGCTCTCACAGAGTGTCTCAAAGCTATTAACTGCAGTTTTCTACTTCCTTCTCTGTACTATTCACATATGCATAAGGATTTTATCACTTTGAACAGTTGTAGGGAAGAGAAGACTGCAATTAAAGAAGTCAAAATGTAGAAGGATTTGTTTCATCTTTGTGTATCATCTGAGGCTATGCACTTCATTGGGGATATGTGAGGGTTTACAACCACTTTAAAAAAAAATCCTTTAGTATAAATTTAAAACCCAACTTCAAGTAAAAAATACTTTCCCTTCCACCGTCTCTAACTCATCCTGCCAAGCGATAGAAAATGTTGGTTATGCTCTTTATCATGTCAAAGAGGACTTGGCAGCTTTCTTTAAAAGGGAAGTCCAACCTAACATCTCTACATCAATAGGCATCCATGATCTAAGACTATCCTCTAGCCCTGTAAAGAAGAAGTCAGTAGACATACCTTTTATAAAGCCACCCTGGTCTGGTCCCAAGCTGATCTATCAGCGGCCGCTTTGCTGTGGAGGCGTGTGCAGAGGAGGCAGCCGACAACGTAACACCCCCTAGTAACTCTATGGATGATGTCACTCCCCATTCATTTCACAGGCATTGTCGGCTGTGTCCCCTGCAGAGCTTCCACCACTGGAGACCGGATCTGATCAGCTTAAAAAAATATATGTATATTGATTTCTTCTTTACAGGGCTAGATAGGTTAGTCTTAAATTCTGGATGCCTGTAGATGTAGCAATTTTAGTGTTAGGGTGGACTTCACCTTTGAAGGTGAAAATGTACAAGAAAACTGTCATTTATAACAGTACAGACTAACTAGATGCCGCAAGGTAACTGCAGGTGTGTTATAGTAGCGCTTGTGTTACCACAATACACAGCAATGGATGGAAGTAAATGGGCCAATAAAGAGTATTGTGGAAGATGTACCCAATAATTTGTTTGCATTATGTCGCTATGTTCAAAAATGGAGAAAGATCTGGGAGTCTTGGTTGATGATAGATTAGGCAATAGCATGCAATGTCAAGCGGCAGCTGCCAAAGCCAGTAGATTATTAGCATGCATAAAGAAAGGGATGTATTCCAGAGATAAGACTATAATCCTTCCACTTTATAAAACTCTGGTCCGACCACATCTGGAGTATTCTGTCCAGTTCTGGTCGCCAGTCCTCAGGAGGGATGTGTTGGAGCTGGAGAGAGTCCAGAGAAAGGCAACTAAACTGATTACGGGATTGGAGGACCTTAATTATGAAGAGCGTCTGCAATCACTTGATTTATTCTTCCTGGAGAAGAGACGCCTGAGGGGGGACATGATAGCAATTTATAAATATCTCAATGGGGATCTCAAAAGGTCGAAGGGATTGCATGAGGACTTGAGGGCATACAATGTGATTAGAGGAGAAGCGTTAAAACCTCAGGCAACGTGGGGGGTTCTTTACTGTTAGGGCTACAAGATTGTTAAATTCTCCACCACAAGAGGTGGTTTCTGCGGGAAGTATGGTGGCTTTCAAAAGACTCTTAGACGTACATCTCAAGGATCAGAACATCCAGGGGTATGAGAGATGATTAGGGTCACACACACCTACACAGGTTGAACTGGATGGACTATTGTCTTTATTCAACCTCACCTACTATGTAACTATGTAACTATGTGAAGGTGGCCATCTTGGTAGGAGAAGTGTGTTGCTCCTGTCTTAGCTACCCCCTAGTAAATCCTGATCTGATGATTGAGGTGGAGACAATTAAGAAGGAGACAGAACCACTGCATTCTTTTTTTCATAAAGGAGAACGATGAGCAGCACAGTGGGGAGATCACAAAATCTCACTCCAGATCTCCAGAGGAAAGTCAGAGGCAGCAGTGCTCTATATGATCTCACATTGTGGATAAATAGCCAAAAATGTAAGAAAAGGAGTACCCTGGCATTCTTACATATCAGGAATTACACTGCTATTTTTGAGGAGGAACACAAGTCAAATAGTAGCTTTCTCAGGATATTGCTTAGACACAATTAGCATTTCTAGATGTTCCCGAAAACATAGAAATCTTCACTTTCTTAGTTTAGGGTCTTTCCTAATATTGGGGGCTGCCATTGTAGACCATCTGAAGATGGCTCTTACCGATTCCCAAGCTTTATTATTTTGATACTGACACTGAACCTAAAACATTATTAAAATCAGAAAAGTCAAAGTAAAGTGAGAAGACTATGTGAATACACTTAATCTTGATTAGTTGCTTAAAGTTTATCAGTAGGTGGGTCAATCTGAGGGCCAGGCAACAAACATTTTCAAAATCAGCAATGGCAATGTTCTTTTTCTAAGGGGGGAGGTTTCCTTTAATCAAAAACCTCCAAAGGAACACCAGTCACCATCACCTGACCCTCACTTCCCACAATGCACCTGCCTCAAAGCCTGTCTGGTAGGAACTGTCATCTGGCCAAATTTCCCACAAAGCACCATCACTGCGATAACTGCCGGTCCAGCTGTGAAGAAGCTTTAGATAAATATTCACAATCACCCATTTGGTACACGTTACTTTTCCAAACTTTCTAGTTTTCGTTTTAAAGAATTTATAAGTTCCACCCGCGTCCAAGTATCGCTTTAAGGATAGCAAGCTTAAATAATGGCGTTGAGGGGGAAATATAATATTACGATAATGTTCTTTGGTGCGGTTTGGAAGGTTTAGAAAACATTTGGAAGCATTTTTCTCATAAAGTCACTTAACTATTAAAGTGTTATCATGGCCTAGCCTCCTGCATCTTGCAAAGTACTTTTGTTAAATGCTGTCTCTGTGCTTGCGAGAGAGACAGAGGGGGGAAGCGGGAAGCCTGATTAGAAGGATTTCCATAAAAACAGGAAATTGCATTCTTTTAGTATCCTTGCATTAATTTAATAAAATAAAGATGCAACCAAATAATGAGGAGGTGAATTAAGGGTACAGTATCGTTTTTCAGTTAATGTTCGCCATTATCTTGCTCTGCGCAGCTATCAGTGATCTTAGCCGCTTTGAACGTTTTTTTTTTTTTTTTTTTTCATGTTTCACGGTGCTCTTGCTGCAGAGGAAACTTGGTAATATCACTATTTTAATGGAAATCTGTCATTACTAATGTACACGTCGCTGCGTGGAAGGTAATACGAGTCACTCGTTCTGGACGGTTTTTACAAATGATTAACAGCCTTTAGCACCATCGCAAACCCAATCACTCGGGCTAAATGAACTTCTCGTTTATCAAGTAACTGCTCGCAGATGGCGGCTGCCTATTCATTTATTTATTTTTTGCCATGAACGGACTGCTTTCCTTTATTTTAATGAGAAGGATCGTCATTGCCTAAAATGCTAAAGACTTTAAAGCAGAACTTTTTTGATGCCTGGGCTAATGGTGATTAGCATTGCATAAAGTTTTTTTATTTTTTTTTAGCATCACCTTTTGTAGATTATTCGGCATCAGATTTGGCTGGAAGTGAAACTGCAAAAGGTTTAAAATGAAATAGCCTTTGTTTTACATCAGAAAATTCAACCCCTGTACTGGCATGTAGACACCTGATCATCACACCTACACTATATGGGCAAAAGTATGTGAATGTCCTCCAAGTTATTCAGTTAAAAGGTGTTGTCATTCTATTCATTAAGATTAAAAACCTTCTGGGTATAGCAGCCTCCCCAGCAACCCCTAATACTTACCTGAGCCCTAGCGATGTCCACAATTCCCTCAGCTGTCCGGGACTCTCTTTCCTGATTGGCTGAGGCACAGCCATGGCGCCATTGGCTCCCACAGCTGTCAATCAAAGTCAGTTAGCCAATCAGAGAGAGGTGGGCATGGCCGAACGACAGCTCCATGTCCTATAGCAAACTGCTTGCTGTGGGGGCACTCGAAAAGAGGGGGGGGGGGCTAGGAGCAGCAATGAGGGACCCGAGAAAAGGAGGACCCGGGCTGTTCTGTGCAAAATCAACTGCTCAGAGCAGGTAAGTGTAACATATTTATTTAAAAAAAAAATGAGACTTTACAATCACTTTAAGTGTTTTCTGTTAAGAATTAATGCTATGGCTTACAAGGACATTTTAGACTATTGTGCAAATGCCACCTTGTAGTAACCGTTCAAAGATGACTGTGCCCCTATGAGCAAAATCCAATTCCATAAAAACACGGTTTGATGACTTTATTGTCGAGCAGCTTTATTTAATCATGGTGTAGCATGACAAAATGTGGAAAATTTTTAAGGGGTATGAATACTTTTTCAAGGCCCTGTAATCTGTATATGGCAATTGAAAAAGCATGACAAGGGCACAATCCTCTTATTCCCGCCCCTTTGATCAATATCCGCACTGTAATTAGTGTAGGACCAGTGTCAATTTCACCATATTGATACCTGCCCTTATCCATCACCTTATGAACCACAATGTAACTCTTAATTAATAATAGGAAATCTGTTTATGTTTGTGGGTCATCTCTGGTTAGAACCGATCCAAGTGTGGGATATGTATTTTGTAGGTGTCTTCTAGAATTGGCAGACACTTTACTATGCAATTTTTTTTTTTTAAATATTAAGGCTACGTTTCCACTATTGCGGCTACAAAGCCGCGCTACTTCTAGCGCGACTTTGTAGTGTGACTTGTTTGCGCCTACTTCTGGGGATTTCAGTGCAACTTCCTTCTATTTAGGGACAAGTCACACTGAAGTCGGCCCAAAAGTAGTGCAAAAACCTTTTTACAAGTCGCTGTGACTCAAGTCGCAGCAGTTAGAATGGGCCTAATTGAAAATAATGGATTTTGACTTGTTGTGCAACTTGACATGTGTTAAGTCGCACTACAAGTCGCAATAGTGGAAACTGAGCCTTACTCTAATTTGTCAAAAAAGCATTTGTTTACTAACCTAGGAAACCAGGGTTTTAAATTCTGCAGCTGGCCTTAAATGTTATTTTCAGTAACTGCAGGTAAGGTATTTTCATGTTTAGTCCATCTTCGTAGATGGAGAAGGAAACTGTCTATGGGAATGATTTTTTTATTGGCGGGAGAGTATATTTGCAAGGAATAATCTATAATCTAGGATATAATTTACATTATTGCATGCATGGAATTCCAGTAGGTGCATACTAAAAATCGAACATATGTGCTAGATGGGTGTAGTGTCTACATGTTTGTTAGGATATGACAGAAAAAGGACCGAGTGCTTTGAATGGGACTCTAAAGGCTTCTGAATATTGTATTATTTTGCAAGTACTTTGTTGGACTTTGTCACCTCATTCATTTATTAGTAGTCATCATTATTAATCTTTACAACATGCAACACTAAAGATCTAAGGGACAGGAACAGCAATTATGGGAGTGCAAATAAGGAAAACAATACGCGTTAAAACGTTCTTAAGGGGTGTAAATGCATCAACAATTTAATTGAAATCTGACTTATTGTAAGTTTGCAATAATGGTTTTGCTAATAAATATTTATTCAGTGATGACATTTATGAAGCTCCCTGCTTTAAGGCATGGCTTGTCTGATTGAAGCCTCAGACAGTTGATAAGGGAAGAGCCACACTGATAAATTTCCTTTATGTAACATTTCCTGTATGTAAACTCAAGCTTGTGTTATTGAAGACTGTAAACTGCAGAATTTTTAAAACAAAGGAGGTGGATAACACATGAACCTTATTTAGTTAGCCTAAAACTCTGGCTAGATATATAAAAAAAAAAATATTTCTCGTATTCCACATTTTAAATTTGCCTAAGGAAAAAAAAAATGGTCCTGAATATATGAAAGATGATTTATACGAAACTGAAATACTCTCCCTCCAAAAGACTAATGGTATCTATAAATAACAAATTGTATATGACTTTACTGGCTTTATATGCTCAAATAAACAACAAAACCAAGGAATCTCTCCTTTTTTGCAAGTGTAAGAAGATTCTGCTTGCATTATGTAACAACCCTTTACCTGAATTAAAATATGCTATTTAACATCCTGCAAATGCTTATATCACTGCTACAATGAAAAGATCTGAATAGTTCTGTTCTGTCAACAACTATGTGATCTACAAGCGCCTTTTTCATCCAGGTTTTTGTTTTTCCGGATTCTGGAATAAAACAGCAGGGTTTGAAACAATGTGGCATGGAACTGAGCCTCTCCCTCCTAATTTGCCGTAACACAAACCAGAGCCAGAGTGGAGCCTTTAATGTGGTTTGTCTTATTTGACAATGACATCAGTATCTTTCCACTCTTTCCTATTCTAGTCTTTCCCTACAAAAATGGATCAGAGATCGGATGTAATGAACAATTTTCTTTCAATGGAATGAGGTGTTAGAAATAAACAGACTAACACTAAAAACAATAAATGGAACATAGAATTAGCACTATCATGTCTAGAGGTATTACGTGCCTGCGGACCCATTCAAATATATGGACTTCTTGGTAGTAATATGTCCATTTGTTTTCTTCCCATAAGCCAATGGGTGTTTTTAGAAGAGGACCTTAACGGTTGAAGCTGTGCCTCAAAAGGGTAAGAAGAGGGCTAAAGACTAGGCACCAGCATTGCCTGTAGGCTTCTTTCAGCTTATGTTCTCCCAAATACTGACATACAATGCCTTGTTCCATCCTGGCTCTTTGTGTTGAGGGGGGCATCCACAGAACAATCCTCTTCTCACTTCCCAACATCTCCTGCTCTTTAACCCCCTTGCCTTCTCCTCCCACGCTTGTCTCTAGGATGTCTTCTTGGTCTCCCCCATTTTCTAAAATTCCCTATCCACCTGGCTATCTCTTAGGCTGGGTTCAAACTGCCACAGGGAGCGGCTGAAAGCAGGAGTACGGTGCGTCCCCTTTTAAGGTCCGATTTAAGGTGCCCACCCCGTTCCTGGTATGGTAAGTAGCTGTCCCCCATCTGCCCACACCCCCCCTCCCCCTCCCATGGGAGTGGCTATACCTTTTTCGGTCGGTCTGGGGTTTTGAGCTGGCAATGGGGGTGGGTGGAGCAGGAGGAGGCTTTGCCTGATCGTGGCTCCTGCCAGTGCCCCCCTTCCTACTGGGATTGTATTCCGTGCTCCTGTGGTCTCCCCTGTGCGCCACGTGGGGCCGCAATTTTCTTGTAGCTTTTTGTGTAGCCTTGGCCGCCATTTTCTTGTGGTTTCCTCGTTGGAAATAGCGGCAGCCATGTTTTTGGAGCTGTATAAGTGGTGATTCCGTGGTGGGAGCCCCTCCTCATCCCCTAGTGCTGACTCCTGGATCTTTCTATTCCTGATCATCGCATGGTGTGGAGTTCATTTGGTGCTGTGAGTGCCTGATCGGTGGTGGTGAGCTTTTGTGGGGTTCTCCCTCCCTCTCTTTGCTATAGCAGTGATAGTGCATCTGTGCTGGGCCTTGTAGCGCCACCAGTGATGGTGGCCATAGCAGTGTTAAACACTTTTTTAGTGTGGGTCCTCCTGTGCCTTAATGGAGTCACTAAAGCACATTTCCTCACCTGATCCCCTTTCAGAGGCTGCGGGGCCCTCTGGGTCCCAACAATCACTGACTGCACTGACAGCGGTCCTGGAGTCCTTAGTGTCCAAGGTGGATTTGATCCTGGGCAAATGGACTAACAAAAAGCATCCCCCGCCTTCACTTGCCTCATCTGTCTGCGGTTTCCTTATGAGGATTCCCTGCTAAAAATGTGGACAGTTTCATCTGTAGTGGACTCGCCGGTTTCCAGGTTAAATAAAGCAACCTTAATCCTGGTGGAGCAGTCACCGGCCTTTAAGGATCCGGCTGATAGGAGGTACTGGGCTCTGACCCACCATATGGTCACGGCGGCCGGGTCGGCGCTTAGGCTTGTTTTTACTATTGCCCTGGTGTCGCAAACTCTGACCGAGTGGGCCAAAGTTTTATGCCAGGACTTGGAGGGGGAACAGCTTCCTCCTGCTTTTGCGGAGCTGGTTGGTCCAGGGGCTACAGTTTATCTGTGATCCCTCTTTGGATGCAGCTCCTTTGCTTTCTAGACTGTTTAGACCGTCTGACTCAGCAGTGGTCCTTCGACGTATTATCTGGCAAAAATGCTGATCGGCGGACCAGACCTCTAAGAAGGCCTTTTCTGATCTTTCATTTGTGGGGGATCACCTGTTTGGAGCTTGCTTGGATGACATCATTAAGAGTTTCTCACGGGGGGGGGGTTTGAGTACTTTTCTTCCGCAGGCTTCCAAGGGTAAGGAGCCCCGTCGTAGACGGGAGCTGTTCTATCTTGGCTCATAAGAGGCTTTTTGGTCCCTCAGGGCTCTTCCAGACCTGCGGACAAGTCTTCCTCTGCATGAAGAGGCTCCCTCACCTGCATCTGAGGTGGGGGAATGTCTTCGCCTTGTTTCCAAATCCATGGACCTCCCTGGTCCCGGACAAGTGGGTCCACAAAGTCATTCAGTCTGGTTACAAGATCGAGTTTTGGTCTTATCCTCCGAAAAGATTCTTCCCTTCCAACCTGCGCTTGTCCCCAGATCACTTACGGGGTTTCTTTGGGGCAGTGCTAGACCTGTTACTCCAAGTGGTGATTGTCTCAGTTCCGACTTCCGAACGTTTTCATGGGTTCTTCCCAAATGTGTTCACTGTTCCCAGGAAGGAAGGCAAGGTACGTCCAATTCTGGACCTCTAGGCGCTAAACTGTTTTGTGCGGGTACAGAAGTTCCGAATTGAGTCCATTTGCACGGTAGTGGCGTCCCTACATCAGGGGGGATTTTCGCGCATCTAGCAACATCAAGGACGCCTACCTTCACATTCCAATATGTTCTGGTCACCAGCACTTACACCCCACTCTGCCATGGGCGGAGAGCATTATCAGTTTGTGGCCTTACCCTTTGGTCTCGTCTACGCTTCTTGGGTCTTCACAAAAGTGTTGACCCCGATGCATTGTTGCAACAGCTGGGAATCACGGTACTGGAGTATCTGGACAATCTTCTTCTGTAAGCAGAGTCTCCACTCTCCAACTGCTCTGATGGACAACTTGGAGATAACTCTGAGGGAGTTTGGTTGGATTCTGAACCTTCAGAAGTGTGCTCTGGTTCCGTCCACCCATCTGGACTATCTGGGTCTGACCCTGGACTCAGCCTAAGCCAGAGTGTTTCTTCCTCTGAAAAAATCAATCGCACAAGAAGTGCCCTGGCAGCTCGGGAAGTAGCCAGAATTCTAAAATGAACTATTCATTCCAGCTCTTTCTGCTGTACATATTCCAGGGCTGGAAAATTGGCAAGCAGATTACCTAAGCCGACAGGCGTTGGACCAGGAGGAATGATCACTTTATCCGGAGGTGTTTCATCAGTTTTGTCTTCGGTGGGGTACTCTCAAGGTGGACCTGTTGGCCTCAACAAGAAGGTACAGAGGTTTGTGAGACGGGCTCGGGATCCTCTAGTCAACGCCACAGACGCCCTAGTTGCTCCTTGGAGTAAGAATCGTCTGATTTAGGCCATTCCCCCTCTCAAACTTCTGCCATGATTTCTGAGCAGGATCGAGGCAGAAGGGATTCCATTCATTCTAGTGGCTCCAGTCTGGCCTCTCCGGTCTTGGTATGCTGATCTGGTACGGCTGGTCGCCGACGTTCCTTGGAGACTTCCTCTCAGGGAAGATCTGCTGTCCCAAGGGCCAATCTTCCATCCTGCTTTACAGTCCCTGTCTTTAATGGCTTGGCTGTTGAAAGCCAGGTGCTAAAAGATAGAGGTTTGTCTGAATCAGTGATTCCTAAGCTGTTAAAAACTAGAAAATCTACCTCTAGGATGATCTACCATCGTACTTGGAATATGTACATTGCGTGGTGTGACTCTCTTGGGGTTCACCCTCGCTCCTTTTCGGTGGCTCGGATATTGGCTTCCCTCCAATGAGGGGTTGAGCAGCGCCTAGCCTTGAGTACCATCTAGAGCCAGGTTTCGCCTTGGCGGTTTTCTTTCAATGACCATTGGCCACACATTCCTTGGTGCGTACCCTTTATCCAGGGAGTTTGACACTTGGCTCCTCCAGTGTAATCTCCATTGCCGCCATGGAACCTCAATTTGATGCTGTTGGTGCTTCAGAAACCTCCCTTCGAAAGTCTTTGAAAAGTTCCTCTGCTTACGTTGTCCCAGAAGGTGGCCTTTTTGGTTGCTATTGCTTCTGCGTGCAGGTTGTCAGACCTGGCTGCGTTGTCTTGTCGTTCACCTTACCTGGTGGTTCACAAAGATAAGGTGGTTCTTCGTCCCTGTCCATCGTCCCTTCCAAAGGTCGTCTCTGATTTCCATTTGAATGAAGACATTGTGTTGCCTTCCCTGTGTTCCAGGCCAGAACATCCTAAAGAAATTGCCTTACATTCCCTGGATGTGGTTTGGGCAGTCAGGGTGTACCTGGTAGCTACGGAGTCTTTTAGGAAGTCAGACTCACTATTTGTACTCACTGAAGGACCTCTAAAAGGGTTGGCTGCTTCTGCTGCAACCATTTCCAGATGGATCAGACAGAACGAAAGAGAAAATGTGATTTTTGACTTACCGTAAAATCCATTTCTCTGATGTTCATTGAAGGACACAGCACATACCCCTCTATGGAGTTGGCTTTCTTCTGACACTGCTTGTAACAAAACTGAGTGGCTATAGCCGAGAGTGGGAGTATACCCCCAGGGACTGCCCCATAAGCGTAGTCATGTTTTTTTCCTGCCTAGTGTCCTACTCCTGTAAGGGGTAGCATAACCCAACGGTTAAGAAGATAAGGAGCTGCGTCCGTCAATGAACGTCAGAGAAATGGATCTTACGGTAAGTTCAAAATCCAATTTTTAATATGCAAAGAAAACTCACCTATCCATGTCTCCATGTTTTATTTTGTTGAGAAATCTCTTTGAAAAATACCTCTAGCATTTTTAGCTGCAGCCATCTTAGTAAAGGAATATGATTCATGTAGCATTTACTTCTGGAATCCAGCTGCCCTTAGCTCAGGCATGCAGGCAGGAGGGTATGCTAAGCTGAGAAAACCCCTCCTTCCCAACTTCAAACTGCAGGGGAAAAAAATTACCAGGAAAATTGCTGAAATATTGCATCATTTTGGTCTAGGCCAGAAAGCAACCAAAGAAATATATAAAAAAAAAACCATATACATTTTTATCTATTTACCAATGCTAGCAACGTAAGGGTTAACCACTTTTCCCCCCTTCATGACCACTGCATTTTCTGCTATTAAGCACTTTGCTACTTTAACTGGCACTTTGCTACTTTAACAGGACTTTGTGCTGTGATTGACTACAGTTGATCAGCAGCTCTCAGCCATAAATCATTGGCCAGAACCTGCTGACGAAATCTCGCTGTATGCAGTGACGGTGCACATTAGCAGTAGGCAATGCATGTGCACCCCTAGAACAGGCTGGATCAGGTACATGTATGTGATCCAACCTGCCTGTGCCGCCCTGCCCCATTAAATGTACTGTGGCCAGGCGGCAAGCAGTTAAAAATAGTTAAAGTGTTACTAAACCCAGGAGCCTGCATTCACGTTATCCGGTCTTCCACAGTACACAGAACATGGAAATACAATTATTTTAGTAATTATAAATTGCTAAATACCTTTTCTCACCAGCAATATATAGCAGTCTTGTGACTTCTATTGGTGTCTGCTTAAAGCTTGTAGGAGGAGTTTTTATTCTCCCGTGACAGTCCTATGAGGCTGCAGGACCCCTGACCCTTAGTCTGGACAGTGCTGATTGGCCCTGTGCTGATCACGTGCACCCTCCAAAGAAATAAGAAAAACTCTCTAACATTACACACTAAAATGAGCATGTGCAAAGTGATTCCAAAGGCTCTGTTTTATCAGGAGATGGACTGGGGACAGTGGAAGGAGGGGAGGATCAGTGAAGACAGAATCAAACAGCCTTTTTACACAATTAACCCCTTAGGTTCCACAGTGAGTATAACAATCATGATTTACTGCATATATAGACTGATTTTACTGTTGTGGGTTTAGTAACAATTTAATGTTGATTGAGAGAGTTTAGTTCTGCTTTAAAGGAGTTGTAAAGGCAGAAGGTTTTATTATCGTAATGCATTCTTCTTCTGTGTGCATCAGCCCCCCTAATAATTACCTGAGCCCAATCTCTGTTCTGCGATGTCCACGAGTCCCTCGGCAGTCCGGGACTCTCCCTCCTGATTGGCTGAGACACAGCAGCGGCGCCATTGGCTCCCACGTCTGTCAATCAAAGTCAGTTAGCCAATCAGTACAGAGGGGGTGGCGCCAAACTGCAGCTCCGTGTCTGAATGAAGACATGGAGCTGCAGCTCGGCTCGGGTGTCCCCATAGCAAGCTGCTTGCTATGGAGGCACTCAACAGGAGGGAGGAGCCAGGAGCAGCAAAGAGGGACCCGAGAAGAGGATCTGGGCTGCTCTGTGCAAATCACAGAGCAGGTAGGTATAACATTCACTTTCCCTTCTTGTTTCAGAAGAGTCTGATACTGTTTGCTATACATGTATATATTTCTCTTGAATTCTCAGCTTTGCCCTCCTGCATACCTAACTCTACCTGACCTTTATGTGCTGTTTAAATGCCTATTCCAGTCTTTATGTTTAATGCCTATTTTTCACATTACTATATAGTGTGATTAACCACTTGCCGATCGCCGCACGACTATATACTGCGGCGGTCAGCCCCTGTTGGGCAAAGTGACGTACCAGTACGTCACTCGGCCACGAGCCTCTAGGGGCTAGCGCACACCGCCGGAGGCGCACTCCCGCCCCCGCTTGTTACCTGACATCCCCGCGTGAGTGACTGGCGGCTCTGATGTCCGCCAGCCACTCGCGATCTCCCGCTGGAGAGGGAGAAAGGCAGGCGGCTAATGTACACACAGCCGTCTGTCATTCTCCCTGATGTAACCGCAGAGACTGCACGATCCTGCTATGTAGGATCGTATGTCTCTGTGGTTACATCACAAGCCACACCCCTCACAGTTAGAATCACGCCCCTAGGGATACATTTAACCCACTGATCACCAATAAAGTTAACCCCTTCCCTGCCAGTGTAATTTTTACAGTAACAGTGCATATGTATAGCACTGATTACTGTAGTAATGTCACTGGTACCCCCAAAAGTGTCAAAAATGTCAGTCAAGGGTCCGATCTGTCCGCCGCAATGTCGCAGTACCGCAAAAAAAATCGCAGATCACCGCCATTACTAGTTAAAAAAAAAAACTATAAAAATTACATAAATCTTTCCAGTAGTAAGTAAACACAATAACTTTTGCGCAAAGCAATCAAAATACGCTTTTTGCGATTTTTTTTACCAAAATATGTAGCAGAAAACAAATTGGCCTAAAATGTTAAAACATTTTGATTTTTACATTTTTTTTTTTGGGGGGGGGGGATTTCATATAAAAAAAATGTGAAAAATATTGTTATTTTTTCAAAATTGTCGCTCTTTTTTTGTTTATAGCGCAAAAAGTAAAAATTGCACAGGTGATCAAATACCACCAAAAGAAAGCTCTGTTTGTGGGAAAAAAGGACGTCAGTTTCATTTGGGTACAGTGTTGCATGACCGCGCAATTGTCCGTTAAAGACACACAGTGCCGAATCCCAAAATAGGCCCTGGTCTTTGAGCAGCCAAATCCTCTGGGGATAAGTGGTTAATGAATGCATTATAATAAATATGTAAAATATTTTTGCAGCCACTATTTGCTCCATCCACATAACATTACACTGACTGTTGCAGTCCAGTCACTGGCATGCTTCTCTCTTTCCAGGTTCTTGCCTGACCACAAGAGGCTTTTACATCAGAGCAGCCGGAAATCCCTAAAGAGCTCAGAGGTCTCCCTTAAACCATCAGATGACCTGCAAACGTTCACCACAGAGCCTTTACCTCTTCCCAAACTGGGGCAATCAGGACAAGATCAGATCCCACAATCCACAGAATATATTTTCACCTCGTCGAGAGAAGATCCTTCAGAAAGCGTAAATCTTGTGATGTCAGAGCCGTCCTCCTCAAGTTTACATGCCGATTCCCAGAGGCCTTTGCATATTGTCTGGCCTCACAGATGGTAAGCACTCAATACTTCTTTGTCGTGTGTGGACATATGTATAGAAATATGTTTGCAAATGTATTTGTGTGTCAAACTTTACAGAACTATCAAACCGGCAATCTGCTTTGTATTATTTTTATCACGGATGCACCCATAAACTTCTGTTTTCGGATGTGTCCATTCAGGAAGTGAGCTAAGCTTTCCTGCATTTTTTAAAAATAATTCTGATATAACATAATAAATCGATACACAATCTGTTCTGTATTTTAACTTCTTGCCGACCACCCCACGTACATTTACTTTGTGGCAACGGCTCCTTTGTGCAGAATCATGTACCTGTATGTGATTCTGCACTTCCGGGTCTGGGACACGCACACACGCCGCCGGCGACCCGCTCCCACTGTGATTGGACACAGCGAGAGCGGCGGACTCGAAGTCTGAGTACCCCGCGATCGTTCAGTAGAGAAGCAGAACGGTAAACAAGGCAGATCGCCATTCTATCAGTGGGGAAGGTAGTGATTGTGTGTGTCTGCTAAGCAGGAACACAGATCTCTGCCTTCCTATAGTACAATCACCTTCCACACAGTTAGTAGACACTCCCTAGGCACACATTTAACCCTTTGATCCCCCCTGATGTTAACCTCTTCCCTGCCAGTGTCAGTACAGTGACAGTGCATATTTTTAGCACTGATCACTGTATTAGTGTCACTGGTCCCCAAAAAAGTGTCACTAATGGCACTTTTTCACTGCAAGTACCGGCTCGGCTCCACTCGGCACTGCTTGGCCCAGCTCGGCTCAGTTTGCTTTTCCACTGCGTGGTAAGAGTCGGCACCTTTCGGCACTGTATAGGCTCTACTCGGCTCGGTTTGTTTTTCCACTAAAGTAGTAAGTGGGTGTGATTAGAACAATTCTCTGACCAATCAGTGGCTAGTAGTGACAAACAATCAAGGCTGCATGCAAAGGATTGTGGGATATGGTATAGGTACGGAACGTTTGGAACCCCGACCGGGGTGGTATTGTTTAAGCGAGCCGTACCGACGCCGTACCATGTAATGGAAAAGCGCTGCCGTACCAAATCGTACCGAACCGTTCTAACACGTACCATGTGGTACCATGCAGTGGAAAAGCACCAAAGTGAGCCAAAACCGATCCGTTCCATGCAGTGGAAAAGCGCCATAAGTGTCCTATTTGTCTGCCGCAATATCGCAGTCCTGCTATAAGTTGCTGATCGCTGCCTTTACTAGCAAGATAAATAAATAAATAAAAATGTAATAAATATATCACACATTTGTAGACACTATAACTTTTTTGCAAACCAATCAATATATGTGCCAACATATATGTTGGCCTAAATGATTAAGAAATTTGATTTTTTACATTTTTTTGGATGTGTTTTATAGCAGAAAGTAAAAAAATATTGTTTTTTTTTTTTCAAAATTGTATTTTTGTGTTTATAGCTCAAAAAATAGAAACCGCAGAGGTGATCAAATATCACTAAAAGAAAGCTCTATTTCTGGGGAAAAAAAGGACATTGATTTTATTTGGGTACAGCATCGCACAATTATGCAATTGTCAGTTAAAGTAACGCAGTGCCATATCGCAAAAAGATCCTGTGTGCAGCTTTCGCTTGAAGGCTGTATTATGCTGGCCATACACTAGCCGAAAGACCGTTCGAAAATCTGTCATTTGGTCCGATCGTTCATTATTCGTCCAGTTAATGGGCACAAATAGAAAATCGTTTTTAACTTTTCAGTGCCGAAATATCGAAGAAACAGTTTTGAAAATCCAACGACCGAACGATAAATTGAAAGGTTAATGTTTCTTGGCCGACCTGTTTGCACTCAGCATATGTGACAAACTGAACGATTTATCGTTCGAAATTCAGTCATTACATGATGGCACGATCGTCTGCTCTCACGGCTGATTTTTTGTTTTTCGAAAATGAGTTCGCCCGATATTTCGGCTAGTGTATGGCCAGCTATACTTTGTGCAATGCTGCTTTGTTTCTCACACAGAAGCCCATTTTTTGCTTGTGCGATTTGCCCTTTAGAAGTCTACACGGAGCCGGAGGTTAATTGTCCAGCTTTCTCTGCTCTAAGCCTTTCACCCTAGGTGATATCTTGGCTATACTAGGTGCTGGAGGTGCAGTGTTCCTATAGCAGGTAGAATGGCCCTCTCAGGATTGAGGAGGTTAGTATCTGCAAAATAGCCGCTGGGAAGATACAATTGTATTTGCAGTATACACTCTCCGGCCACATTATTAGGTACACCTTGCTAGTACCGGGTTGGACCCCCTTTTGCCTTCAGAACTGCCTTAATTGTTCATGGCATAGATTCAACAAAGTGTTGGAAACATTCCTCAGAGATTTTGGTCCATATTGACATGATAGCATCACACAGTTGCTGCAGATTTGTCGGCTGCACATCCATGATGAGAATCTCCTGTTCCAACACATCCAAAAGGTGCTCTATTGGATTGAGATCTGGTGAGTGTGGAGGCCATTGGAGTACAGTGACCTCATTGTCATGTTCTAGAAACCAGTGGTGAGATGATTGGAGTTTTGTGACATGGTGCATTATCCTGCTGGAAGGAGCCATCAGAAGATGGGTACACTGTAGTCATAAAGGGATGGACATGGTCAGCAACAATACTCAGGTAGGCCGTGACATTTAAACAATGCCCAATTGGTACTAAGGGGCCCAAAGTGTGCCAAGAAAATATCCCCCACACCATTACACCACCACCACCAGCCTGAACAATTGATACAAGGCAGGATGGATCCATGGTTTCATGGTATTCAAAATCACTTAAATCCCCTTTCCTCCTCATTCTGATGCTCAGTTTGAATTTCACCAAGTTGTCTTCACCATGTCTAGAAGCTTAAATGCATTGAGTTGCTCCCATTTTATTGGCTGATTAGCAATTTATGCTACCAAGCAATTAAACGGGTGTACCTAAGTAAGTGGCCAGTGAGTGTATGTATGTTTTCATTTATATGGAGAGGATTTTTTTTTTAATCATGCTCATTTCCTGTGCACTTTACGACAACTGTTTCATGGACATGATGTGGTTTCAGCTAAACTTTAACCATTTCTGGACCGGAAGGTTTTACCCCCTTAATGACCAGGGCATTTTTTGGGAAACAACACTGTGTTATTTTAACTGACACTTGTGCGGTCATGCAACGTTGTACCCAAATAAAATTAATGACCTTTTTTTCCCCACAAATAGAGCTTTCTTTTGGTGATACAGTATTTGATCACCTCTGCAGTTTTTATTTTTTGCAATATAAATAAAAAAGGAGCGACAATTCTGAAAAAAATAACAATATTTTTTACTTTCTGCTATAAAACACAGCCAATAAAAAAATAAATAAATAAATAAATAAATCCAATTTTTTTCATAATTTTAGGCCAATATGTATTCTGCTACATATTTTTAGTAAAAAAAATCCCAATAAGTGTAAATTGATTGGTTTGAGCAAAAGGTATCGCATCTACAAACTAGGAGATAGATTTGTGCCATTTTTATTTTATTTATTATTTTTTTTTACTAGTAATGGTGGCGATCAGCCATTTTTAGCGGGACTGCGACATTGTGGCGGACAAATCTGACACCTAACTGACACTTTTGAGGGGACCAGTGACTTTACTACAGTAATCAGTGCTAAAAATATGCAGCACTGTTACTGTACTAATGACACTGGCAGGGAAGGGGTTAACACCAGGGGCGATCAAAGGGTTTAAGTGTGTCCCTAGGGGGTGCTTTCTAACTGTGTTGGGGAAGGACTCACTAGATGAACATAGAGATCTGTGTTCCTAAATAGCAGGAACACAAGATCCCTGTGTTCATCTGTGACAGAACGGGCAGTCCTCCTTGTTTACATAGGCAGACCGCTGTTCTGTCTTTCTGGGGAGCGATCGTGGGTGGCTGGCTGTCATTGCATCCTTCAGACCCACTGATGGGCTCCCCCTCTGGCCAATTAGCATACACACAAACAGGTACGTCATTTTGCACTGCCCTTCCACAGTATATGTAATGCTACCGGTGGGCAAGTGGTTAAAGCCTAACTCCACATTTTTAGTGAAACAAAAATTAAGTAGACTAGCACTGGTAAGAAAAAAAGACTGCAAAACTCATAATACTGCAAAACTCATCTTCTCCTCATAAGCGATGTCCCCTACAGACTAATCGCTCTTAGACCAACGTTGTTCCTTTTCTGGGTTGAACAACCCCAAGCATAATACAACCTACTTCCTGTTAGCCTAGGACATCATGAAGACAAACTCCTGGGAGGGGTGCATCATCCTACAGGGTGCGTAATCTCTGCTGATCAGACCAGGGGCTCACACTTCATAACGTAAAGCGTAAGAGCCACCTGACATCAGAGGAGAACAGGAAAGACCCCTAATGTCTAATGAGTGCCCAGAAGACTGCTGAACTCCACTGCTCTACTCCTCCATTGAAGTCAGTAGCTAAACCCTGTGTAAGCTCAATGTTGGAGCTTACACGGAGTTGATAATGTCCTCCTTTTGATCATGTGTGGACCTGGTGATTGGCTGCTCGGACCTAACCACTGCATCCTGAGAGAAGATCACATGTATCCTCATACTCAGAAGCACTTTGTGCTTGTGAGGGCTCCATCGGAGCAGTAGGGAAGCACGGCAAATGTGAGTATAAGTAAATAAGGTGTTGAGCCTTTACAAAAACTTACTTGATTGAGCCTTTTACGAGAGTGTAAAATGTGATGTTCATAGGTGTGTAGTCCTCGGACCTGGCTTTCACCCTTTGCCCTCACACTGCAGCTGCCATTTCCTACTCCCTGGCTGTTAGTGAAATGTGTGGAGTGGCTTCAAGGGGAAAGAGAGGATACAAGTGATGTGACAGGAAGTGCCATCTTAAGAGCATTAAAGGGCCCCGGGCAATGCAGTGCACTGGGGCCCTGCCTACACAATCACCCACGAGAATAAACATGCAAATTATTGATAAGGCGATATTTATTGGTACAGCAGTGCCAGGCTAATGACAGCTTCCAACATTGTTGGCTGGGTCCAGTGAACACACACACGGACAGGAGTCACGGACAGGCATTCCTGCAGTTGTGGGCTCCCCCTCCATGGCCCAAGTGGCCTGACAGCAGCGCAGGGCCGACTGGCGCTTGCCACCTGCTAAGTTCAGCGGCGGGATGCACACGGGAATTGGGACTAATGCTTGGCTGGGGCTGGGTCGCTGGGCAGGTGGGGCCCCCGGGCAACGGCCCAGCCTGCCCATTCGGTAAGATGGCCCTGGTGACAGGGCTGCAACTCTAGCCAGCGTAAGAAAAGCCCCGCTCACTACCCCGGATGCTGAATACACGGTGCACTCTGGGAAAGGAAAGGCCCACCCAGGTAACTGTGAAAGACTGCTGGGAGCAGATTGCAACTGTCCCCAAGAGACATCCTTTATTAGGTGGTGAATTCTATGGGGCTACAAGTCCTAGAAGAATGGTCTGCTGCCACATGTGCTCAGAGCCGGCTGCATTCAGAGAGATCCAGCAAGTTGTTGCATCAGGTGTATAGCCCAAAAAATGCTTCTCCAGCTTTGATGTGTCAGGGTGTGGTGTTGCCGGAAGGGTCATTGTCACCTGAAATCAGGTGACCCATACATTAGTGGCTCCTTCAGGGGTAAGTGCTACACGTGTAAAAAGGAGAAGTATTGGGGAATATAATAGTATACAGTAAGGGAAGGGTATTGTCTGCTACACATAGTACCATCAAACCTTTGCTATGGGGTTTTGTGATTTTTAATTAGAACCCTACTTATTCTAGTGACATTTCAAAATGTACTAAGTTATTTTTTATTACTATATAATTGCATTAAGTGGTGTTTTTTTTTTTTTTTTTTTTTGCATTGGAATTCAGGTTTAAATTGCACTAACATGTAGCTCAAATTGCAGTGAAATCAGAGTTTTCATTATAGGCCTCAGCTTGGATAGTGATTCCTGCTACCACTACGAACATTTAACCTACATCACAAAGCAGTGGCAATGTTGTGACACGCTCCCATATTAATAGCAGACTTACTCTTGTAAACTTCGGCTTGCCTCTGAAATAAATTAGGATTTAGAGAGGTAAAATGTCCCGGTAATCTTGCAGCACTGGGCTCGAATATTTTAATCTAGTTTTTATTCCTCGCAGTTTGTTTAATCTGCATGTGGCCTGATTAGACCCGGAATTCATCCACAGATTACGGGCTGTTTATTGCAGAGCAGCGGCTGCTGATCACTGGGTCACGTTCTCTGTTTGCAGGTGAACCAGTAAGTGCGCCACACCGACAGGGGCAAATCGCCTTTACGGAGGATTTGACTTGCAGCGCATAAATTCCAGAAGCTCTCGCTGATCATCTGCAGCATCTGCTCCATAAAGGGATTTTCATCTCTCTCCCTAAATGTTCCGACATCAAATTTAGGGATTGAAAGTTGAATCTGTCTTTTGGATTTGTTTAATCAACTTCACACGTCTAGTTCACATTTCTATCTATTTTTTTTCTTTTTTATTTATGTGAATAAATGACTCCCAGCTGCCCTCCTGTGTCCTCTGAGGTTTATAGAAATATTTGGTAATAAAGTTAGATTTAGATCTTTATAAAAATTAAAAATAAATTTGTTTTTCAAGTTTATATTTTTTTAAGGGTAAATTAAGAATATGGTAGCAGCTTTGAAACATTTTTTTTTGTTTAAAGTAGAACTATAGGCAAAATCTTTTTTTTTTTTCCATTTTGGATCGAGTAAGGCTCCATTCACACCTGGGCGATGCAGAATTGCGGGCAGAATAGGGAACACAGAAAAACGCAGGAAGCATTTGCGATACCATTACTTTTTAAGGGAACCCCAATTGCAGTGAGATTTTGCAGTGGTTGTCATGTGATAAATTGCGCTGAAATCGCTGCAAAATCGCAAGGCCCAAAGCTGTAACCCAAAAAGGCGCGCATTGTGATTTGCTGCTATTTATCGCACCAAAATCTCACTGCTGTTGGGGTGCCATTAAGAAGTAACGGCATCGTAAATGTGTCATGCGTTTTGCCAAGATTCTGGAATAGCCCAGGTGTGAATGGAGCCTAAGGGAGGGTTATAACCCCTGTCAGATTTTTTTTTTTTTTCACTATATGTGTTCCATTGGGGAGATTTACCTTCACTTCCTGTCCCATAGCCAAACAGGAAGTAAGAGGAAATCCCTGGAAATTAAAGGACTACCTGAGGCCCCCTAGGCCACCAGAACTAGTGTCACCATTGGAAGGTTTCCCCTCTATTACTTTTCTGGGGATAACCCAAAATGTGGTGTTTTATTTTCACTTTCAATGATAATGGTAAACAGGAGAAATAGAGAGGATAAATCTCCCTAAGGGTCCTTTCACATGAACGATCTGATCAGATCCGCCTGTCAGTTTTTTAGGTGGACCTGATCGGATCCTCCATGAATCCCCTATGGGGCAGCGGATGTCAGCGGAGACATCTCTGCTGACACCCGCTGCTATCCGATTCCGATCCTGTCTGTGAAATCTGGACGGATGGAAACCCTATTTTCCATCCGTCCAGTGGATCGGATCGGATGAGAACAGACAGGCGGTCTGTTCTCATCCGATTCCCCCATAGAGGACAGCGGGGATCCGACAGCTCCCTCTCCGCACACAGAGCAGAGACGGAGCTGTCATCTGGTGGATCAATCCCCGCTGAGCAGAGAACGGACCGTGCCAGACGGCGCATCATGTGAAAGGACCCTAATGGGGGCACTGACAGCAATTTAAACTGACAAACTTTCTAATCCATCTCTATTCTATCCAAAGCTAAAATAAAAGTTTTGCCTTTAGTTATATTTTAACTAATTTACATTATGTAGAGTAGGATGTCCTCCTTTCAGTTCCATATCTGGTTTATTCCAACAATACTTTTTCTCCCCATTGATACTGTGACATTCACATTAAGGCAGAGCAGTCAGCAGTTTTGTCTGAACAGTGCTTTTCCCCTTTTGGCAGAGATCACTTGACCTATCCCTTGTCATTTTTCTAGTGACTTAGCACAGGCCTAATACCGGAAACACATTTTGAAGTGTTTACTGAGGTAACATTTTCATCACTTACAGTAACTTTTTATTGCAGTGAGGGACTTACATTTTTAATTAAATGTGAATTTAATTTAATTGTTATCGTAGGTTTACTTTTAAGCAGAATCCCCTTGCAGAGGACATTGTCTGTCTAGGCAGCTTGCTTGAGTGGGTCAAATTTGAAGTCTCAGAGCCACAATGGTTTCTTCCAAGCTTATCAGTCTGAAAATGATAGTGTTAAAGTTGAGAAAATAATTCACAGACTGAATATTTAATAGCATGCAGCTTACGTTTGCTAAGTGTAAGTGTATCCTCTACAACAGAATGAACCAAATGCAATGCAAATGTGTCAGTTTACCAAACACTACTTCTTCATTTTCAATATATCCTACCCCCAACATCACTCAGATCAAACACCCTTACCTCCCCTGCATTACCTATCACCCTCTAATATCTAACCCAGCCTTTCTCAACCTTTTAAACACAGAGGAGCCCTTGAAGTAACTTTCTGGTCCCAGGGAACCCCTGCTAATAATTATTATATCTACAACTCATGATAAGTTAGTGTGATGGTCACTGGGAAGACTGCTTCTTACGCTTGTGGTCATTGGGATTGGGACCCCTTTACAGATAGCTTAAAAGGTCATTGGGGTAGTGAGAACTTATCTCAGAGGCAGAAACTGCTCATTGCCCAAGGAACCCCTAGCAACCTCTGAAGGAACCATAGAGTTCAAAAGAATCCTGGTTGAGATAGAGAAACCCTAATCTAACCTCTCCTTTAATAGCAGAAGTAGGGTCCTTGGTTTGTCCCAGCGAGGACAATATCTTCATTGAATTTGCATGTTCTACCTGTACTTGTGTGGGTTAGCCAAGGATACTCAGGTTTTCTTCCACAGATGGACTGGCCAAAGACAAGCAGGTAAGCTAAGGGTCTGCTGTATAAATTTGCCATGATGTATGTGTGTAGGTATGCATGTGAGATTGGGACCTTAGATTGTAAGCTCCTTGAGAGCAGGGACTGATGTGAATGCACACTTTATAAAGCGCTGCTAAAATTGTCAACGCTGTATAAATGCCTGTAATACACAGGAATAATTCAGCACTTATAAATGCTCCTCTTTTCCAATCACCATCTAGAATCAATATATCGTGGGGTTTGGATGTGTAGTATTGACTTTTTAGGCACATACGCTAGGACAAGATAGTTACAATAAAATGTTCTTTACTATTTTACAATATTAAAAACCACTCTGATTACAAAAAAAAATCATATAAAAATGCACATAGGGGGCGTGTCCGGACGCTGGCCAAGATGGCCGCATGAAGAGGGAGCTCCGTTCCAGCCACGGACTAATCCGCTGCCATCCACTCACCTGGCCTCCGGATCGGCGCACGGACTTCTACTCCCGGAGCTGACAGGGTCTAGGGAGCCGGCCATCCTCCTATTTTGCCCATCCTGACGGAGATCACGCCGGACCGGCGCCTGCGGCCTACCCGCGCCATCGCGGCCTACCCACGCCACCGCGGCCTACCCGCGCCATCGCGGCCTAGCTGGATCCGGGGACGGTAAGAGACATCCGAGGCAGTCTTCCCCCGATGGCCCTCTATTAGCCGCCAGGCCGGCTGTGCAGCTGGGGACCCCGCTCTCCGCGGTAGGACGCTCCAGGCCGCCGCTGTCCGCCATCTTGCCACCCACCCTACACCCACCTTCGGCACTGAGGAGTCCTAGAAGACCCACCTAGCCACAAAGAGATCACTGGGGGTCCCATCCTCTCCCCCCCCTACTGTGTTCCTGCTGATCTGAGACACGCTCTGCTCCTCTGGATTCCCACTGCTGAGGGAGGCTGTGGCCTGGACAAGGTTTCTTTGCTGCTGTTGCCCTGCAGAATATTGCTCGCAGCCCCTGCAGAATATTGCTCACAGCCCCTGCAGAATATTGCTCACAGCCCCTGCAGAATATTGCTCACAATCCCTGCAGAGTATTGCTCACGGCCCCTGCAGAATATTGCTCACAGCCCCTGCAGAGTATTGCTCACAGCCCCTGCAGAGTATTGCTCACAGCCCCTGCAGAGTATTGCTCACAGTCTCTGCAGAATATTGCTCACAGTCCCTGCAGAGTATTGCTCACAGTCCCTGCAGAGTATTGCTCACAGTCCCTGCAGAGTATTGCTCACAGTCCCTGCAGAGTATTGCTCACAGCCCCTGCAGCCCCTGCAGAGTACTGCTCACAGCCCCTGCAGAGTATTGCTCACAGTCCCTGCTGAGTTCCCCTCAGCCTGACAAGGACCTATCTGCTGCTTCTGAGGCTCCTCAGCTACATCCTCATAGGCCTCCACTCCTTGCCTCACGAATACCTGCACCGGATCATCTGTCTCTCTGCTCCTCTTTTGCTGTGGATTGCTAAGCTCAAACTTATCCTACACTGACAGACTTGCACTACCTGCCCGTGTCTTCACTCCCGTGTGGATTTCATTGCAACTGATTTGAAGACACTGGTCATGCGGTGCTGAGCCACGAGATCATCCGGCTCCAGCAGTTACGTGTTAGTCTAGCTACACCTACCATATACATGTCGGCGGGCAATTCCCACCCCGCCGACCCTTCAGACCTTCAACAGAGCTCTATGCAACGTTACCTACTGCGCACTGCGCCAACGGAACCCCGCTCCCCTAGACCTGACAAGATGGCGACCGGTCGCGCGGTGGGTAAAACTAAACCCCCCCCTCCACCGTCTCAGCCGGCTTCCCTTAGTGTGGATGCGGGTTGCGCGGATCGACCTCCTTCTCCAGCAACGTCCTCTTCCTCATCTCTCCTGCCCAGCTCTTCTGCACTAAATGGGGGTCCAGTCGCCCCGGATTGTGGAGGAACCCTCCGGTCGGAGGCAGCTTCCCTTCTCTCGGCCTTCAGATCGGACTTCGACTCCTGGGCCTCTAAAATGGAACTCTCCCTGCATGCTGAATTAAATGCGATCCGTCAGCAGATTTCCACTACTGACTCCACTGTTGCCTCCGTCACCGCTACTCAAGCAGCCCACGAGTCCCGCATTTCCGCACTGGAGGCTGCTTCCCGTGACCACCTCCGCTGCCTGCGTCAGCAACAACTTCGCGTTGACGACGGCGAAAACAGGAGTCGCAGGAACAACATTAGGATTCAGGGTCTCCCTGAGGCCACCTCTGGTACGGACCTTAAACCCACTGTGACTGCCATTCTCAATCAGGTTCTCGGTAGAGCTCCTACCACAACCATCGAACTAGACAGGGTGCACAGAGTGGGGGGCCCAGGAGGTAGGGGTGATGATCGTCCCCGTGATGTGTTATGTAGGGTTCACTACTATACCCTGAAGGAAGAAATAATGAGGAAGGCTTGGCAACAGGGTCCTCTGGACTTTGATGGCTCCTCCATCCACCTATACCCCGACCTATCCCGCAACACCCTACACATGCGGAGAGTGGTCCGTCCCTTACTGGACTTGCTACGCCAAATTGGGGCCACCTATACATGGGGGCACCCCTTCAGCATTAAAGTTACTTTCAACTCCAGGAAGTTTGTGCTGGCGGATCCTGATCAACTGACTGACTTCTTCTCCTTCCTGGGACACACTCCAGTGGACATTCCGAACTGGCTGGATCCTCCTGCTGAATGGGTGCGACCACAGACATCTGGCCCTCTTCCTCAGAGAAGAAGGCGCTCCCGCTCACGCTCTGCCATACCCAGGAGTGGGGCCCGCCGCCCTCAGTCCCCGGAAGCTTGATTACCGCATATACCGCACTCTACACTGACTATCCTGATGTGACCGGACCCTATCTGTTGACCCTCTGTTTTCCCTCTCCCGCTCTACCATGCTTCTCTCCACAGCTACCAGCCTTAACCGTCGGAGACTGACCTTACTTCTGCCCTTTGCTATTGCTATATCTGGCTGGGGTTTGAGGGGGTTCCGGAGAGACCGTTGCCGCTGGGGATTTCTGGTCCACCAGTCCTTAGTTATTTTTATGTTCCATGTTATTGGTATTACTTGATATACAATGATGATGCTTCCTGTTGGTGACAATTTGTGTATGTATTTTTTCTCCGTATTTACTGCTCATCGCCCCATGGCTTCCTGCACTTACTGTTTTAACCTACCCTTACCCCTGCCCTTTGCTGTTATCCTGACCAGCTGGGGTTTGGGGGGGGGACTCCTGACGCCGCATGATTCCGTTGGATCTGGTCTTATCAGTTAGTATTTCAATTGCTATTTCGTTGTTGATCTGCCATATGTCACGAGGTTGTAACTTTCACCCCCAAAAGCCGCAATTCTACGTCTTTCCCATTCTCCCTGTATTGAGCTCTGATATTGTCAATTTTTTTTTTTTTTTTTTTTGGTGTATTCCTAACTGATTCTTTTAGGTCTGCTGTGTTGCCGGACCCACTCATGTGCTTCTAACTCCCTCTTCACATTTCCACCCCCCCATAGGTTGAGCACGGTTCTGTGCCCATATCGTATGTAACGTACGGTGTCCTGTACTCAGGCACCATAGTTTCCTTGGCTCCTTTCCTGGAGTCCCCCTTGTCTACTCCTCAGTGTACCACTTAGTTTTCCCCTCCTTTTCTTCTCTATTTTTCTTTTTCTTTTCTTTTCCTATTTTCCAGGTTTACCTACTACCCTCTACCTGCCCGCTCGCGTCCCACTATGGCCCACACGGTAAGTGCTCGCCCCCGACTTACCCTAGGCTCCTATAATGTACAGGGCCTCAATATAGCTTCTAAGCGGGGGCAAGTTCTATATCATATGCATAAGCACCATGTCAATATCTTGCTACTCCAAGAGACTCATTTTTGCTCCGAATCTGTCCCTGCTTGCTCCAACAGGTACTACAACCGATGCATTCACAGTTCTAATCCGCTTCAGAAGTCCAAAGGGGTGTCTGTGGCTTTTCACAAATCCCTGCCAGTCAGTGTGGTTGACCAGGTTACGGACCCACAGGGGAGGTACGTGCTAGTTAAGTTTGCACTCTGGGGGACGACGTACACGGTCGCCAACTTCTACTTGCCTAATACTAATCAGGTCGCCTCGGCCTTGCGATACCTTGAACTGCTTGCGAGGTTCGCGGAGGGGAGGGTCATCCTGGGTGGCGACTTCAATCTTCCTTTGGACCCGCTGCTGGATACCTCCTCCTCTCGCTCATCCCTCTCCTATACGAAGTTACGCGCCCTGAAGCGTGCCCTTCACAGCATGCGCCTTGTTGATGTAGGGAGGATCCTCCACCCGACCTCTCGGACCTACACTCACTTTTCGTCGGCCCATCAATCATATAGCAGGATAGATTATTTTTTCGTGGATCATGCTTGCCTTGATTGGTCCCCCGAGGATAGCGTTGGGACATTGGTCTGGTCCGACCATTCCCCGATCTTTCTCACACTATCCCCCCCGGATACTCCGCTGAGAGAGTGGACCTGGAGGCTTAATGACTCTATACTGGCGACCCCGGGCTGCGTGGACACGATCTCCACTGTCGTTAACCATTTCTTTTCGGACCACGCTGACGACCCTACGCCCCTTCCTTGTCAGTGGGAGGCGCTCAAAGCAGTGCTACGGGGTACCTTTATTCAGATGGGTACCCGGCTTAAAAAAGAAAGATCAGCCTCCATTGCAGCTGCGACTCTAAAGCTCCGCGAACTAGAAACGAAGCACAGCCGGACCCCTTCCGATGCCATTCTAGCAGACCTCTCTATGGCCCGCTCCCAACTTAGAGACCTATATGTGGCCTCTGCCCACACGTTTGACCAGAAACTGGCCCTGCACAGATACAAGTCCCAGGATAAATGTGGACGCCCTTTGGCTGGCGCTCTCCACCCACGCACTGCCTCTACGTTTATCACCCAGATTCGTGACCCTACAGGGTCCCTGGCGACGACCCCAACACAAATTGGTCAATCCTTTGCAACCTACTACCAGTCGCTTTACAATATTTCTGCGTCCCTACCCCAGGGTGCCCCAAGGGCCTCCCTCGACGACAAGGCCGCATATGTGTCGACGACCGCCCTCCCATCCTTGCCTGATGAGGCCGTATCAGACCTAGAAGTGCCGATCTCAGCTGACGAGGTTATGGCGGCGATTGCATCCTCCCCTACTGGTAAAAGTCCTGGCCCCGATGGCTTTACTGCTAAGTTTTATAAGGTGTTTGGCTCCCTTCTGGCCCCTTTTTTAGCCCGGGTATTTAACTCGATTCCGGACGGCTCTGCATTTCCACCTCAGACGTTGGAGGCCCACATATCTCTAATTCCAAAACCGGGGAAAGACCCCGCCTCGTGCGCCAATTACAGGCCTATCTCTTTGATTGGAATTGACCTTAAACTCTATGCTAAGATCCTAGCGACCCGACTGAAGCCTTTATTGCCAGACCTTATCCATAAGGACCAAGTGGGCTTTGTCCAGGGCCGAGAAGCTAGGGACAACACCCTGAAGACCCTCTTGCTTACTGATTATGCCCGCTCCCAAGCTGTACCCCTATGCATGCTGACAGTGGACGCGGAGAAGGCCTTTGATCGCGTGGACTGGCATTTTTTACGTCTTACCCTGGAGCAAATCGGTGTAGGCCCGTTGATGCTAGCTAGAATTATGGCCCTCTATAAGTCGCCTTCCGCTAGGCTCCGAATTAACGGTTCCCTGTCCCCTGCTTTCAGCATACACAACGGCACGCGCCAGGGTTGCCCCCTATCTCCGCTCCTCTATGTCCTGGTTATGGAACATTTGGCCGTTGCACTTCGCAACAACCCCAATGTTTGCGGACTGACCATTGGCCCCATACATTCTAAGCTGGCACTGTTTGCCGATGACCTACTGCTCTATATCACTTCTCCTCAAAAGTCCCTGCCCGCGATCCTGACCGAGTTCCGCAAATTTGGCCTTGTGAGCAACTTTAAAGTTAATCACTCTAAATCGGAGATACTAAATATCTCCCTGCCTAACTCAACTCTCCAGCGTATCTCGGATGCTTATCCCTTTAAGACGGGATCCTCCTCCGTTCGCTACTTGGGCGTCCAGCTACCTTCTGACCCGACACGACTCTTCGCTGACAATTTTGCCCCTCTCTTCACTAAAACCCTATCTGACCTATCTACCTACTCCACGAAACGCTTGTCCTGGTTTGGGAGGATCAATGTTTTGAAGATGGACGTTCTACCTCGTTTTTTATACCTCTTTCAAGCGCTTCCTATCCACATACCTGCCTCCTTCTTTGACAAGCTACGCAAAGCGCTCTCGAGATTTGTATGGTTTCATAGCCGACCCCGCTTAAAATATGCGACTCTCACCCTTCCAAAGTCTAGAGGGGGCACTGGTATCCCAGATTTCGCTCTCTACCATCGAGCGGTGACCTTGACGCGCTTAGTGGATTGGTTTCACAATGCCCCAACTAAACTGTGGGTGCAACTTGAACACCTTCTGGCCCCTTTCGATCTCAGGGCACTCCCCTGGACCCCGGTGCATCTCCGTGGCCACACTTCTTCCTTCGGCGCTTTAACGCGTCAGACCTTGCGGGTCTGGGATTGCCTGAATAAATCGGGACGTCTGTCAAGTCCTCAGGGCCCCATGACACCCTTCTTTGGATCCCCAGCATTCCCTCCGGCGGCCTCGTGTTCCAGATTTGGCCCCTGGAGTGCGACGGACCATCGACGGGTGGCCCAGATTCTCCGAGCTGACCCGTCCCTGTTGATTTCTCCTGCATCCGCCACCCCCAGTGGTGATCTTGTGAACTGGCTGCAGCGCCGCCAGGCCCTCTCCTATATGCACACTCTGCCCTCGTTGACTGATGTTAGAGGAGATCCTTCGGAGTTGGACTCTATCCTGCTCCAGGATGTTCCCCCCACGCACACGGTGTCTCTCTTATACTCCTTGCTACTGCGCACCCTCCGCCCTGACCCGCCGACATATACTGCTGTCTGGGACAAGGACCTGGGCCGAACCCTTTCATCTACCGACTGGCACAAATGTTTTGCGATGACCCACTCGCTGTCTCCTGCTACCCAAGTTCAGGAGAAGGGGTTCAAACTCTTAAGCAGATGGTACAGGTGCCCTTCCTCAATTGCCTACATTGACCCAATCCAGTCGGACCAATGTTGGCGGTGCTCGTCCTCGAGGGGAACGCTTATCCATATCTGGTGGGAATGTCCCCAGATCCATGAATTGTGGACAGGAATCATAGCTCTGTATTGCAGGATCCAGGCGACCATTGTTCCTGCGACGCCGGAACTGGCCTTGTTGTCTTTGTTACCTGGTTCCTTCCGGTCGATCAAGAGAGACGTTCTGAGGTTTTTCTTGGCGGCTGTTCGGACGGTGATACCCAGACACTGGAGGACCAAGCACGTACCCTCTAAACTTGAGTGGGCTCTGGAACTGGATCGGCTTAGGGACATGGAAAACCTGTTGGCGCGGGAGGGGGGCAGGGAGGACCGATTCTCTGCTGCTTGGAGGTCCTGGGACATGTTTCGGTGTTCGGATGCCTTTCAGTCCTGGCTCGGGACGTCTGTGCTACCCGGTGCTGGGGGGCAGTAGTGGGACGTGGGCGGCCCCTCCTGATTTCATCCACCTTCTTTTTCCCCCCTTGGCATACCTCTTTACATTCTCCTGCTTTATCCCATCCTCTAAGCTCTTTTCCCCTCTCTAGCTATATCATTGACACCATAAGGCAATTCTCTTTGTTTATTTGTTGTTTTTAGGTGTTTCTTACTGGAAAACCGAGATATTTAACAATGCCTACCACACTTTCCACATTCTTCCCAAGTGACGCCAACCATGAAAGTGTTTGTACCGGTGTTGGCCTTTCTTTGATTTTTCTCTTATTTATGTTAACACCTGACACCCCAAGTTGCTGTTATCTTGTCCTTGTGCTGCTGCCAGGTTCTAATGGACCTGGCGATTTAGGTTCCATATTGGCACTTATTGATGTTGATTGTTGTATGCATTTACTCACGGTTTACTTTATGTCATTCCTGAACAACTTATTTTACTGTATGTTTCATGCTCCATGCTTCTCCCCTAACTCTGTAAAACCCTTCTCTTTCAATAAAATAAGATTGAACTAAAAATGCACATAAAGTGTGGCATATGGTGTATTCCCTGGATATATGTGAATTAGAGATTTATATAATTACTAGTATCACAACATCCACAGCTTGTGTATAGCTTGTATAACAGTGTAAAGACTCCACACACAGCCATTAATGTCTAAACCGCTGGCAACAAAAGTGAGTACACTCCTAAGTGTACATGTCCAAATTGGGCCAATTAGCCATTTTCCCTCCCCGGTGTCATGTGACTAGTTAGTGTTACAAGGTCTCAGGTGTGAATGGGGAGCAGGTGTGTTAAATTTGGCGTTATTGCTCTCACTTCTCATACTGGTCACTGGAAGTTCAACATGGCATCTCATGGCAAAGAACTCTCTGAGGATCTGAAAAAAAGAATTGTTGCTCTACATAAAGATGGCCTAGGCTATAAGAAGGTTGCCAAGACCCTGAAACTGAGCTGCAGCACAGTGGCCAAGACCATACAGCGGTTTAACAGGACAGGTTCCACTCAGAACAGGCCTCGCCATGGTCGACCAAAGAAGTTGAGTGCACGTGCTCAGCGTCATATCCAGAGGTTGTCTTTGGGAAATAGATGTATGAGTCAGAATTGCTGCAGAGGTTGAGGAAGTGTGTGGGGGGGGGGGGGGTCAGCCTGTCAGTGCTCAGACCATACGCCACACACTGCATCAAATTGGTCTGCATGGCTGTCGTCCCAGAAGGAAGTTTCTTCTAAAGATGATGCACAAGAAAGCCCGCAAACAGTTTGCTTAAGACAAGCAGACTAAGGACATGGATTATTGGAACCTTGTCCTGTGGTCTGATGGGACCAAGATAAACGTATTTGGTTCAGATAGTGTCAAGCGTGTGTGGCGGCAACCAGGTGAGGAGTACAAAGACAAGTGTGTCTTGCCTACAGTCAAGCTTGGTGATGGAAGTGTCATGGTCTGGGGCTGCATGAGTGCCGGCACTGGGGAGCTACAGCTCATTGAGGGAACCATGAATGTCAACAGGTACTGTGACATACTGGAGCATGATCCCCTCCCTTCGGAGACTGGGCCGCAGGGCAGTATTCCAACATAATGAACCCCAAACACACCTCCAAGACGACCACTGCCTTGCTAAAGAAACTGAGGGTAAAGGTGATGGACTGGCCAAGCATGTCTCCAGACCTAAACCCTATTGAGCATCTGTGGGACATCCTCAAACCGAAGGTGGAGGAGCACAAGGTCTCTAACATTCACCATCTCTGTGATGTCGTCATGGAGGAGTGGAAGAGGAAGCTCTGGTGAACTCCATGCCCAAGATGGTTAAGGCAGTGCTGGAAAATAATGGTGGCCACACAAAATATTGACACTTTGGGCCCAATTTGAACATTTTAACCTAGGGGTGTACTCACTTTTGTTGCCAGCAGTTTAGACATTAATGGCTGTGTGTTGAGTTATTTTAAGGGGACAGCAAATTTACACTGTTATACAAGCTGTGTACTCACTACTTTACATTGTTACAACTCTTCAGAATTCTCACATGAAGAGATATAATAAAATATTTACAAAAATGTGAGGGGTGCACTCACTTTTGCAAGATACTAAAAGCGATTTATAAAATTACTAGTATCACAACATCCACCATATATATCCACAGTTTGCTAAAAGGTGGGGATACCACCCTAACTGCATGTGAATGCAGGGCAGTAAGTACACTAGGATGGGAAGAGTATGCCAGTAAATGAATGTGCTCTGTCTTTATACGGGTTACAGAAATTATTGAAGCGGTATCCATCACTATATTACATTCATTACCTTAGGGAGGGTTAATGAAAATAGACAATACCAACCCCACAAGTCCTAGATTTGTAACAGACAAGGTGGAAACATTCCATAAAGCATACAGCGGAGCCAAATACCATTGAAAGGCAGGGGATCATTACCTAGGTACACAAAAATATGGGAATACACCTGTACACCCCAATTAGATCCATTGATGGCACAGCCGGTCATAAATCTGTTCCCTCTAGTATGTGCCACAAAAGCAGTCTCCTTAAATTAAACTGGAAAACACAACATTATTTCCCAGCTAGACCCAGCAAACATATAGCGGGTATGTCAAGCATGTAAAGCAAAGATGCATTTGAGTGCCCCACACTTGCGGGTCACATATCCATACAGTGTTTGCAAAAGGTCACCATATTGTGATGTCTAAACCGCTGGCAACAAAAGTGAGTACATCTCTAAGTGAAAATGTTCAAATTGGGCCCAAAGTGTCAATATTTTGTGTGGCCACCATTATTTACCAGCACTACCTTAACCCTCTTGGGCATTGAGTTCACCAGAGCTTCACAGGTTGCCACTGGAGTCCTCTTCCACTCCTCCATGACGACATCACCGAGCTGGTGGAGGTTAGAGAAATTGCGCTCCTCCACCTTCCATCTAAAGATGCCCCAGAGATGCTCAATAAGGTTTAGGTCTATCGCCTTTACCCTCAGCTTCTTCTGCTTCAGTATGTCACAGTACATGTTGGCATTCATGGTTCCATCAATGAACTGTAGCTCCCCAGTTCCAGCAGCACTCATGTAGCCCCAGACCATGACACTCCCACCACCATGCTTGACTGTAGGCAAGACACACTTGTCTTTGTACTTCCTCATCTGGTTACCGCCACACATGCTTGACACCATCTGAACCAAATAAGTTTATCTTGGTCTCATCAGACCACAGGATATGCTTCTAGTAATCCATGTCCTTAGTCTGCTTGTCTTCAGCAAACTGTTTGCGAGCTTTCTTGTGCATCATCTTAAGAAGTGTGCGGCGTATGATCTGAGCACTTACAGGCTGACCCCCCACCCCTTCAACCTCTGCAGCAATGCTGGAAGCACTCATGCATCTATTTCGAAAAGATAACCTCTGGATATGACGCTGATCACGAGCACTCAACTTCTTTGGTCGACCATGGCGAGGCCTGTTCTAAATGGAACCTGTCCTGTTAAACCGCTGTATGGTCTTGGCCACCATGCTGCAGCTCAGTTTCAGGGTCTTGGCGATCTATTTTATAGCCTAGGCCATCTTTATGTAGAGCAACAATTCTTTTTTTTTCAGATCATCAGAGAGTTCTTTGCCATGAGGTGCCATGTTGAACTTCCAGTGACCAGTATGAGAGAGTGAGAGCGATAACACCAAATTTAACACACCTGCTCCCCATTCACACCTGAGACCTTGTAACGCTAACAGGTCGCATGACACTGGGGAGGGAAAATGGCTAATTGGGCTCAACGGGGTGTACTCACTTTTGTTGCCAGCGGTTTAGACATTAATGGCTGTGTTGAGTTATTTTGAGGGGACACCAAATTTACTCTGTTAAACAAGCTGTACACTCACTACTTTACATTTTAGCGAAGTGTCATTTCTTCAGTATTGTTACATGAAAAGATATAATAAAATATTTACAAAAATGTGAGGGGTGTACTCATTTTTTGTGAGATACTGTATATCCAGGAAATGCACCATATGCCACACTTTATGTGCATTTTATATGAATTTTTTGTAATCAGAGTGATTTTTAATATTGTTAAATAATAAAGAACATTTTATTTTAACTATCTTGTTCTAGCTTATGTGCCTAAAAAGTCCAAACTACACATCCAAACCCCACGATATTACCCCCAAATACAATATTACCCCCAAATATTACCAGTTGTATCCACGATACTGCCTAATGGATACTATCCAACATATTGCACAATATAAAATCTCCTATACCAAACATCTCCCTCATCCAGTAGCTGTACACCCAATAAGTCATTGCATCTTTTATCGCCATCTAATATCCTTTACCCCCAATATCTCTCTCACTCATAATAATCACATACCCCTAATATTGTACTCCTCTGCAATTCCCTTTACCATTTCATGTCCCCTATACCCAACATCTTCCTCACCCAGCACACGTAACTCCTTTTCATGTCCCATCACTATCTAATATCTCCGACATTCACTATTGCTTTTATCTATCACTCCTAAACCCTTCAGCATCTCCCATCCTCATTTAACACCACCTCCATATTTTCTTTATCCAGCATGCCTACATCCATAACGCTTATGAACCTCTTGTTTTCACCTCATTATTTCACTTCCAAAAGCCCCTTTATCCATAAGGTTCCATGTAAGCAGTCATTCCATTCACAGTCACCGCTAAGATCTTTGCAGATAATTTACACCTTAAAGGAGAACTCCATGTTAAACATAAGCTGTCAACTTACTCAACAGCTCCTGGAAAAAATAAATTATATTTGTTGCAAACATCTTGTAGAAATTTTCAGTACCAGTATAATGGCATACTGTATGTGGAAGTAACATTTTTGTCAGCAAATTGTAGCATGATTGTTTCAGTACTAAGGGCCTGATTCATAGTACGGCGAATTGGCGTTTCGGCGTGATTTTGCGAAGCGGCGATTATTTAAGTCTGAAATTGGCATTCAAAGAACGGCGGGCGGAAAATAGCGCCTAGTGTGAGATTCATTAAGATGCAATATGGTCAGAGCGCGACTTAAAACCACGCCAGCTAAAAGCTCGACTAAAGTTTAGCCAAATTTTCCCCTGTACCCCCAAAAATCCCAAATCACTGTGGAAGGTGTGGAAGTCAATTTGGAGATGACTTGCGTTTAAAAAATCTCAAAAACTGACTTAGAAAGAGAGATATCTGCGAAAGTGTGGAAAGGTTAAACAGCTCCTCCAGCCGCGAGCTGCGAACTCGCGAATGTGCGCATGCGCAACGTCGAATTGGCTCAAAAAATTTCGCCAGCGCGATTTTGGGTCAATTTTTTTTTGAATACCGCTTGCAAATCCGCTGTCTCGCCCATAGAAAATGGCAAAAACCGGCGGAATTGGAAAAACATGCACACTTCCAACAAGGGATCCTTTAGTAAACACCATCACATTCCATACACCTTTCCTGCTAACTCCGAAATCATAGCAGTCAAATCTACAGTGTTTATATAGAACCTCCACATTCTCTGAAAAAACCCACAAAATATTACATTGGGGAATTGGTCGTCAGATAGAAAAAAAATAGATGTAAAACATATTTCAAAGAAAGATTATTAGCATTTCACACATATCAAGGAAATGTCACAATTTTGACAATATTTTATGTGTTTCCAAAGAATGTTTTTAGAAATATATTGCAAATACTACCTTTTCTTCCATATGGGTATGGCCAAGTGTTACCATTTTACTACACATTTAACTGAAGGTATATATATATATATATCCCTTATACTTGGCTAATTAGCAAAGTATGCCCAACAAACAAATAGAGCTTTAGCTCACAATATTGCTACATATTGACTTTATGGGGCATCTTTTGTATTTTGTTCATGTCTTTGGATTAAAAGTTTGCTGATACACATGCCTTTTTCAAACATGAACAAAATTAATGATGTCAACATTTGGAGGATTGGAGATATCCAAGTGTTGCCCATACAGAGGGCACCTTCCGGATTCGAACTTACAAACCTACAGCAGGAAGGCAGACTCCCTAATCATTGTGCTATTTCTCAGTGAGCGTTGGGTGTTTTCCTCATGCCGTCAAAATGCTCACATGGGAACAGGGGCCATTGAACTGAATAGGATTGGATTTTTTGCCTGTTTTGGGAGCTGATCCTTGAGCTGGACAAATCCCCCTCAAACGCCCCCAAACGGGCTACGTTCACATGTACGTGTTTGTGGTCTGTTTTTGGGGCTTTTGTAGGTGATTTCATATAACAATGCCTGCCCAAAAAATGCATGTCAAAACGCCTGTGAAAACGCCAGCCAAAATGCACATAAGAACGCCTGATATAATTGCCACGCCAAATTTAGGGATGTTCATGAGTGATGAGTCAGATTGTTGGCTTACATATCTGGTCAATCGTCACAATCTCACTTCTCAAATCCCAAAAGGTGTGTTTCAATTGTTTCCCTAAATATATATTTCTCTCTCTCTCACGTAATTGTATATATATGTATGTATTCCTGTATCTAAACATTCTAAATAATGACTAGCAAACTTCAAGAGAGAATTTTTTCAATTCACATATACTATACACACCTACATACATTTCTATTCCTCATTTCTATTTCCCTTGTTTTGGCAACTGAGCATGCTCCAAAACACACAGTTAATTTTTGGACTGGGCGTTACCATTCTGGGTGTGTTTGCTTGGATTATATATAGCTCACTCAGACATCAGGAAAGATTTGACCTACGAAGAGGTCCAATATATTTGTGTGTCACATGTTTTATGGGTAACATTTTTGGCCCTTTGTTATTTATGGAGGTGAGATTTGGCTGTGTTGTGTGTTGACTCTCTGTAAGTATTTATTGCTGTTAACATAATTCTGTCAATCTGCACATGCATCTGTTGATTATGGGCTCTTTGTCGATGTATATGGTCTAAATGTTGTACAAAGGTTGTTTTGGTTTGAAAAATACAAATGTAATAAACAGCATGTTTCCAATTTTTTTTTTAAAATGTCTTCATGTGTCTAAATAAAGTTTTCTGGTGTCCACAAATGTATGTATTTGTATTTCTTTTTCTAAGTTAAATCTGCTTAATGGTTGTGTATGTTCACTATTCGCGAATTCGCGAATATACAAAACCGCGTTCTCACATTTATACATGAAACCGGAAACGAAACTTTTGGTGCGTGCACACGTTTCCGGAAATTGTCCAGGCCCTGTCGTAAGTGTGCATCATGGCTCCTGCACTGTTTACAGCCGAAATCGTGGCATTTGTGTGTAAGGTAAGGAGGGGGTGTGAGTGTGCAGGGTGCGGGATGGGGGATGGGGGATGGTGGCTGGGTGGGTCGCTTATCTAGCGGGTGTGCAAGAAACTTTTGGTCTGCTGATCTGCGCATGCACTTTCTGCCTATTAGACGTGATCTAGAAGCTTCCTGTTATAGAAACTTCCTAGATGTGAACCTGTTCCCTATATATATATATATATATGTATGTGTGTATATATATATATATGTGTATATATGTATATATATATATATATATATATATATTATATGTATATATATATATTATATTATATATATATATATATATATATATATATATATATATATATATTATATGTATATATATGTATATATATTATATGTATATATATGTATATATATTATATGTATATATATATATATATATATATATATTATATTATATATATATATATATATATATATATATATATTATATATATATGTATATATATTATATGTATATATATATATTATTATTATATGTATATATATATATATATATATATATATATATATATATTATATGTATATATATATATATATATATATATATATATATATATATATTATATGTATATATATATATATATATATATATTATATGTATATATATATATATATATATATTATATGTATATATATATATATTATATGTATATATATATATATATATATATATATATTATATGTATATATATATATATATATATATATATATATATATATATATATATATATATATATATATATATTATATGTATATATATATATATATATATATATATATATATATATTATATGTATATATGTATATATATATATATATATTATATGTATATATATATATATATATTATATGTATATATATATATATATATATATATATATATTATATGTATATATATATATATTATATGTATATATATATATATATATATATATATATATATTATATGTATATATATATTATATGTATATATATATATATATATATATTATATGTATATATATATATATATATTATGTATGTATATATATATATTATATGTGTATATATATATATTATATGTGTATATATATATAGATGTATGTATGTGTATCTAAAAAATATATATATTAGACAATATATATACTATGTATATATTATATACAATATATATACATTAGATACATTATAGAATATGTTATATACCATATATTAGTGTATATAATAGGGAACAGGTTCACATCTCTGAACTTTCTATATAGATATAGATAGGCATACCCTGCTTTAAGTACACTCACTTTATATACAATCGTGAGTAAGGACACAGCTTGTTCAGCTTGCCATGACACTGCTCACAAACCATAAGTGACAGGGATAACAAACTTAGGGAGCAACGACAGGGTACCCAGGTACCCAGGACTACACCATATCCATTTTGTGGCTGGCCAGCTTGCCTAGGTAATCTATCATGTCATAGTCCTGGATCCCCTTAACATGCTCCCACATGGTTTGGGAGTAAGGCTATGTCAATGTGGCCAAAATTTACAATGGAGCTGGTGTATTTTCATGCATCGAGAAAAGAAAAAAGGGATTGCTTCACTTTAAGTACATTTTCAGTTTCCATACATGCCCTGGTCCCATTGTGTACTTAAAGTGGGCTATGCCTGTATATAGATAGATTTGATTCGTTTCAACTTTTACACAAAATGAAACCCGATTATCTGTGACAGATTGCTCTGACGCTTTGGAATCTATCTAGATAAAGACAAATGTATTGACCCTTTTCATATATGCAAGATTAGAAACATTATATTCCCTAAATGCATAATGCCAAAAATTATTGCCTTACATACATCCATACACACTGCAAGCTCGGCCCCGTTTGTCTTGTCTGACACTCTTACCATCATAAGCTGGATCTGCACACAGCAGCTAATTGGTTCACCTGAGATGGAATCAGTGATCACAAAAATCTGGAATGGTCATGTCTTCAAAGGATTGCCTTGAACAAATCACCTCTAAAAGAAACACATGAGTGTATAATCACTTGTCTCAATGGATCACATTCCCAACACACCCATCTCACACTGCCATATGATAATGAATGGGGGTGTCCATTGCAAGTTAAATACACCCCCAGATCACATTGCTTTGTTAATTTACAGATCTAACTGGAATATGATGGCACTGCTGTGAACCACTATGCCATCAAATTCTGCTGGTGACCTTTAAAAAGGATTATGTGTGATTGTGTGGATAATTATGCCACCTTAAATTTGCATCTCCCACATACCATGTGCAACTCTTGCAGGAATTGTGAATCAAGGATAATTCAGCACAGCTTAATGAACAGACACATTGAGGAGTGTAGGAACACACCGTCAGATTACCCGATCACACTATGGGGTTTTAACTCCTCCATAATTTTGCCACTTTGGAAACCAAGTGCTTACTTTATGTATACTTTTTAGACGGAACTACAATTTCTAGTAGGGTGATATCATTGCATGAGATTTTCCCTCACTTCCTGTCTTAGTGTCACCAAGACAGGAAGTGAGGGGAATATCACTGTGGGGAAATAGCTTGCAATTGTTGCCTTATAATGTCCATAGTATATATAAAAGGAAAGAATTGCTGGCTGTATCCCCACGGGAGATTCCCTCACTTCCTGTCCTGGTGACACCAAGACAGGAAGTGAAGGGAAATCTCCTGCAATGATATAACACTGTTACATGTTCTAGTTATGTAGCAAACTTAAGAATATACAAAGCAAACATCTTTTTTTTTCCATTTTGGCAAAATCATGGATTCATTAAAAAACTCTTTGTTTGTCCCGTGGCTTGCAGGAAAAACATTTTGCCTTGATTCCACCATCAACACAGACAGGGGAAACCCTCCTGCGGAGCCATTGTGTTCTCCTGGTGCTGCCCCTGCCAGGAAAACACAGTGATTATTGCTAGTGGCTACAAGAGATGCTAGCGATAAGTGTGTGTAAAATCTGACAGACTGGTTGTACGTTGTCCTCCAGGTGATCGACCAATCAACTTGGGTACCTTCAGCCTGGCCATACACAGTTTAAATCTGCATCTCAAATGAAGCAATCCCATTTACATATAACACTCCATAAAGGAGAATTGAGGGGCTTATCAGGTCTGCGTCAAAAATTAACAGCCACACCCAATCAGACAGCTCGTGTTAAAAGGGACCTGAAAAGCAATCTGCATGGCTTGCTTTTCCAAGCATTGGCTAGTTTAGTGAGCCTGGACTAATAACAGTCACTGTAATGCTACCCATACTGCTGTCCTTTTAACATGGTGACAAAAGTTGATACCTATGCTACATGTGTGTAAAGTTACTTGCACCCTGCTAAATGGACAGCAATAAGGTTGTAAATACAGTGACTGCCTGTCCCCCCCTGATGGCGGCCCTGGGTGTGTCATGAAAGGCCAATTGAGAAAATGGCTATATCATGTAGAGGAAATCACCAGTGTGGGGCAACCTATGTCATGGAGGTAGATTTGGACATCGATGTATATGTATCACCAGAAATGGAATTCTTTGTTCTACAATATCTCAAAGACGACCTAGCATGTTATTTGAAGACTGTACTATTTTGGACATACTTGGACTCAAACATACACTGCTCTTTCCACAGCTCCTCCTCCTCTGGGGGTATGATAAAGTTTATACGCATCTTCACCAAAAGCACAAGATGATGTGTCGTCTCCGGATGAGGCTGCAGCGGAGATTTCAGTTTCTGCCTGAGATAGTGGATCTGCAGCGGGCCTGGAGTGATGCCAAAAGGCGCTCACCCAAGCTCCTGCTAAAGGCTGTGGAGCAAATCTCCGGTAAGTAAAAATATACATTACATGTGACCAGATAGGTTACAATTTTTTGGGTAGGTGGACATGTGTTTAGCTATGCAACAACACTAATACCAACACCCCCCCCCCCCTCCCTCTCGCTCCTACCTTTCCTACCTCCATCAAGTGTCTCTTCACAACCTTTAATACTACTATGTACATTCGTATTTTTTATGTTTTTTTTTTTCTTCTGCTTCTAGCCAAAGCGGACGGACGGCACCCTCTTGTGCTTTTGGTGAAGAAGGGGAGGAGGAGGACGGCCACACTCCAATATGCAGTCAGAGGCAGCGAGCCATTTGAGCAGCTGAAAATTGTGGATCGTAAGTAGAAAATAAAAATGTTAGAAATTTCTAATCTCTAATCACATTTTACAGAGCCCCCTTTACATCGGAGTCTCCAGACTTACTACACTGTAAGAGGGAAGTGTGAAGACTCTGATATAAGGAGAGTTTGGGAACCATTATTTGAGGGGGGAAGCTGGGGACTCTGGTGTAAAAGGGAACTCTGTGTTCCCCAAAGCTCCCCCATACATCTGAGCTTACAGAGACCCTCTTACACTTCCCTTCCTCAGTCCACCACAGTCAAGGGCACAACAAGTCCCACTGCAGAAGGCTACCTGCTTGGACTTGTAATCCTCTCTGTAGGGGAATGAGGAAATACTGCCTGCTATGCTAAGACTTGTAGTGCCCTCTGTTAGGGACTAAGGATTCCTCAGTCCTCAACATTCTAGGGCACTATAAGTCTCAGCATAGTGGGCTGTCATACCTCAGTCCCTCACAGCTCGGGTCAAAAACAACACAGTTAAACATCTAAAGGACAACTCCAAACAAAACTACCAATAATGGACAGAGTCCATATGCTCTATAATGTCAAAGACCCGCTACCACTCACCTTCCACCTCTGGTGCTGTCATTGTGTAGGGCAAAGGGCTCCATCTACACCATGTTTGGCTTTCATGTCAGATAGGCAGGACTTGCTCAGCTCCACTCTCTTCCTTGGCAATTGACTCTGGCGTCATTGTGGATCTTTCCTCCTCTAGAAAACCCCCAGGGGCCCTCTCCTTGTCCCCCAGCCACCCAGGGCCTTCTTCTCCTCCTCCTCCACCAACCATTTTCAGACTCTTCCAACTTCCCTGGGGCTACTCAACCACTTTGCATAGTGGACACAACAAATCTATGACCAGCCTGCAAAATATCAAGTCTGGGCCTGGTTACCTGTATGTTCCGGGTCCAGGGCGGAGCTCTCCTCCCAGAGCAACAACTGATGATAGCAGAGTGAGTTGACCGGCCAGTCACTTCCTACTGGTGCAGGTACACACCTACCGATTCCTCCACATCTTAGGATAACATGATCAGACGGCCAATCCCCAGGCAGAGAAGGAGGAGTAAGTGTCAGCGGACAACAGACACCTGGCAGACGCAGTGAAGGGACTGCAGCACACTGCTGCAACTTTTTGATCCGAGGATTGAAAGCAATCTTTTACTTGGGAGATTTCCCTGACTGCGCCCTTCGAAATGTTGGTGCTCCGCCACTGGCCGCAAGGCCCCTGTAGGTGCGAGGCCTTAGGCGCCCGCTTAATTTGCATGGTGCCCTCCTGTTTTAAAACATGGTCAATGCATCTCATTGGTGTAAGTGCACTTCTATGTTCTGAATTGTAGGGGCATTGAGTATGGTGCTAGCATGATGAGAGGTTACTGCCTATTTGTGTCCATAAATAATATATAATGTTTTTCTTTTATTTTAGAAACCAGTGATCAGGATGTGGAGGCTCAGCCTTCTCAGGCCCCCTGTAAGTAATGTGGATGTGCTGGTGTGTTGTGTATTAGGTCGAACTTGGAGGAATGATTGTTTGTTTTGTTTTCTTTTGTGGTTGATGTAACTTCAGCAAGAGAGGAGCCTCAGGCAGGGCCAAGTCGCCTGGATCCGGGCCAGGAACAAACTGTTGGCCAAGAAGAGGCCAATTGGTCCGACTCGGATGAGGACCTGGGCTCTCCTCAAAGGGGAAGTAAGTATTCTACATGTGTTTGTGTGTTCAATGTGTCCTGGTAAATATAAGGGCTGTAATATATATATTTTGACATTGGGGTTTTGTAGCAGCTGACATTGAGGATGTTTGTTGTGGAGGACTGGGGAAGAGGGGCCACTGCTTACCCAGTCCACTGTAACTACTACCTTCAATGTTTCCAGACTACTTTCTGTGTGCCTTTATCAAATAGCTTTTGTTCAAGGATTGTATTTGTGTCTTTGTGTTTCTAGGAGATACAACGCCATCCCCCCATGAAGGGACACCATCCCCCCATGTAGGGTCTCCCCCATCCTCCCCCACTCCAGGCTCCCCTGAACTAGTCTGTAAGTACCTAAAATTAGATTCTCACATGAATTGTGTGTGCTAGGATGATGTGTATCTAGGATAATCTAAGTTGGAGTCAAAGCAAGTGTAGTTTTGCTATATGTGACAGGAAGGTTGGTCATGAAACACTCTTGCTTAACCTTCATGTTTGAAAGGTGGTTTTGGGGAGCTTTACAGGACATGTTATCTTTTGTAAGTTATCTCAAGCCACCCTATTCTAAATTGGTGTTAGTTTCTCTACATTGGAAATGGTGTGCTTTGTACTTGTAAATTTTTAGGGGACATTGTAATTTAATCATGTCCTGATTTAGTCAACACTGAAAATGTGTGTTTGTCAATCTTTCATAAATACTCTTCCTCGGTAATGTACCACATTCCAGTTCACAATTTGTGTTCTTTTTGTGCAGTTTCTCCAGAGCCAGCCACGCCATCCACTTCAGGGGCCCCAAAAAAACCTGATGATGGTAAGTTGTGTGCTTTTCCAGTAATGTGTCTACTTAGTAAGTGGAGAAATGCTAACTGTGTATGTCCCCGCTCAGGCTTCAAGTTGTTCTAAAGGCAGCGGGTTCTTTATGTGAATGCATTCTATGCATTAGTATTCCAAGTGATAGGTGTGCATATTCCCCCTAAGACTTACTGGGACCATTTTTTACGGTCCAAATTTTTGCACTAATACTTGTCTGGAACAGACTCCCCCTCCTCCTTAACTGAGGTGACAGCATGCCAATATTGCCTCCTGATGCTGTCACTCCTAATCATTGAGACCATTGGAAGGGAGGGGGGCAAGGCTGGCTCACAGCCTAGTGCCTGAACAGGCACAGGGTGCTTGGCTTCATCTCATGTGCCTCCATAGCAAGCTGCCTGCTGTGGGGTCAAACAACAGGAGGGAGGTGCCTAGAGGTGTGTACAGGGGCCATGTAAAAAGGAGGATTGTTATTTCTCTTGTCCCCAAAAACCTAGAGAGTGTAAGTCTAACCTGATTAGTTTTCCGCAGCCCTCCCAAAATGATATGTTTCCAACACTTAGAACAGGCAGGGCTGAGGCACCAAAAACATCAGAAAAACACAATCAGCACAAAAGCAGGGAGTACGTATCCTTAACGCTACAAGCTTCACCCAGAAGAATGACGCTTGCACTGTACAAATCTGCATCACCACCATATCAATGTCTAAATAAAACTTTCAGGGAAATGTGGAGGGGTAATGAGTGGGTGTTAGAGCGTTTTCATGACTGCGTAACCTACAGTTAGCGTGAGTCCATTTGTTGATAAACTTTTTCTTCTCTCTTAACACAGCTGGGATGGCGGAAAGGAGATCAGGGGAGCAGACACATCTGCTCCGTCCAGAACTGGCCCTCAAAATTCCTAAGGGTGAGTCTCTACTATGTGTCAGGTTCAATCTATAGACAGTAAGAGTGAGAGAGAACGCTCCACAGATTCCAATGGTGATAGAGATAAATGTGTGCACATGTATCGTGTTGACCAATTGAACCCAAAACACCTTACATTCTTCAAAATGATTGCTTGTGTTTACATGCAGAAAAGCATTTTACTTAGCTTTGGTGGAACTGCTACTAACATTCCAAGCCATCTTATGTAACCTTTTGAACAATTTGCTGTGAAAGTTTGAGTTTAAGGTTTACAACAGCAATTTAGCATATTTGCTTCAGAGTGTTGATAAAAGCCAACCAATAGACTCCTAAGCATATTTGTTGAGGCACATTAATTACAATCCTTGTTTGGATCATTTTGCCTAAAACTAATTGTCATGTTTTTTTCTACCCAGGGCACACCCACCTCACCTACGAGGTCCTCCTGGATTATATGAGGTGGTGCGGAGACCGAATTCTATATTTGGAACACCTTTGTGGCGTGGATCCAGACCCTAAGGAGCCATTCGTTAGGAATGTCACACCTTTAAAAAGATCCTAGTATTTTTTTTTTGTGGTTTGTTTACTTATGTTGCACGTTGCAACACAAAGAAATGTCACATTTGTAATTGTTGCCCATTATAAACAAAAATCTAACAAAAAAATCAAAAACAGTTTAAAAAAAAACCCTTTTTTTGGGACCCAAAAAAAAAAAAAAAAAAAAAAAAGCCTTGTTTTTGGCAACCAAAAAAAATATAAAAATTTATAAAAAACCCTTTTTTTGGGAACCAAAAAAAACAAAAAAAGCCTTGTTTTTGGCAACCAAAAAAAATATAAAAATTTATAAAAAACCCTTTTTTTGGGACCCAAAAAAAAAAAAAAAAAAAAAAAAAAAGCCTTGTTTTTGGCAACCAAAAAAAATATAAAAATTTATAAAAAACCCTTTTTTTGGGAACCAAAAAAACCAAAAAAAACAAAAAAAGCCTTGTTTTTGGCAACCAAAAAAAATATAAAAATTTAAAAAAAACCCTTTTTTTGGGACCCAAAAAAACCAAAAAAAACAAAAAAAGCCTTGTTTTTGGCAACCAAAAAAAATATAAAAATTTATAAAAAACCCTTTTTTTGGGACCCAAAAAAAAAAAAAAAAAAAAGCCTTGTTTTTGGCAACCAAAAAAAATATAAAAATTTATAAAAAACCCTTTTTTTGGGAACCAAAAAAACCAAAAAAAACAAAAAAAGCCTTGTTTTTGGCAACCAAAAAAAATATAAAAATTTAAAAAAAACCCTTTTTTTGGGAACCAAAAAAACCAAAAAAAAAAAAAAAAAAGCCTTGTTTTTGGCAACCAAAAAAAATATAAAAATTTATAAAAAACCCTTTTTTTGGGAACCAAAAAAACCAAAAAAAACAAAAAAAGCCTTGTTTTTGGCAACCAAAAAAAAAATGTTTACAAAAAAGCCTTGTTGTTTTTATGGCAACGGACAAAACCACAAATGTTTACAAAAAAGCCTTGTTGTTTTTATGGCAACGGACAAAACCAAAAATGTTTACAAAAAAGCCTTGTTGTTTTTATGGCAACCGACAAAACCAAAAAAGTTTACAAAAAAGCCTTGTTGTTTTTGGTAACAAACTAAACCAAAAATGTTTACAAAAAAGCCTTGTTGTTTTTATGGCAACCGACAAAACCACAAATGTTTACAAAAAAGCCTTGTTGTTTTTATGGCAACGGACAAAACCAAAAATGTTTACAAAAAAGCCTTGTTGTTTTTATGGCAACGGACAAAACCAAAAATGTTTACAAAAAAGCCTTGTTGTTTTTATGGCAACCGACAAAACCAAAAAAGTTTACAAAAAAGCCTTGTTGTTTTTGGTAACAAACTAAACCAAAAATGTTTACAAAAAAGCCTTGTTGTTTTTATGGCAACCGACAAAACCAAAAAAGTTTACAAAAAAGCCTTGTTGTTTTTGGTAACAAACTAAACCAAAAATGTTTACAAAAAAGCCTTGTTGTTTTTATGGCAACCGACAAAACCACAAATGTTTACAAAAAAGCCTTGTTGTTTTTATGGCAACGGACAAAACCACAAATGTTTACAAAAAAGCCTTGTTGTTTTTATGGCAACGGACAAAACCAAAAATGTTTACAAAAAAGCCTTGTTGTTTTTATGGCAACCGACAAAACCAAAAAAGTTTACAAAAAAGCCTTGTTGTTTTTGGTAACAAACTAAACCAAAAATGTTTACAAAAAAGCCTTGTTGTTTTTATGGCAACGGACAAAACCAAAAATGTTTACAAAAAAGCCTTGTTGTTTTTATGGCAACGGACAAAACCACAAATGTTTACAAAAAAGCCTTGTTGTTTTTGGTAACAAACTAAACCAAAAATGTTTACAAAAAAGCCTTGTTGTTTTTATGGCAACGGACAAAACCACAAATGTTTACAAAAAAGCCTTGTTGTTTTTATGGCAACGGAAAAAACCACAAATGTTTACAAAAAAGAATTGTTTTTGTGAAAACCTTCCAAAAAATGATGTCAAAACATAAAAAATGTTTAAAATGTTTATCTAAATTAAATTTAAGTATGTTGCTCTTTGCAACACAAATGTTACATTGGCAATTTAGTTCATTCTATTATATATTGTAATATATTTTTTGTACGCTACAGTTGGTAGACACCCACATGTGTTATTAAAACATTTATTTTATTACCCAAGTTTTCTTTTTGGTGTACACATCGAATGTCTTTTGTGTTGTATTTGTTTACTTGAGTGGTGTGGTCTGTAATTGTTAGTATGTTGGCTTTGGTTTATGTTAGCCTTGAGACTTGTTTTGAAGCTACATTTGAAGGGAGACCTTTTCTTGGGTCGTTATGTGAACATTGAGTTATCTAAATTTACATGAAATCATATGTTTGGAGATAGAGAAGCACGTGTGTATAAATGCCTACATTAACCAGGGCCATTACTTGGCCACCAACACTCCTAAAAAACCAAAGAGCAAACACAAACTAATCATTTTGCATAAAATTTTATTTCATCCCCAAAAGAAGCACTATAATAAATCATATTGTGCCACCCTCAAATTAAAAAAAAAAATGGCCCAAAAAATTGGCCAATGTAAATCATTAACAAAACTAAACCAAATTAAACAAAAAAACAAAAAATCAAGTTGGTGGTCGTGCCTGAAGCAGTGTGGTGAGCATTGTTAAGTTTCCTGCCATCAAATGGTGTGCCAAGAGTTCCATCTGGTCTGGGGTTAACTGTAGAGTTGTGCTCAAGTGGCCCATTAGGATCATATCTTCTGTCTGAGGCTGCTGATGATGCAGGGTGTTGAACGTTGGAAATGTCCCAGACAGAAGATGTTCGGCCAATAGTGTCATCTGCTCTGGGGTCAGCCTAAGCATTTGGGCAACGTGTGCCATTACCATGAGATGGGATCGTTGCTGCTCCAAGGCTATTTGATGCTGCTGGTGGTGCAAGGGTTGTGAAGATGTGTGGGGAGTGGTGGTTGATTGTTTGTTGTGGTCCACGGTGCGGGGGCAAACGACATGTCGCATTGGTGACAAAAAAGAAGAACGGCCTGGGGAGGAGTGAAGTGATAAAGGTGTGGAGGGAATGTAGTCAGGTGGAAGGGGTACTGTGGAACCAGTGCGCATTGAGGTTGTGCAGGAGGATTGCTCATTGAGGGGTGTGGGAGTCCGAACGCAGTGTGAAGTGCTAGGAGTGGCTACAGGAGGAATTGTCCCATCCCCAGCTGCCTGACAAGTGGCCAACACTGGCATTACCCTCCCACTACCACAACCTGCAGTGGCAGGTGAGTGAGATGTTTGGGAGGGCTCTGCCAATGGGGCATCTTCAGATCCAAACAGGCATTGGCGTGTGGCCAGCACCTGAGTGTCAACACTTTGCCGATCCCGTTGATGCTGGTCTGCTAAACTTACCAAGCTGTTACGCATATCCTGTTGAACCTGTAACATATCCTGGTGAACCTGTACCATTGTTGCTACAGATTCCTGTATGAGCCCGAGCAGACGTACTGCCTCAGTAGATTGCTGAGTACGCCTCCTTAACTCATTTTGGACCTGATACTCATCAAGCAGCCTCTCGGCTACATCCAGCATAGATGGACGAAGTTGGGTAGGTGACAATCCCTCTGCATCTAAGGCTACCTGAAAGCAGAAGAAATAGACCAAATCATTATCAAACATCATGACTAAATATTTCAGATTAGTTTGACAACTTAACACCCCAAGCAGAACGTTGAAAAGTTTGATGTGCTTCTAATGAGTACTTGTTCATTGTAAGATTATCCAAGCTAGCAACACTTCTGATAATGGGTACATATTATATTGGTGTGACTAATATGACAAAGGCAAAAAAGAATCAACATGAAGGTGTTCCCAATTAACCCTGGTGTGGTAGGTTGTTTATGCTTTTGGTAAATCTGTTACTACACCAATGACTTTATACATCTACGTATGTTGTCTAAAATCTTGCCATCAATCGGCTACAGGACAACCCAACCAAACGATACCCATGAATTTGGACCTGGAAAATCAAAGACGGGCCGGACTTTAAAGATCCTGGATGTTTTTGGAACATTAGTGGCACACCAAATTATAACATAATTCCCTGATGTTCAAGATAGAACTCTTGTTGTGCTGGTGCATCGTCAGAATGTCCTAGCACTAATTTAACACACACAATGTAAGCCACATCTAGTCCAAAATCAATGCTACCATTGAAATGTTACATGTGCACCTTGTTCCCTTATATCACATACCACAGCACTGGATGCAGAATCGTCGCCAGCTCCTGATCCAACTCCAGCTGCAACGTCAAGAGGGGCCTGATGTTCTTTTAAAAAAAAAAAAAAAAAAAACATGTTTAGTACATAACCTTAGTCAGTAATGATTATGGCCAGATTGCCCTCCTAGCTTCATGAATGAAGCATTGAGGCCAAACATTCAAAAGTGCTTTCCTGGGCTCATAGGACACTTGCTAAACCCTCCCAAAGGTTAAGAAGGCTTGGTCTGCCTACTAATGACGGCACCCATTAATGCTGTCAACTGTGTTTTGCAGGGTAAACATCTAAAAGGCAACACTCTTTCCTAAGAAAAAACATGTGTGTTAATGGGGTTAATAAGATTCAAAAAAACATTATTTGACTAGACATACCAACACCTTCCTCCAGGCCTAGCTGCACTGGGTGTGTTCCCTGCTGCGGATCTTCTGTAAAGGACATAGCAATATGAGCTATCTTGGCCAAAAAAAAACATCTACATTGTTTGGCACAGTATGATATTGGACCTACCAGGAGGAGGGTCAGCACTGATGTCAACACCTGTGAGTCCGTCTGGTTCGCCAAGCTGCATGGGCTGTGGAGGGGCTGAGATCCGTGCTACAGATGAACAAATTGCAGGTTGGGGAAAACAAAAAAAGGACAATTGGAAGGGCAAGTATCACATTCTCTTAATGTCACACATAGGATAGTAGTTAATCTTTTCCAAACAACTCACACAATTGACATCCAAGATAATATCCTACCTCGGTGCAAAGCATCCGAATCTAAGTCCTCTCTGGGAAAGATGGTATCGGGTCCTATGATGTTCAAGAAAGGTAATTGATAATCCCAGAGAGAACTTCGTGCACGTTCATCCAGCCGACCTTGACGGTCATAAAGACCCTCCGCAGCCCATGCAATTAGCTTCTTCCGAACGGACCCACAGATGTCGTTGACCTTCTTCCGCACACTGTCACGGTGGCGAGGTGCTTCACCCAGTGCATTTACAGCATCCCGGATTTCATCCCACAATCTGTTCTTCTCTGTTACTGAGTAAGACGCGGCCCTGGTCCCATGTATCGCCTGATATCTGGCCATATAGGCGTGGACCAGGGCACAGCACTGATTGTGGGTGAAACGGGAAAGCCGGGGTAATGTGGACAAGCTGACTCTGGTGGACGGACCCGCTCCAGGACTACTGTCAGAAGAGCCAGCTTGTCCACTTGGTGTGTTAACACCTCCCCCGGCTTCCTCCTCCGGGATGGGGATGGTGGACTCCCTCATGGATACAGCTGGAGCCTCCCTCACACCAGAGCCAGACGATCTGCCCACCCTGCCCCCCCTGCCCCCCCTGGCCCCCCTGGCCCCCCTGGCCCTTCTCATCCTTCCAGTGGGTGGGGCCATGGGAGCACGAGGTGGGCAGAGAATCTGGCTGTCCAGCAGCAGCAAAGAGCCCCAAACTCCTAAATCTGAAATGACAAAAGAGAAAACAGAAAAAACAGGATTTGCAGATTGCTCTTCATATACAGTATAATTAGTGAACAGTTACAGAACACACTTACCTAATGGCACAAACAGACTTGGTCGTGGTGGTGGTGGTAGTAGTGGGCAAAGAGCAGAAGAGGCTGCAAAGAAAAGGAAAAAAAAAAACCACATAAGAAAACGCATATGGGTACAAATCACACGAGGCCCTCCAAACACTTACCTAATGGCACAAACACGGTGGTGGTGGTGGTGGTGGCAAAAAAAGCAGAAGAGGTTGCAAAGAAATGTACAAAAAAAACACATAAGAAAACGCATAGGGGTACAAATCACACGAGGCCCTCCAAACACTTACCTAATGGCACAAACACAGTGGTGGTGGTGGTGGTGGTGGTGGTGGCAAAGAGCAGAAGAGGCTGCAAAGAAATGTAAAAAAAAAACACATAAGAAAACTCATAGGGGTACAAATCACACGAGGCCCTCCAAACACTTACCTAATGGCACAAACACAGTGGTGGTGGTGGTGGTGGTGGTGGCAAAGAGCAGAAGAGGCTGCAAAGAAATGTAAAAAAAAAACACATAAGAAAACTCATAGGGGTACAAATCACACGAGGCCCTCCAAACACTTACCTAATGGCACAAACACAGTGGTGGTGGTGGTGGTGGTGGTGGTGGTGGTGGCAAAGAGCAGAAGAGGCTGCAAAGAAATGTACAAAAAATACACATAAGAAAACGCATAGGGGTACAAATCACACGAGGCCCTCCAAACACTTACCTAATGGCACAAACACAGTGGTGGTGGTGGTGGTGGTGTAATCCTTTATAGGCAAAAGGAGGCTGCAAACATTAAACATACATGAGAAATCGCATGACCTACATACGTGCACATAATAAATTACAGTTATCAGGAAAGCAAAAATGGTGTCTTTGGAAGCTGGGAAGGTAAGGGGGCAGGTTTAGATGCCAAATCTAGACTGCACACCTTTAACAAACATGAGAAAACACATGTCCAAACCACATGCACATGGGGCCAACTGCCAATGATTAAAAGACACTTGAGGGGTTCCCAAGCTATTGTGGGTTGGAGGGGATTCACCATAGACAACTTAAGCACACCCAAGATAAGTACAAATTGTCTCCTTCCTTTTTTTTGGGAGAGAGAGATACAATTGTCTTACCTCCAGATAATGTAGGTTGTGGGTCACAGGGTCTTGCTAGCACATAAGAAACATCGATCTATAACATCCAGCAGCCATATTGGCCATGTGCTCCTTTTATAGCTGGCTCACAGGTGTGATAATTAGCGGCCGTTTCTATATATATCTGCGCATTCGCGAATTTGCGCGTTCAAAATGGAGGACGATATCCCAGACGCATTAGATGGTGCAATGCTGGCATTTATTGGTGCCTTGTTTGAGGAGGCCCTGGCACAGGAGGCAGCAGAAGGTGGGGAAGCTGCAGCAGCAGCAGCAGCAGCACCTCCAGCAGCAGCACCTCCAGTCCGTGTGCCCTTACCTCGCCAGCCACGCATTTTTGCTCCAAGGATCTATTTGGACAAGCTGCGGGATTCTGATGTCAGGAGGAAGTTCCGGCTCGAGCGAGGAACTATTCTACACCTCTACCAGCTCATAGCAGAGAAAATTGACCCGGACACACAGCGCGGCCATGCGGTGCCCGGCATGGCCAGATTGCTGGCCACTTTGTATATTTTAGGGCGTGGCAGCTTCCAAGCCACTTCGGGAAGTATCATGGGCATTAGCCAGCCCACAGTTTCAAGGGTGTTCATGTTGGTCATTAATGCCATAGTGGATATAGTGCCCAATTTTATCCACTGGCCACAGAATGAAAATGAGTGGAATGAAGTCAAGTTGGGTTTCTACCGGCGGGCACACATGCCGCAAATCCTAGGGGCAATCGATGGCACCCACATAGCCATTAGGCCCCCAAGGAGCCACGAAAGTGAATACCGGAACCGCAAGCAGTACCACTCTGTGAACGTCCAATTAGTGTGTGACGCCAAACAGCGCATCATGAGTGTCAACACTGGTCACCCAGGGTCGTGCCATGATTCCAGTATGTTAAGAACAAGTACTCTGTACGAGGTGTTTGAAAGTGGACAAATGCCCGAAGGGTGGCTTATTGGTAAAGTATTTTGTCTTAACAACATAAACTGTAAGATTACATAGACATAGGAATAAGCTACATCGGTGTACACCCTGATTTAAGCAAAGCCTACCTAAAATGGATGTGTTATTAGTTGTCAGGCTGTTCACACACAACCAGATCAGCAGCTTAGCAGCTCACAAAAGAAAGATTTGCAAAGTTGTCTTTGAGTCCAATGAAGGTGGTTAACCAATGTGTAAATGGTGTCCTCTAGCCACCCAAAGAAAACCTACAAATGATTCCAATGGTATTGCCATATCCCCAAAGTACTTTGCATAAGTGAGTCAATATTGGTTTCCTCACTCTAGTTGCAGATATATTCCAGAAGTAAGACCTAGGCTAATGTAATAGGAACAAAATAGGGGCCAAGTTGTAACTTGCAAGAGAAACCCACCACTTTGTGTGTCCTTTTTCCCATTTGTATTAGTGATTTAGGCAGTTAGACAGAGTTGAGATGTTTCATATGATTTTTTGCAAACAGACGAGCAGGTTGTTTAGTAAAATGCCTAATTGTCTCCCATTTTGAGGAGTCATCTAAAGTCACATGATAGGAAGAACTAATGTATATTTTTCTTATTTTTCAGGGGATGCTGGTTACCCGCAGCTGACGTGGCTGATGGCTCCAATCAGGTACCCCCAGGGCCCAGCAGAGAGGAATTACAACAGGGCCTTGCGGAGAAGCCGGAGTATCATTGAGTTGACCATAGGTCTTCTCAAGTCCCGGTTTCTCTGCTTGGCCCGGCCTGGGGGTGAACTCCTGTACTCTCCTACAAAGGCTTCCAAGATCATCCTGGCGTGCTGCGTGTTGCACAACATGTGCGTTGCCCGGGATGATTCTTGGGAGCTGACGGAGGAGAGGGAGCCAGAGGTCCGTCAGCCGGCGGCCCCCAGGCGGCGGAGCACCGCTGCCGGTATGGCCACCCGGAATACCCTGGTTGCTAGCCACTTTACATGTAAGTACTGTAACCGGTCAAGATAGGGCATGTGTATTAATTAGCTAGTTAGCAGAGGTGCCACTCACAGGGAGACAGAGGGTGATTATCATCTGCCAATGACACTTGCCATTGTAGATAAAGTGTAGTCAACATTGGTAAAATTGTGTTACTTGAGCAAAAACATGCACCTCTAACCATAAACATGTTGGTATTGTGAATAGTGTAAAGGGCTGAGAAGAGCTGGCAGGTGTTTATTTGTGTCTATGCCACCTGTGTAGTTATTGATAACATGAACGGCTGCTTGGTATCTTATGGTGTTGTAATTTTCCAGAACATCAACATCTTGGAATCATGGCACGTACCATGGGAAGCCTGTGGTGATGGGCTGTCTGGCGTCACAGGTGTGTATTCAAATGTTTACATTAATGATTTCTGGTTTGTGTAAGTTGGCATAAAATGTGTTATTTCACTCGTGATGTCGAAATTAAATGAAGTTCAGAATGAAGCAAACAGGCATTAAGATGTGATTTTCATAATGAAATGTCTTATCCTTTGTTTTATTTTTCCAGGAGTGGTACTGCTTGCGGGTGTAGGTGGTAGAAACCCACCTTGATGGACTCCACTCATTTTCTTTTGTGGTCAGTGGATATTTGGTAAGGCACATGGCCAATGACCAACATGAACACCCTGGAACTTCGAAAGTGGCTTGGAAGCTGCCCAGCAACCTTGCCATGCCTGTCCCCTATGAGCTGGTAGAGGTGCAGAATGGATTCTGAACTCTGCCGGAAGTTGTGGAAGACATCAGAATCCCGTAGCCATGGAGCAAAGATCGTGGTCTGGCGCTGTAAAGGCACACGGACTGGAGAGTGACAATATTCTTTTGCTGCATCCCTCCTTCTGCTGTCATTCTCAAATAAATAAATACATTAGAATTGAACATGTGTTTTTTTGTTTTGTGTGGGTGCCTACAGACAAAAGGGCCATCCACACTGTAAGATTTAGAGAAGACTTTATCCTTCCGATTGACATTTTCTATGTAGTGCAAGGGCCTGCCTGATTGCATCCAAATTGAAAGTGTTGAGGTTTGAGCTTCTATTATATGGTTTGGTTAAGTCTACAGGAAAAAGTCTAGACAAATTGTTAGTGTATGGCCCATTAAGCTGCCAAGGCCGGAGTTTTGCACTTTGCATGCTGCTTGTACTGGTGATGTGAGGGGTTGTAATGTAGAGTAGGGATGTGACAGTGTTGTGTTGAGGTGTGAGGCAAATGTAGTGTTGGACTATGAGGGCCTGTGTTGTTGAAATATGGAGAGAGTCCAATATCAGACACCTATGTTTATTGGTCAAGAAATTGTAAGAACCATGGTAAATATGTAAAGAATTGCATCTCGATAAAACTAGGACCACACTCATAAAATCAAAATTGTGTTGTTTCCATTGATGTGCTTGAAATTTGGGTAGGACACCCCCCTCCCCCCCCAAATTCAAGATAGTTTAAAAAAACTGTTTAAAAAAATGAGAGTGAAAAGAGATCCCAAGTGTAGTGATGTGATTTGAACCCATGACGTTGTGAACTGCAGTGAAGTTGCAAAGCACTTAGCTATTGTGCAGAATAAAGCTGTATGGTGGAAAAAATGGAGTGTGTTAAGGCTAAAAAGCACATATAGCTAAAGAACTAAACATTGTATGGAATGTGGGAAGAAGACCATGGTAAAATTGTGAGGTTTCATCTTGCCCTGAAGTAGGGTAGGGGTTTGGTCACTTGCCTTTGGTACTTTCCTTCATAAGATCGATTCGACACACAGACAAGATCAAAAAAACACTTAAAATGGTGTAAGCTTGCAAGCGCTTCTGAGTGTAACATTATTTAGCAATATATATGATGTAATCCGTTACATTTTAGCAATATAAACAAAAAAAGAAAATAAAAAAAGTAGGTGGAGATGGTAAGCCTCGAACCTACAGCAGAGGGAGATGAATTACAGACATGTGATGTGTGCACTAATCCACTAGCCCACATCGCTATGTGAAACTGCTATAAGCACGAAGACATAAGTTTGCGAATTGGCGAAGCCGCGATCGTAAGTGAATCCCGCTGACGGCGGAATTCATTATTGCTGTTTTACTCGCCAATTCGCCGCAGCGCCAGTTAATTGATTTGAACGCGGCGAAACTGAAACACGTCATAGAGGTTTGAAGCTGCAGTTTCTTTAAATCCGGCCCCCCATGTTCATTGTTGATAATGAAATTATGGTTACTGTAAAGTTTTAATGAAGAATGCACATGTTTATACAGCTCAAATATTTTTTTTTTGTTTTCTATAGAGTAAGGAAGGGTTAAACTCCCGACAGTTTATTTTTTTATATTCTGTGCCTGTTTAGGAGATTTTGCAACAGGAAGTGAGAGCAAATCTTTCCAATTGAAGGAGAAGTGCCCTCTTAGATAGTTGCTATTGGATCAAGTGTCCTCATTGGAAGACTTCTTCTCTATCACTGTTTCCGGGACAACTCAAATTTTTAAATTTTCTTTGACTCATTTATTTTACAGTGTGTAACCAGAGTTGACAACAGATAAATGTCTGGTAATAGTGTGCCAGAGCCACCAGTCCTGCATGGACAGCAATAAAAAAAAACCTGACAGTGGTTTTATGCCTTCCCTACTCTAACCCCCCCATAAAAAAAGGTTTTCAGTTTAGATAAACTTTAGGGTTAGTGTAAATTATTTGGATTTGCATTTACAAATGTAATATTGGCAAAACGTGTTGTAATTGTAAATGCCTATTGCATATCATATACAAAAATGTACATTTTATTGGTGCCAGAACTTTAGGAGTTGAAAATGTTTCTGTAGAAGCCCCCTGTGCCAAAAACAGCAATACTACATTTATAATGCTAAAAAATAGTACCGCTTTCTGTACTATAGAAAAGGGTTTGGGAATTGTATTTTGCAATAGAAACTGCATTGTATTTAAAGGCATGCATGTTTCCAGAACGCACAGAAAGCAAATGTTGTCACAGATAGATTTTTGGTAAACTGGTCAGATAACTAGGCAGTTTAAATTGAGCATATGATGGGAAAAAAAAGCATCACTCAAAGTTGTCAAAACTGTTCGGGCTAGAGCAACCTCTGGGCCAAGACAGCTATGAATGCGGCCCAACACAAAATCCTAAACCTGTTAAAAAAATGTTGATTTTTGGGCAGGGGGGTTTGCTAAAATGTGTTTACACTTAGTGAACAAGTGTGTTCGAAGAAAAATTTGACAAAGACTCTTTACTGGACAATCACACCTTATTCATGTCGTTTTAATTCTTTATTTAAAAGGCATGCGGTATAAACAGGATAAAATCAACATGACAAAGTATTGAAATACAAGCGATGACCATCTGCGGCATACAAAAAGATATGAAATAAGCCTGTCTGTAGGTGGGTATCATCGCAGCAAACATGGCAAATGCATAATAAAATGGCAACATAAGTATATACGACCAAGCAGGATATTGTGCTCTTTGTCGTATAGGGAAATAAGATCACGCAGCGTCCAGGCATGTCAGGGGGTCCCCGGGAGTGACCTCTGCCTCAACCGGCATCTGTCATGTGGCCTGCAAACGAGGGCGAAGGATCACAGCCAGGGGAGCAACCACCCTCAACCGCACCACAGTGTCATTCTGAATGTAGGCATGCCCGAGGACAAAAAAAAAGAAAATTTTTTTTTCAATGTGTCAAGTAGCAAGTAAAGCACCAAAGAGTGTAAAAGAACAGAGAAGAGCAGGAATAAGCAGAGAGGAAAGCTCAGAAGAAGAACGATGGGAGGAAGACAAAAAAAAAGGGGGGGGGAGGAAAAAATAGAGATGGCCTGCCGCAAAATGAGTGTGAGTTTAGGTAACGAGATTCCTGTACTCCGCAGAGTACAAAAATTCATGCCAATAAAACCACCCATCAAGAAACTGGTCCCACGTGCCCTTCTCCGTGGTGACAAGATCTTCCATTTTATTAATGTGGGCAACCTTTTTCACCCACATGGCCACCGAGGAGGGCTGGGTCTGCTTCCAAAACAGGGGGATACAGCTCCTAGCCGTTGTAATCAATATCAGTAAGATACATTTCTTGTATGACGCCCATGGGAATCGGTGGTGATGTAACAGAAAGAGTGCAGGGTCCAGAGTGAGTTTATGGTCGGTGAATTTCTGGGTGAGTTCCAAAACCGCAAACCAATATGCCTGCAAGAGGCAGCATGACCAGAAGACATGAAGAATAGATCCAGTCCCCTCCCCACATCTCCAGCAGAGGTCGGAGCAAAGTGGAAACATTTTGTGGATCCTGGTCGGGGTATAATACCACCTAGTTAAGAGTTTGTAGCCTGCTTCCTGATATTTAGAGCAAACAGAGGTTTTATACGAGAAGAACAGAAGCCTCTCCAACTGGTGATCCGTAAAAGACAATCCCAGGTCTCGTTCCCAGCACTCGATGTAAGGGAGCTAATACGTGGGCACGGGAGTTGTCAATGATCAATATAGAAAGCAAATAGCATGACGCACTGGGGAGCGTTCCACGCATAGGGTCTCAAAGGGTGTGAGTCGTCTGGCATGAGAAGCTGCTGATGGTAGTGAACTCAAGAAATATGCCAGTTGCACCTTTTGCCAAAAGGAGATGGAATCAAAGGCTCGGTCGGCAAGAAGTTGTCTCCTGTAGATCCATTGACCCTGGGAAATAAAGTGTCGAATTTGGTAGATCCCTCTGGCTCTCAGGCCGCGGAAGCCAGGGTCTCTCACACCAGGCAGAAAGTCTGGGTTGTCCACCACCTGAAGGAGGGGGGGGGGGGGGCGGTCGGGAGGCAAGCCGAAAGTCCTGACATGCCTTTCGGCGTATATGCAGGGTAGCCCCAATCGTAGGGTGAGAAGCGATCTACCTGGGCGCTGGGGACTGGCACCACAGCAGTGGATCCAAAGAGGTGTCCCCCAATGACTGTTCTATCTGCACCCATTGTTTAAGGGTGCCATGTCTGTACCAGTCCAGCACCCTGACCAGTTGACAGGCTACATGATAGCGCGTAGTTCCGGCAGGGCCATACTGCCCTGCAGCTTGGGCAATCTCAAAACAGTCAACGCCAAGCGAGGAGGGCCTCTAGCCCAAAGGAACTCTTGAAAGGTCCTATTGATATGTTAAAGGAAGGAGGGTGGGACAGAGATAGGAAGAGCCTGAAACACGTAGAGTAAGTGAGGCATAATCTTTATCTTAATTATGTTGCAGCTGCTGAACCATGAAAATAATCCCGTCTGCCACTCCCCCAAGATCCCTCTTGATCTGGGCAAGAAGCTGGGGGAAATTACAGTCAAAGATGTGATCTGCACGATTCGGAAGGAGGATACCCAAATACTTGTTATGGGACGAGCTCCATTTAAAGGGGAAGTCTGCCCTGAGCAGAGTGGTCAGGGGAGCCGGCATGGAAAGAGTGAGCACCTCAGACTTTTGTTGATTGATCTTGTAAAAATAAAGGGTTTTGTAGATTTGGAACTCCTTCAGCAGATTAGGAAATGTGATCAACGGATTGGTCAAGAAAAACCGAAGGTCATCTGTGTGTGCCGAGGCGTCCGGTAGCACCGTGATGTCAGCGGTGGAGCGCACCATTCTCAGCAAGGGTTCCAAGGTTAGGATAAAGATCAAAGGGGACAACAGACATCCCTGTCATGTGCCATTGGAAATCCCAAAAGGCACAGAGAGGGTACCATTGATCTTCACTCTAGCCGATGGCCGTGAATAGATGGCCTCAACCCAGGACATCATCCTCCGGCTCAGGCCCACGTGTCGCAGTGTCTCCATCAAGAACACCCAATTCACCCGGTCGAATGCCTTTTCGGCATCCGTCGAAAGGACCATCGTGGGGATCTGACGAGAATGGGCCACATGGATCAGGTTGACTGCTTTGGTTGTTTTATCTCGGGCTTCCCGGGACAGCACAAAACCCACGTGGTCCGAGTGGACCAGCTGGGATATTAAAGAAGCCAGGCGCACAGCCAATATCTTAGTAAAAAGCCTCAAGTCTATATTCAGGAGTGAGATCGGCTGGTAGCTCTGGCACAATAAAGGATCTTTACCCTCTTTGGCAAACACAGTTATGTGAGCCCAAAGAGAATCCTCCGGCAACTCCGCCACCCCGTGCCCGCCGCATTATACGCAGATAGGAAGTGCGGGGACATGATATCGTCAAAGAGCTTGTAATATATGAGAGAAAAGCTGTCTGGGCCCGGTGCCTTGCCTTCTTTTGAGCTCACTATCGCTCCAGCCAACTCAGAGGACGTGAGGGGCTCCTCCAGGGCCTCAAGCTCTTCCACAGTGAGGCTCGGGAGGCCCGAGCGTTGAATATAGGCCTGAATCTCAGATCGGGAGTCTCGTGGCGACCCCTGAGAGGCCACAGGAGTTAAGTCATGTCATCAGTTTTTGGCAACACCTATATTTCTGAGCAATTATTTTCAAGAATGAAGCACACGAAGGGCAAAATTGGAACCAAAATATCTGATGAGCACCTTGAGAATTGTTGCTACATCCATCAAACCAGAAATTGATGCGTTAGTTTAGCAAAAGCAGGGTCAAATATTGCACTAGTTTTATATTGCCCTATTTGATTTTTATTATAGGAAATATTAAAAACAAAAATGAAGTTTTTTTACTCAGATAGATACATTGTCTATATCATAAAGCAAAAGTAGTAGCCGGCAACTCCAACATCCTTATGAATATCTTTATTTCTTGCACAGGAGTAGATAACTAGCTTACATGTTTCGGCGAGTAGCCTTGTTCACAGCAAAAGTGTTGCTGTAAACAAGGCTACCCACCGAAATGTAAACATTTTATCTATTCCTGTGCAAGAAATAAAGATATTCATACGGATGTTGGAGTTGCCAGCTTCTACTTTATGCTGAATTCTAATATATTGAGGACACTATAACGAGCCAGAGTACCTGTTTTTGGATTCCATGTGCAATTCATGGATCTGTTCCCCGTTGTGAGCGCTGCACTTGTTCCCTATTTCAATATCTATATCAGTGAGCCTTAACATGTGATCTGCCTGAAGTTTGTGGCTCACCAGCTTGGAAAATTTTGGGCAGTTTTTAGATGAGACACCGGCGAGCACTGCTCAGCGTCTCCATCCCTGTATATAACAGAACTGAAGAGAAAAACTATCCTTATTGTTAGTGTATTTTATGTGTGGCCCAAGACTATTCCTCTTCTTCCAATGTGGCCCAGGAATGTCAAAAAGTTCGACACCCCTGGTCCAGAGATATAGGTGGCTGAAATCAAATGTGAATCTTATTCTTAGCCCCCCCCTTCCAGTCATATACGCACCTTCCCCAATCCAGTGAGTTATTGCTGACAAGATCATGTTCTGTTTTGCAAAATGTTTAGTCTCAGTCCTGCACATTCACTCTGCACTTTTATTCATTTTCTTATAATGAATAAAGAGAGAAGGGTGCAGACCCGGTTGGAAACATTTTGACATGCGTCTGTTTGATCCAATCAGTGATCTCTCATTGGATCGGGGACAGGTGAGTATAAGACTGTAAAGGGAGTATGGTGGAAGGGGAAGATTCAGTGGAAGTGTAACTTCACCAAACTTTAACATTTCTTGTAAAATGTGAAAGGTATATATACTTGAAAAGTATATCCCCAGCGCCAGTGGTTTGGAGTAGAAGGTTTGCAGAAGTATATTTTATTTTTATATAATAAATCAAATGCAGCTGCTATAGAAAGCATTTAGCATTTTAGAGGGTTTATATAATATTTATTTATGCACCATTAGCACTTCATGAGACTACTTGTAGTATAATTTTCAAAGCCTACCTACTATAACTTTCAACTAACCTTTAATGCAATATCTGCTCTGGATAAGCACCATTATAGCCTCTTACCTACAGCAAGCGCTATAGTTAGCCCCTGCATTTGTGACTGTACTCTACCATATTTCTTGTAAAAGTTGATCTTGGCCACACCCCCTGCCATGCCTGTAAAACTTTTTTGTTATAAAAGTGCCCCCTTCACTTTAAAAATCAGCGTAGACACTCAAGGGACAGAATGAATGGTGCCAAGCTCAACTTTTGGAAAGTCAAGATTTACAAGGCACCTCAGCTGTCTATTTCTCTAGATCTATTGATCCTGTTGACATGCACTTTTCATTGAAGGTAACCTCTGTTTTTCAACATAAGTTTGAATTTACCGCTTTTGTGGCAGCAGATGCAACCTAAATTCAGCTAACTAGCTCTTCATTGAACATTCATCACAGAATGTTCCTTCTTGCCCAGAGTACTCCTTTAACATGTTTCCCTTACACTCATTAATAATTTTGCATGAAACAAGACCAATCTCATTTAAGAAAATGAGGTTTATTCTACTGACTAATAACCCATCCCTGCACTCCATGCACACGCAGACACAAACACACGACAAGCAAATCTACATATACGCGTTTTTGCAGTAATTTAGTTTTATTGCCCTAAGTGACTCGCCGGGAGAAAATCAGCATTGTGTCTGAGCGCATTATTGTTTAAGTTAAATTATCTTTAATTTGGCGACAAAGACGGAGAGAAAAAAAAAGGAGGAAAAAAAAAAACAAGCTGCCTCAGCATAAGCAAATGCCAAAACATTACAGCGACACATCCATCCTTCTGGGTAATATCAGAGTACGGTAGAGAAAACTTCGAGGATGGCAGCTCTACCATCGGCATTAGGGCTAATTTTGAAAATCTAGCGTGCAGTCAATTTTACTGACGCCTGGGGACAGACAAGGTAGAAGCTGACAAGAAGAACTCATTTTGTTTGGGTTATTTAGTGCTATGCATCATGCGAAGGGGGCTTCTTCGTGACACGCGGCGATATAAAACCGAATATTATCACACACTAAAAATTTATGTTGACATTAGATATTTGTTCAATATGTCAGCAGTATTACTTTCATAATCAAAAGAGTAAGGCAAGAGGAATGCGCGCGGGCAGGAAACACTACTAGAGATCTATCTTTTTAATAACACTCTATAAGGTTAATATAGTTTACCTTTGAGAGTATACAATGGGAAGGAAAGCGGGGGTTTTAGCAGGAAAAAAAATGACAGGAGCCGTCCGCCCGAGCTGTTTGTTTGCCATTACCTAAGTGAACCATGTCAACTTCGTGGCCCGCGTCTGATAGCTGTTTGTTGTACAGAGAGCAAGGCATTAAAAAAAAAAAAAAAAAATATCAAACTCTTAATACTATTGTGCTCCTATAACCATCTGTCACAGCTAGCCTGGAGATGAGGGAAGATTACGAGGAATAAACAGGAGGCTGTCGAGCTTCGCTAAAGCCTCGAGGCAAAAAACTCTTGTGGGGACATCAAAGACATTCTAATTCTGAGGCAGTCAAGGATTACAGTGTGTAACCTGTGCTGACAACAGATAAATGACTAGCAATATTGTGCCAGAGCCACCGGTCCTGCACCGAGCACAAGCCACGAAGATGATGATACGCAATGATGATGTTATCTCAGAGAATGGACTCTGCTGGGATAATTTTATGATAAAACACTTTTTTTTTTTCCTCCTTCTCCTCTCCAGATGCCACCGGGTTTTGCTAGACATTTACTAGCTACAGGGGTGGCAATCAGTTTCTTTAAAATTCACTGTTCTAAGCCCATTAGAATCCTAACGCAGCAAGGCTCTTCCACAAGGATTCATAGAAGCTCCTGTTTTCTTCAGGGAGTCTATGCAAATATGTGGGATTGAACTCCTGCCCTTTAATGTTAGGATGCTTTGTCATCTGATTTATGGAAATGCGGCCGGCAGAAATACAGTTTATTTTTAATTGGCGAATATAAATTAGAAAATAAAAGATTCCGGCGAGCGGGAGCCATAGCGGCCTGTGTTAGGCTTGCGAGGTGACTTATGGGCTTGATTAGAACGGCAGGAAAGAATTTATCCGTCCGGAAGGAAGAAGTGGCTTGAAAGTTTCAAAAGTTTGTGTAAAGAAAAGAGGGGGAAAAAAATGAAGCACATGAAGTGTTTGTGCAGTTGATTCAGGATTTGTAGAACTGCCATTGGTACACTAAAATTCCCATTGTGCTTTGCTGTTCATGAGAGCAGATCTAAAAAGGAGAGGAGATCTGTTTGCTTATAAAAAGTTTTTGAATAATTTTTCATTACGTGATAAAATTAGCCATACTTGAATCATGCCTCTACTGCAGTGTTTGAGAACAATATAAATTACTGCTGATATTTTTGTAATTGAACCTCTGAGGACCAGGTACCAACAGGCTGTATCAGTACAGTACGGGCACGAGGCAGTGCCTGCACATTCACTTTATGAGCTAAAGTTGTGGATATCATACCATCTAATAGATATGAGCTTTTTGACATCCTCCAAAACCATAGGTTTTAAGGGCTATACAAGGCTCTACTAATGTTAGCAAACACAAACTTCCCAGTACACTTACCAGTGTGTGTAAGCCACTGCGCCTACGTCAAGGCACCTCTGTGTACTGTGGTCCTAACTCTATAATTTTTTAGAGTCTCCCAAGTTGGAGCATATATAGCAATGGATATATTAAGGGCAAGTTTGTCTGGAGGGACAAATAAATGGCCCCTTGCCCCCATCTATAACTGGCCTTCACAGTAAGGAGCACATGGAAGGGCAAACGCATACAAAACAACCAGAGAAAGTTCCCAGCCCAACTCACCAACCAGTCTTCTTGTCAACCGAATAACCTGTCCAACAGTACGTATGTGTTAAAAACAGGGGTTTAGTTAACACATGTTTGCAAATGCATGCGTAAGAGTCAAGGCCCTTTCTGTGCTACTGGTGTAAAAATTGGTGGGTGGGATACTGGACACCTTTGCTGCCATTGTGCTATTGTGCTATGTGATGGGTGTCCAGGATACCCTTGCACCTTTAAGGAGGTTTGAGCTACCTCCAGGCCCATTTTCCCCTTATCTATCCATTAGAATGCATGTGCTTCCACTGTGGAGACTCTTTTAAATTAGGAAGGGTTAGAACTGCAAGTAATACAGGGTGCCTTGAAGGGGCCATGCAGCTTACGCATGCGTTTGCAAATGTGTGCTAACTAAACCTCTGTTTTTAACGCATACTGTTGGACAGGTTATTTCGGTTGGTAAGCAGACTGCCTGCTGAGTTGAGATGGGAAGTTTCTCTGGTTTTGTCTTTCGTGCTTTTGCTCTTCCATGTGCTCCTTGCTGTGAAGGCCAGTTATAGATGGGGGCAGGGGTCATTTCTTTGTTACTGGTGTAAATATTGGTAAGGGGACACACTGGACACCTTTGCTGCCATTGTGCTATGTGCTGGGTTTCCAGGGTGCCCTTGCACCTTTAAGGAGGTTTGGGCTACTTCCAGGCCTGCCTGCCCCTTATCTATCAATTAGAATGCATGTGCTCCCACTGTGGAGACACTGTGGGCCTTGCAGCTTACGCATGCGTTTGCAAATGTGTGCAGGCTAATTCAGTTGGTAAGCAGACTTGTCTGGAGGGAGCCCATCCTTCCTTATTGGTACAGGAACGCACGGGAGGCCTAGCAAAAGCATAATAGCAGCTGTAGTCATCCAGTGCATACCCGCATCCAATTCAACCAACAGTGCAAAAAAGTGGAAACCACCAAAATCTATAGCCAGCCTTTGCAGTAAGGTGCACATGGAAGGGCAACACACATCTCTAACAAACACCAATTTCCCAGCACGCTTACCAGCCAACCTGCAGAAGGGTTTTGTTTGCACACATTGGCAACTACTGTATATCCGGAAAGTACTCAGAGCACTTTACTTTTTCTACGTTTTGTTATGTTACAGTCTTATTCCAAAATGGATTAAATGTATTATTTTCCTCAAAATTCTACAAACAATACCCCATAATAATAAAGTGAAAGAAACTTGTTTGAAATCTTTGCAAATTTATTAAAAATAAAAAAACAAAAAAACCACATGGACATAAGTATTCACTGCCTTTGCCATGATACTCAAACTTGAGCTCAGGTGCATCCTGTTTCCACTGATCATCCTTGAGATGTTTCTACAACTTGGGTCCACCTGTGGTAAAGTCAGTTGATTGGACATGATTTGGAAAGGCACACACCTGTCTATACAAGGTCCCACAGTTAGCAGTGCATGTCAGAGCACAAATCAAGCCATGAAGTCCAAGGAATTGTCCATATACCTCAGAGACAGGATTGTATCAAGGCACAGATGTGGGGAAGGGTACAGAAATATTTCTGCAGCATTGAAGGTCCCAATGAGCACAGTGGCCTCCGTCATCTGTAAATGGAAGAAGTTTGCAACCACCAGAACCATTACTCTTCCTAAAGACTGCCGCCCGGCCAAACTGAGTGATCGGGGGAGAAGGGCCTTAGTCAGGGAGTTGACCAAGAACCCAATGGTCACTCTGACAGAGCTCCAGCGTTTCTCTGTGGAGAGAGGAGAACCTTCCGGAAGAACAACCATCTATGCAGCAACTCCACCAATCAGTCATGTATGGTAGAGTGGCCACTTGGAAGCCACTCCTCAGTTAAAGGCACATGACAGCCCATGACAGGACTCTCAGACCATGAGAAACAAAATTCTCTGGTCTGATGAAACAAAGATTGAACTCTTTGGCCTGAATGGCAAGCGTCATGTCTGGAGGAAACTAGGTACTGCTCATAACCTGGCCAATACCATCCCTACAGTGAAGCATGGTGGTGGCAGCATCATGCTGTGGGGAGGTTTTTCAGCACCAGGAACTGAAAGACTAGTCAGGATTGCAGGAAAGATGAATGCAGCAATGTACAGACACATCCTTGAAGAAAACCTGCTCCAGAGCGCTCTGGACCTCAGATTGGGGTGAAAGTTTATCTTCCAACAGGACAAATACCCTAAGCACACAGCCAAGATAACATAGTAGAGGCTATGGGACAACTCTGTTAATGTCCTTGAGTGGCCCAGACTTGAATCCAAGTGAACATCTCTGGAGAGATCGGAAAATGGCTGTGCATCGACGCTCCCCATCCAACCTGATGGAGCTTGAGAGGACCTGCAAAGAAGAATGGGAGAAACTGCCCAAAAATAGGTGTGCCTTCAATTTTCCTTCCCCCCTGCTGCTTCCAGTACAGCAAAACCTGTTTAAAAAAGATCTGTATACATATCTATTTTCAATCTGCTCCAGTCTGGTCATGTGATCCCCTGTGTTAGTGATAGGCAGCTGTAGGGGAGAGAAGGGAATGATTGACAGCGGCTGGGAGTTCCAGGAGCCCCGATGTCACTCATAGGCTCCTATGACCTAGCCAATTTCAGCGCTCCCTCCTCTCCCCTGCAGCAGCGACTTAGTGACACAGGGGATCTGGAGCTGTGGACCAGACTGAAGCGGAATATAAAATTCACATATACCCATCTACACAGGCAGGATAGGTAGCAGGAGGAGAAGTCAACATGTTTAAGTATAGTTAGTGTTAGGGTGGAATTCTACTTTAAGCCTGTATGAACAATCAAAGTGAATCGTGTTTTTTATGGATTCTGTAGCAGAGTGTCCATCTACTCACCATGCAAAGATGCAAATGCAGGCCCTTTAAATACTTTTCCCACAATTCCTGGGTTCCTTTACATGCCAAAGTAAAGTAGGTTTCTCTGCTTCCCTCTCATAGCCGCTCTGATAGCCCACATTTGATCAGGCAGAAGTAGCTGAGAACATTAACTGCAGCCAGGTGGGAGAACCTTTACTGTCAGAACTGGCATTCAGGCAGCCAGGAAGGAGCCTAATAACATGCATCATCTCCTGAAGACCCAACTACTGTGGGAAGCACCTTCCCAATTGCTACCAGAGTGCTCCAGTTCTATTGGGGTCTCCCCCTGTATCCTCAGGTTTTGTTACCCCTCCACCTGTTCACCTGTTTTCAGAAGTACCCTGTACTTGAATTAGAGGGATGCTTTTTATGAGGAAAAGTACAAGTAGCTGTCTGTTTCTCATCTGGACAATGGGGAATGAATGCATACATATAAATACTGGACACTGTGTTTTACTGTGCAGTCTGGTGTGAACCTAAACTTACAGTTTGTTTTATCCACAGACTTAATATAAAAGCCAGTTCTCTTTCAGCATGCTGCAGAGAAGGATCATTGCTCTAAGTGCAAAAATGGTGGTATCTCTGCAGAGGTCCAACATGGCCGCAGTTTAGTCATTTACAGCTTTAGTTGAGGAAAAAGCACTCCTCTCTGGGTGATCTATGACCATTGCAGGGATTTTAACAAACTTTTGCAGATTCCTACCTTTTGTTATTCTGAAAAAAATAGCTGTTTGTCTCTGTCCATGTGCAAGGTGAATCTGTATGGGAGTAGTTTATAATTATCGGTCAGCTGCTTCATCTGCAGACCTCTAAAGAGGAAAGTCGCAGGGTCTGCATCCCAGCGGACATGATTTCCCTTTGGGAGTATGTCACAAAAAATGACATTTTTGTTGCAGGGGGGTTGCCAAAAATCTGATTTGTATCTTAGTGCAGACTTCTGGAAAAATCAGTAAGTCAATCCCTTAAGCAGAAAAATAAATTTTCAGGTGGCCTTCTGTACACTAACTGAGTACAGAATACCTACAGTTTGCCAAATTGCATTTTACAGAATTCACTATTTGACCTGAGTCACAATTGTATATTAAGCTATATATATATATATTTTTTTTTTTTAAAAATGTTTTTTTCTCACAAAAGTGGAGTTACTGGGTCAGCAAATACTCAATATGCTAAAATCCTTCCCCTATATGTTACAGTCCTGATGCCTGTGTTCTATCCTTGATGTTGTGGACAGTTTGTACATATCCTGAGATGCTCGGATTCTTGTTGTATCCCCACTTCCTGTGACTTTCTACAAAGTAATAATGTTTCAGTTTGTTCACTGGGGATAGGTGAGTAAGGAAATGCTTCCTCCTGCCTGCAGTAGAAGGATGACATCATCTCAACCTAGGCAATGTCACTTGTCTTTAGGCACGGTTATTTTTGAAGAGTGATACTGCCTGGAATTTATTAATACAAACTTGTAAAGTTACTGATAGGCATATTTGGAGGTAAGTATTGTGTGTTACAGGAGCAAAGCCAAACTAGATTGCACATCATATTTAAATGTGAGAAAAGTATTGTAGTTTTCTAGAACATAGCTACAATAGAAAAAAATAGATAAGAAAGACGGACAGCAGACGGAAAGTAGATTTAAACCCAATCTCTAAAATTTCATTTTAACGTTAACATGTTTGTCATTTTTTTTTTTTAGTATGTTTTTATTTAAGAATATCAGGTAAACAGGAATACAAAGAAGTAAGCCAGGTTTATCATTCATAGATAATAACATAATGAATGAAGAAAAAATGATGCAAGAAAATAAGTATCATCAACAAAAAGATAACAAAATAAATAAAAAACAAAAAACAAAATAAAAAAATTGGAATGTACCAGAAATAAATATAACAGGATCTTCTGATATGCACAGAACCAAAATAGATACATTTTTATGTATCAGATAAAATGTTTATGGTTCCAAGCGACCTAGATAAGTAATCATTGGATCCCAGTAAATCAGAGTTTTTAGTGGAAAACAAATATCGGAACCCTAGACACATAAAACCTCATCAGTGGTGGGAGGCCTGAGGTCCAAAAGGGGGACCCCGGATAGCCATTAAAGACCTAAAGAGGAAAGAACAGAATAGTAGAAGGAGAAAAGAGGGGATGTAGTAAAGAACAAGGAAAAAAGAGAGACCGATTAGGAACGAGCTATAACAAAAATCATGGTACCAAAGGGATCTTCATGTAGTTCGCCTATGGTTCCCATATGGCTTCCAATTTTCGAGTGGAATCCAGGAGCAAGCTGACCATCTTTTCATAATGACCATAATCAAGGAGATTTTCCTTTTTGCCAATTGAACAGAGACATAAGGTGCCTTCCATGACTTGGCAATGATCAATTTTTGCCCCAAGGAGGATGAAGAAGATAAGTCTTTTCATGTTCTTGGAGGCTGATTCCACTGGAAATTTGAGGAGAGCGTTGAGGAGACTTCATGATCAGGAAGTCTGTTATCTTCTAGAGCAAAGAAAAAAAAAATTGTTACAGAAGCTCCTGAGTTTAGGGCAATCCCGCCATATATGGATCATGTCACCGAGATGTTCACAACCTCTGAAACAGAGGGGTGAAGCCAAAGGATATAACTTTGCTAATTTGTAATGGACAAGGTACCACCGCTTCATAACTTCCAAATTAGCTTCCACAAGGGCAATATTAAGCAGCGCTTTGTAGGCCTTAAAAAAGTTCCTATTCCATACTTCAAGATCCAATTCTTGTGAAAGATCTGTTTCCCAGGCCAACATAAAAGAAGTTTTAATGCACCGAGGAAAGCGCACTGTAGATAACTGAATTTCCCCCTCTCTGCTCCAGGGTTTGACTGCACCATTGTTCATACGCGGTGATGTTGGACCCTTCTGTTTTTGAATTCCAAAGTGAAAATGTTCAGAGGAAGGCATGTCTAAATTGCTGATACAAAAAGCCTTGGTGAGTGGGCCCAAAGGAAGTGGCTGATTCTGTAAAGCCCTTTATTTAACCACCAGCTAAAAGCCTTTATTTCCATCCCTGAGGGAAAAGCAGGGTTCGGAAATAGATGTGTTAAAGATTTGAGTGAGGAGATGAGATTCATTGGGGATCTGTTCTTAGCTTATCCCAAAGGGAAAAGGAGTGTGATAATGTGGGATCCATGACTGAGGGTCTAATTTTCTTATGGCACCAAAGGAGATAGTTGAGGGTGTAATAGGGAACCGCCTGACTTTCAATGTGAACCCAATCGGGTAACTCCAAGCAGAAGTATACCACAAGAGCTAGGCGAGTTGAGCTGATTGATAATACCAAAATAGATTAGGGAGTCCAAGGCCCGCTTGTGTTCAAGCTTGATAAAGAATCGATTTAGACAGGCGATAACCCCCTGCACCCCAAACAAATTTAATAATTTTAGATTGGAGGTGTAGTATACAATCCTTTACTAAAGGGATAGGGTAATGACCTGAAGAAATAAAAGATACGAAGGAGGAAGGTCATTTTGATTGCATTCATTCTGCCAACCGAGGATAGGTCATAGTGGGCCCACAGGTTTAGATCTGCTTCCAGTTTCTTAAAAAGTGGGGGGTAATTTGCTGAGTAGAGGAGGTAAATCTTGGCGGTCAGATTCACCTCTAAATAAGCGATCATTGAGTCCGACCAGGAAAGCCTGAATTGTTCCTTAAACCGTGAGACTAATAACGTTAGGATTGTTATGTTTAATGCCTGGGATTTAGAATAATTAACATGGAGACCAGAGATTTTCCCAAAGTCCTACAAAAGGCAAGAGATGTTCGGGAGAGAAATCAGTGGTGAGGAGATAAATAGAAGGATATCCTCTGCATACAACACACATTTTTGGGTAATGCCATGTATGTCAGGATGTTCTTTAATGGCAATTGCTAATGTTTCTATTGCAATAGCAAATATAAGTGGCGAGAGAGGGCACTCCTGCCTAGTCCCCCTTGAAATGCAAACAGATTCCAAATAAAATCCCTGCTGGGCTTCTGGGGAGGAGTATAAGGCTCACAAGACATTCAAAAAAGGATTTTCTAAAACCCCATCTTCTAAGGAACAAGAAGAAGTAAGACCAATAGACTGAGTTGAATGCCTTCTGTAGGTCTAGAGAAAGCAGAAAGCCTTCTTGAGCTTAACCACCATCCCAGCTCAAATTTAAGATGGAGATAATGTGGATTTGGTCAGGTCCCTGCCTTCCAGGGATTGAGCCCACTTGGTCTTTGTGAATATAAAGGCTAATAAAAGAGGAAATAGGATCTGCAAGGATCTTAGTCAGAATCTTTATATCATTGTGAATAAGGGAGATCGGCCTATAATTACTAACTGAGCTTGCGTCTTTATCCGGTTAGAAATAAACGCAGCATTGAGAGAATGTTTCAGAGGTGCCCCCTGTCGTAGTGCATTACAAAAACAGGCTAGGTGGAGAGAAATTGTCAAGGCAAAAGTCCTACTGTATGATATGGGATAGAAAACCCATAATGTCCCAGGGCCAAACGAGCTTTCAGATGTTTGATGACAGATATTACTTCATCAGCAGAAATCGGGCTTCCAATCTCTGAAGATGATGATCCTCTAACTTAGGAACTTGAATTTTGTCAAGAAAATAATCAAGATCGGACTGGTTGGGATTAGACCCTACCTGTACAGTTTTTGCTAAAGTTTGTGGAATGCACCCATAATTCGTTGTGGGTTCTGGGACAAAGTTCCACCCCCATCCTATTTTCAGGGACTGTAAAGGAACGAGACTTCAGCATCAGTCTACCCGCATGCATCGACCAATATTTGTCTTTTTGGTAGTAAAATCGGGCTCCGCTCAAACGCAAGCTTTTTTTCTGCTTTGGATGTCAGAGCCAGGTTTAGAGCTGTGCAAGATCGTCTATGGGGACCAAATTTGAGTTGGCTTTATGTTTTTTAGTTAGTAACACACTCCTCTTCTAATCTATCTAACTCTGCGTGCTTAGCCCGTTTGAGCTGCGAGGCTAATTTAATGGATTTCCCCCAATAGTTGCTTTCTGAGCTGCCCACAGGCATTCAGGGGAAGTGTCTGAGTTGTCATTTGTAAGAAAGAAATCTTTAATAGCTTCCCCGATTTGCTCGTCCCTGATGGGGTCGCTAAGGATGGAATCACTGAGCTTCCAACGTCCACCACTCCAGTTACCCAAGGAGCATTGGAAATGGAGGTATACCATAGAGTGATCCATCCCTAATGTAAGATTTGGAGACAAGGGGTATTAAAGCTAAGTAGATAAAAATATGATCAATCCTGGCAAAGGAGTTATGATGACTCGAATAGTGCGTATAATCACGCATCGTTGGATTGATTTCTCTCCAAGCATCCACAAACCCATGTTAGTAAATAGTTTTTGTAATTTGTAAACTCTGTTTGGACAGCCGTGTGAGACGCTTGCCAAAAGCATGAGACTTATCCAGACCCTGGTCAAATGCCACCAAAGATCACTGTTCCCTGTGTGTTAAGGAACGAAACGGAAGATTGACCCTTATTTGGGGCATAATATGATACCAAGGAGTAAATCTGATCATCAAGGACCCCCCTTAACTAAAATAAACCTCCCCATAGGATCTTTATGTTCAAGTATAGGATAGAATTTACAATTGAGGGAAATCAAAATAGCAACCCCTTTGGTTTTATCTTCAGCATTTTCCATAAAAAAGGTTGGGAATTTAGCGTGTATAAATGAAGGGCTATATTTTTTGGGAAAGTGGGTTTCCTGAAGTAGGATCACATCAATTTTTTGTGAGTCATGTTGTAGTATTTTCCTCTGTTAAATCGAAGAGTTTAGACCTTGGGCGTTGTGCGAGATCCCCTTCAGTGTGGGTTGAGAAGATTGACTTTTAGCCATGGAGCAGGAGAATGAGAACAGCCAGCATCATGATGGCACTTACCACTCGTCACTCAAAGAGAGCACCCTGGGGTCCCCGATGCAGAGATGTTTCGGTTGCTGAATCAGTAAGCCATGTAGAACTGTTCAGTTCGGTCACTGCAAGAAAAGAGAATTAGAAGAGAGTGGAAAAAGAGGGAAGGAAGAAGGAAATAAAGAGAGAATGGGGGTCAGCGTTTTCCCCCGAAGGTGAGAAGGAAGAAGACCCTCGACACCCATGTATTCCACAAGAGTTGCTTACTCTACTAGAGAAGGGGCATTCCTGTCTAGGAGAAAGGAAAGGTCCATGTCTCCAAGACCGAAGGGGCATGAGTGCCGCTCCAGCCCTGAAACACCCTTATTAAAAGCAAAACAGACGAAGGCCAAAGGCCGACGTTAAATGTGGGACACCCAATAGAAACATATAAAAAAGAAAAATGCAAAAAAAAAAAAATAGAAATGAACAATAATATACAGAAACCTGTAACTATACGTAAACAAGAAAATCTAATAGTATGGGCTTGCAAGCAGAAAAACAGATGGGGAGGGAATAGGTGTGGATGGGAGAAAAGAGAGTTGCCAGGAGTAGACTAGGTTAGAAGGAGGGAAGAAGGGTCAGAGAGGAGGAGAGGGGAAGTATGGGGAGTAAATGCTCTCAAACCTTGTGGAATGAACTATTTTCTGAAATCAGAAATCCAGGTAATCAGACATAAATTTGGTATAAATTCTAATTTTTTAAGAGTTTGGCAGTATACTAGGAGAAAGGGATCAAATAAACAAGAAATTGCCTTATATCCTGTGCAGTGCCAATCAGCTCTAAACTAATACAAATATCAAATATATCAGCAAAAACTTAGCAAAAAGGAACAATTAGACCTGAAAAGGCTTTAAAAGGCCTACACAGTGAGCCATTGAAATGTGGTTAGTTAACCACTTGCCTACTAGGGCTATTTTTGACATTTGGTGTTTATAAGCTAAAATCAGTTGTTTTTGCTATAAAACTACTTAGAACCCCCAAACATTATATATATATTTTTTTAGCAGAGACCCTAGAGAATAAAATGGAGATTATTGTAATATTTTTTATCACACCGTATTTGCGCAGCGGTCTTCCAAACGCAATTTTTTTGGAAAAAAATCACTTTTTTTAATTAAAAAATAAGAATCCAGTAAAGTTAGCCCAATTTTTTTCCATAATGTGAAAGATAATGTTACGCCGAGTAAATAGATACCCAACATGTCATGCTTCAAAATTGCGCACGCTCACGGAATGGCGACGAACTTTGGTACTTAAAAAACCCCATAGGCGACACTTTAAAAATTTCTACAGGTTGCCATCTTAGAGTTACAGAGGAGGTCTAGGGCTCAAATTATTGCTCTTGCTCTAACGATCGCGGCGATACCTCACATGTGTGGTTTGAACACCGTTTACATATGTGGGCGGGGTTTCCGTGTGCGTTCGCTTCTGCGCGTGAGCTAACGGGGACAGGACGCTTTAATTTTTTTTTTTTTACTATTTATTTTATTTATTATTTTTTATTTTTACACCGTTTTTAAAAAAAAAAAAATGATCAAAATGATCAGTAAACATTCCTTGTAATAGAAATAGGCATGACAGGACCTCTTTTTTGTGAGATCTGGGGTCAAAAAGTCCTCAGATCTCACAAGTACACTAATAAAGATAGAAAGGAAAAAAAAAAAATGACAAAAAAAGGGACCTTTAAGCCGGTTGCACAGCAACGACGTTTGCCGTCGCTCCGGTCTTCCAAGACAATAGAGTCGAGTGAGGGCAAGCTTGCCCTCACTCGACATCCTGTCTGTGAGGATCCGGGTCCGGCAGCGGGGAAAAGGACCGGGACGCGGCGGGAGGGGGGGGGGCACCCCTTCCGCCATCCCGGAGGGTGATCTCGCGGCGAATCCGCCACTGGGACTACCCTTATCTGAAAGCCCATCGCCTGCAGTTTAAAAAAATACCAGGGTTATGGCAGCTATCTGCTGCCATAACACCGGTATTTAGCTTTAAACTCAGGACGTATATGTACTATGGGCCGGTATTGAGGTGGTTAAGCCAGTTTAGCTGCATAACACTGGGAGAATGTTCCACAGAAGACCTTCTCAAACAGGAGAGTGAAATGTAGAGAGTCAACATGAGTGTTCCTTCATGGGGGTAGAGCTTCCTTAGATTTTTTGGATTTTGATTTTTCCCTAATTAGGGTCAGCAAGCTAGATGGAAGTTATCGTTTAGAGGAAATGGTAGAGGAGCTTTGCAAACTGTGATGAGTGGGGATCCTCCCAAATAAGTCCCACCTTTATCAGAAGTCGTTCTCCCTCAGAAAACAAGGCAAATGTGTAGGCTTTAGTTTTAAAGATGAACTTGAAATTGAACGAAAAGAGCCACCAATGTTTATTATCCTTCTCTTTCAGAACTGATAGGAGAGGTTTGAGGGATCTACACTTCTGTATTGTAGAAGGGGCAAAACCCGCAAAAACCTGGATGTCATGGCCCTGAAATGACAACTTAGCCATAGGGTGGGATTTACGCATCACTTCCTCTTTAACAGCAAAATAGTGTGGCTTGACAATAATGTCCCTTGGGAGGCCGTCTGACTGTGGAGGCTTTAATGCCCTATGAGCACGGTCCAGCTCCAGTCTGTGCTGTGGAATATCTTCCTTGATAAAGGAGCAAACTGTTTCGGGCACATCTTTAAAGGATTCAGGTAGCCCCAAATTCTGAATTCATATCTCCTGTTTCTGTTCTCTAGATCGTTGATCTTAGGGAGAGCAGTCTCAAGTGGATTTTGTAGGTCTTGAATATGGTCAGTATTTTGGTTCGTTCCTGCAATGATAGAGTCACGTTTATCCTCCATCTGCTATTATAGAGTTACGTTTATCCTCCATGGTTTCCAAGCAGGCTCCCAGAGTCTGGAGGTCCTCTTTAATGTCATTACTGATTTCAATGGCTCTATCATGTAGCCCACAGTGAAGCAGGTCTGTAAATTTGGCAAATATGGCCTCCACTGCAGCAGGATGTTCAGGGCCTAGGCCATGAGGCTGCGCGTGCTGCAGTGCCTGAGAAGGGCCCTTCCTCCATTAGGGAGAATCCCAGCTCCTCCAGTGTGTGCCACATAAGGGACTCTGTAAATGCAGGGGATATAGGTCCCATTAAGGGGGTACTCACTTGTGAGCCTGTGGTTTTTGGGGGCACAGGAGAAGTTAGTAGGGGAACTGAGGGGGTAGCCTGTGCCTGAGTGTGCTATGCGGCCGCCATCTTAAAACCTTTGGCCGACGTATCACTCTCTCCAAACTGACCCCGAAGATCCTGGTGGACAGATCCAAATGTCATCAGGGGTCTCTGAAGGTGTACCACTGCGCGTTGGCAGCCAAGTAGGCTTGATAGCGTGGGTGCTGGCAATTGAGGGAGCTTCAGGCAGCCACAGCGGGACGGAGCTCCCGATCTAAGCGTCCATGTCGGGTGCTGCCGCATATGCGCCTATGTTTATGTAATTTCAAGTTATTTTCAACTTTTTTGAATTTGAAGCTTTCAGTGAAAACATACCTGTTGATCCTGTCATGAAGTTCTATGTTTAGGCACTTCCTGTTATAGGGTGACAACTATCTCCTAGTTGTGTTTCTACATTGTCACATTCGCCCCTGATAGAGACTACAACAGGACATGCCAAAACATTGTATTGTATCTATCAGAAGGTCGGTCCAAATCAATGATGTGCAGCTGACACTGAGGAGAGGAGGATATCAGCAGAATTGATCTGCAAAAATAAAGAAAGGAAAAAAAAAAAAACATAAAAAATGAATTTTTTTCTGACATTTCTCATATATGTAATAATCTGCATATTTTTTTTTTCTAGAAAATTACGTAGAGCCTAGAAATATTATAAATATTTTTAAGCAGAGGCCCATGAGAATAAAATGATTGGTTTGTTGCAATTTTTTTTTTTTTGTTATGTCGCACAAGATTTTTTGCAGCGGTTTATCAAATGCAAATTTTCACTAAAAAATACACCTTAAATAATTTTAGTGCATACAAACAGAACATAATACCAAATTTGTGGATAAAATATAAAAGATGATATTACGCCGAGTAAATAGATACCCAACATGTTCTGCTTTAAAATTGCTCACGCCCATGGAATGGCAAAAACTACAGTACATTCAATTATCCATAAAGGATACTTTAAAAGCCTTTACAGGTTACCAGCTTAGATTACATTGTAGATAATCACCAGCTGAAGAAAATATCTGGGAATTGGCTGCAGCTGCAAAAAAATAATCCAGGTATCACCGCTCCTGTCCGGGGGCATACAGGTACGTCCTAAGGACGGGAAGTGGTGAAAGAATGGCAATTGTTTTAAACATGGCATTGTAAAGTGTACTTTAACTTGACTTTCAGAAAACTGTGAGCAAGCAGCTTTTTAGTGCAGAAGAGACCTGCTTTGTCTCCACTACAAAAAAACAAACTTACCCGCCTGCTCACAGTCTTCTACCAAATGCATGCGCAGCCCAACCTACATTCCCACCACACTTTGCCTGTGCTGAAATAATGGCTCCTGTATGCATGTGTGGTATGACATCACCCCCCACACCCTCCAATCAAGAGATCGAAAGCCTGGCACCTGGGGAGAAAAAGACAGCGGCCAGCGAGGAATGTAATTGTTGCATTACTGAAAGGTAGAGTTAACTATACTTGGGAGTTTCATCCGCTTTTACAAACGAAATGTCATCCAGTCAAGTTTTAGATTTACTTTAACCATTTGCCGACCTCCCGCTGCAGTTCTACTGGCTCGGATGTGCGAACCGACGTAGCACTACGCTATGCTGCTGGGGGGCCGATGCACAGGGCCACCCGAGATCTCTTCCTGCTGAGAGAGAACGGTCAGCTGTTGTAAACACCGCTGACCGTTGTTCTCACTGAAATGATCACAGAATGCCTGTGATCCTTCTATATAGGATCACAGGTCTCTATGGTCATTTCGCCAAGCCCCTCCCCCCAAAGTTAGTAAACACTCCCCTAGGCTCACATTTTACCCATTGATCACCCACTAGGTTAACCCTTCCCTGCCAGTGTCATTATTACAGTAACAATACATATTTTTAGCACTGATTACTGTAGTAATGTCACTGGTCCCCCCAAAAGTGTCAAAAAGGTCAGTTAGGGGTCCGATCTGTCCACTGCAATGTCGCAGTCCCGTTAAAAATCGCAGATCGCCGCCATTACTAGTAAAAAAAAAATAATAAATAAATAAAAATGACATAAGTCTTTCCCCTAGTTTGTAGACGTGATAACTTTTGCGCAAACCAATCAAAATACGTTTGTTGAAATTTTTTTTACCAGAAATATGTAACAGAATACAAATTGGCCTAAAAGGATGAAAAATGTGATTTTTAATTTTTTTTTGGGGGGGGGGGGGATGTTATATAGCAGAATGTGAAAAATATTGTTCATTTTTTTTATTTTTTTTCAGAATTGTCACAGTTTTTTCGTTTATAGCGCAAAAAAAAATTTGCGGAGGTGATCAAATACCACCAAAAGAAGGCTATATTTGTGGGAAAAAGGAACATCAATTTTATTTCGGTACAGTGTCGCACGATCGCGCAATTTTCCGCAGTACACAGAACATGGAAATGCAATTATTTTAGTAAATATAAACTGCGAAATACCTTTTCTCATCAGCAGTAGAGAGCAGTCTTGTGACCTCTGTCAGTGTCCAGCCAAGCACTGGTTAAAACCTGTAGGAGGAGTTTTCATTCTTCTCTGTCTTATGAGGCTGCATGAGTCCTGACCCTCTGTTTGGACAGTGCTGCTTGGCCCTGTGCTGATCACACGCAAAAGAAAAAATTAATCTAGCAATGCACATCAAACTATGCATGTGCAGAGTGCCTCGAAGGCTGTGTACTATCAGGATTGGGGACAGTGAAAGAAGGGGAGGATCAGAGAAGACAGGATCAAACAGCCTTTTTACACAATGCTTAGGATCAACCCTTTGGGTTCCACAGTGAGTATAACAAGAATGCTTTCCTGCATAAACAGATTGATTTTACTGTTGTGGGATTAGGTAATTTGTCTGTTTTCTTTAGACACGGTTCATAAATTTCTACTCTGCTACCAACAATGTATCTTTTTGCTAATGTTGCTGATACCCTCTATACAGACTTAGCTTAGTTTACACTTGCGGATGGGGTAGCAGTAAAATGAAGTGGTTGACTGGTTTTACCTTGTGCTGCAAAGGTACAGGGATATACACATACCACAGCCCCAATATTTTGCTTCACGTCACAACAAAAATTATCCCCCGTCATGTTTGCAGGCAGTGCCACAACTGCATGGGACCCATTCAAATGATAGGTTTGCAGTTTGGCTGTAAACAAAAAAAAATAATAATAGAGATTTAGGAGGCAGCAGTATTGCCTTTTGAATGCCTGTCAGTCTAGCTTGCGCCACTCTCTGAAAAGCAATCCATAGCGAACCCTTGCTTATATTTGCTCAGATCAATGCCGCACAGCTCATTATCTCCATTGCAGGCTGTTAACCGCAACACAGAGCCACTCGAAGCCTTGTGACCAGTCCAACTTTTTTTCAGCAGAACTTCCCGTGGCCAGTTATTTTATTTATTTCAGGTACTTATATGGCGCCGTCAATTTACGCAGCACTTTACATGTATACTGTATATGTATTATACATTCACATGAGTCCCTGCCCTCAAACGGGCTTACAATCTGAGGTCCGTAACTCACATTCATACACATACTGGGGCAAGTTTAGACCGGATCCTGTTAACCTACCAGCATGTCTTTGGAGTGTGGAAGGAAACCAGAGTACCCGGAGGAAACCCACGCAGTTACAGAGAAAACATGCAAACTCCAGGCAGGTAGTGCCGTGGTTTTGATTCGAACCGACGACCCTAGTGCTGCTAGGTGGAAGTGCTAGCCGATTAGACATTGTGTTGCCCAGTTATTGCATTGAGCAATCCAAGCAATGCACCAAGTCCCTTGCACCAGACATCTCGTTCCAGTTTGTATGCGGCCTTCATAGACACAGGCTTATGATGCTTGCCTGCTACATCATCCCTGTAATTGTGGGAGTTCCCGTCATTGGCTGATTGCTGGAATGTTTACATCTAGTATTTACATCCTGTTTCCTAGCAACACAAAGAGGATTGGAAGAGGTCAGGAAGTTATAGAGGTCGTGTACATTACATTGATTGCACCCATTAGCAGTGTGTTTTCCTGGATTGTGGATCTACTAAAACTTTATGGCATTGATAGGAATGTACTCAATTAGTGCATAGAAAATGTACGAATAATGCACTGGGGCAAAAGCCATAGGAGGGTTTACTAATATGATTATTCGGTTTCTTTACAATGATAAATACATAAAATACCGCCTCTAACCCTCTTCATTCTGTGTAATGATATTTATATGTATTGCTAAAATGTGTGTTGTAAGCTTTCAGCAAACAGTATGCTGCTTCTACATACCTAAAAATAGCTATGTGTACATGCTGTACAGTGGTAGAGGACCTGAACTGTAAAAATGGTGCCCAAAAATGTAAAGCAGGGGACAAACGACTAGTCATCAGGAATGTCTGTGGTCTCCCTGCAGCTGATTTTCTTCTTCATTACTGGCTTACCATGCCTTGTTCTGTGTGGCTTTCTTGGTAGAGGTAGGGCTTTGCTTCCCAAAATCATAATCCGTCCCCCTGGGGACTGGTAATCCGATGACCAAATGAGGAATATTCAAGAAGTAGCAGGAGAGGTGGAGAAAGTACAGAACAAGAAAGCTCTTGCCCTGCAGGTTCTCAGGTACAACTTTCTTTCCAACAAGAACAGTGAGGTCAGGAACCATAAGCCATATGGATGCAGAAAGTGCATTTAAAATCACACCTTAAGTGCCGGTTCACACTAGGTCGCTCCGACTTCGGGGGCGACCTGTGAAGGTCGCGTGCAGCGCGACTTGCACGGACTTCATAAAATGAAGTTCTATGCAAGTCGCCTCCAGGTCGCCCAAAGTAGTACAGGACCCTTTTTCTAAGTCGGAGCGACTTGTGTCGCTCCTATTAGAACGGCTCCTATGCCCCACAATGGGAGTGTGATGGACCGCGACTTGTCAGGCTGACAAGTCGCGGTCCAAGTCGTAGAAGTGTGAATGGGCTCTTAATGAAATGGCAAAAATAACACAGTTCAGGAACGTAGTCAAAAACAGAAGCCCTGGTTTGGATTTCAGGGCGGCTAACCAGACGAGCCCGGATCAGGAAAGCAGAAGTCAGCGTGGAGCAAAAATCAGGAACAGGAATCGAAGGGAAGTCAGCCAGGTCATGTCATACACTGGAACACAGAAAGGAATGCACCTAGAGATCACGCACGGGCAAGGAGGAAATGAGCTAAACTGTTTAAGTAGCAAAAGTGGTCTGGCTGTATGCTAATGAGGCAAGTTAATGGTAACCAGAAGAGTTACTGTGGTAACAATGAGTGGCTGGTAATTTACTGACAGCTGAGCAGCCTCTGAGAACTGAAAGGAAAGAGCTGCTCATTAAGTAGCAGGAGCCCAGCCCTGACAGCATCACTCCGCATCTCATAAGACTAGCAGTTGGAGGCAGCAGTGCTACTTCAGACACCGCTACTCCAAGGATCGCCACTTCCTTTTGGATCCCGTTCTGAGCAGGTAGCCAGCCTGATGCATTGTGAATACAGGAGATCAGCCTCTCAGCACAGGCGCCTTTCCGAGAATGTTTTACATTTTCTGAATCAATGCAAAGCCTTCTCTGATTGGAGGAGGTGAAGAGTGTGACGTCACCACCCCGCCTCTCCAACCCATCCAATTAGAAAATGATTTGCATTAATTTAGAGACTGCAAAGCATACTCTGAATGGTACCCATGCCAAGCAGTCAAGCAGTTGACTTCCTTTTTCACAATGCAGAAGAGCAGCTGCTCAGCGCAGAACCCGGAAGTAAGTAGAGATCACTAAAGTAGCTGTGTCTACTTCAGTAATTTCCAGCTTCCGGGGACATCGGCCAGATATTTCATATACACAGTTACGTTGGACCAAGCTGGACCAATGACACTATGTATACTATGCTGATGCAAATTAGTCTGGAATTAGTCTTTAAGTTGACTATACACACTTTGAGTCTGGGTTCACACTGATGCAATAGTCACATCACATTTTCATAGAAATCGCACCACATTCCTGTGCAAATCACATGCGATACTGTGTGGTACAATTTGAGCTCATCATTTTGTATGGCACAAATCGTACCACATCCACATGAAAAACAGTGCAACTTTTTTTTTTGTACCGCACTGAAATCAGATCGCATGGGTGTTCATACCCATAACATCCGATTCTAGCAAACACAATGCGCTCTGCAACCTGCTTTTGAGATGTCGTTAACTTTTATTTGACACACTCAGTACCGTGCGATTGCTATGCGATGCAGGAAACACAGCAATTTCCCAGTGTGAACCGAGCCTGAATTATTTTAGTTTGGCATCATGGGCCGGACAAAAGAATTTTTGAAAAGAACTATTGTAAGTAATACCTGAATAGTACTTGCATCTGATTGGACAACCTGTTTGGTTGAGAGTTTTCTGACCAACCCTTCATTAAAAAAATTGGTGTGGGGGGGGGGGGGGGGTTACTTAGGGGGTTGGCACAAGATCCACAAAAGTCACATTAGTATATACTGTATCTGTCCAAACAATAGGGAGATAGTCATATTCAATTATTATTACCTGAGCAGTGCACCTAAGTATATTCAACACTGAACTGTCAGTTCGCACACTTAAAGCGGTGGTAAACTCCCCTTTCTATCTTGCACTTGCAGGTAAGTCTGTAATAAGGCATACCTTTAGGTACAGTGACTATCTCCTTATTTAAATGTGCAGCAGCCGGTGACGTCACTGGCGCATTGCGCTCTCAGTGGACGGCATTCCGTCAAACTGTAACTCTCACATTTTTTTGGTAAGTCTGGCATAATGTGCTTCAATGGGGTGCATACCAGCACATTATGACATGAGACTGCAGGGGGACCAGTTTGTTTTTTTATCACAGTTTACTACTGCTTGAAAGGCTTAGATTTTTTTTTTTTTTTATATATATATTTGCGACATTCTATTCATATCCCAATTGGCTGCAACAAGAAAGAATGTTTTATGCATCTAGCCAAAATACTGCCAACCATTTTTTATTTATGTGTTTGGTATTTAAATCTAATCATTTTTTTATTATTATTTTTTTTTTCTACCTCTGAGTTTTTTAAAGAATTTTTAATGTATTGTAACAAAGAAAAAAAAAGTAAAATTCAACTGATTTTTTTTTTCATAATCCTCATTTTGAAATGCAAAAAGTCAACTAATCATTATTTTATTTCATTCTTCTCAGCTCGTGTCAGAGTTGCGCAGCCGTTTCACTCGCTGTAAGTGAAATGTTCATGTTCCGAATCCTATATCTAGTCTGTCACTGTTTTTATCAATATGCAAAATGGCTTTAAAAATTCATCTGGTAATGTAATGTGTGGATCTCGGAGAACAAAGTGGATTTTCTTTAGTGAATACTACAAAAGCTCTCTACGGATACATCTTAAAGGCATCATGTTTTCAATAAACTTCAAAACACTTGTACTTTTTCCCAGCGAAATGAAAGGATATTCAAATAGGATGCGAATGGCTTTGAGATGGAGAAAACTAATGAAGTATGCATGCTGTATTACACAAAATAGCCTTCTTTTCTTATTAGATACTAATTAAATAAATTATGAATTCATGCCAAGCATCATGAGAAATGGGAACTGTTGGCCATTTATGCGTCAGTTTCATTGTACTGTTGTCCAGAGATAGGATGCCATAGTAAAGCCTTAAAGAGCACCTGTAATGCAGCGATAAACATAACCAGATGAAGAAGGCAGTTGAGGATGGAGTAGACCGTATTCTCTTCTTCTTCCAGTGACTACAGTGTTATTTTTTAAAATGGTCATATTCAAAGATCAACTGAGCTTTCATTTTAAATCAGCTCGATGCATTCCAAATGTGTTAAAACAAAAAGTGCGCAAATTCTTAGGCCTCTTTCACAGGAGAGGTCCGATTGGTTCCGGCTGTCCATTTTTCAGCTGGATCCATATTGACCCTCCATTCTCCTCTATGGATAACAATAGCAATCTGAATAGTCATATCTGCAACTACATTCCAACTAAGTACAACTCTATTTAGTTTATACCGGAATTTTTCTATATATATTTATACATATATGTATATACTATTTGTGTACTACAGTAAGTTTATATAAATCTAATCACTCAGATCATACCTGAATATTACCTATGTTTGTGCCCTCCCCAGCTTCTGGGGTTATGACTCTATCCACAATAGATGGGAGTTTGTGGGTGGGAACCTCATGCACACGCCCTGGAGTGGGAGGGATTCCACCTAATTGTACCTAATCCACTGAGTCGTTGTTCATTGTTTATTATATAAAGCATGGGTTTAGACATGCTCTTAAGGCTCTGAAGAAGAGGCGCTGCCTCGAAACACGTAAGCCTGTACAGCTTTGGGGGACGATCTAATCCCGATCTCGATCCTGAGGATTTTATACTTTGTTTGATGTGCTTTTTATCAAGAACTTGTTTGTGAGTATTTTTAATTCATCATTTTAATAAACCTTCTTAAAGGATAATGCACTAGGACGGTGCGCCCTTGTGTTTGTTTGTCGTTTTATGCTGGATGTAAACTAATTTGTGTTTGTTTACACCCACCTACTTCCTGGTCCAATCTGGCAAAAAAAAACAGAAGGGAATCTGTTCCCCTTATCTGGCTGGATTGGATTGGAAGACAGTCGGGTCCCTTTACATCTGGCTGCCCATAGAGCAGAGCGCGCTGTGACCGTGTCCACTCTCCATAACCTGTAATCCGAGCTCAGCAGGGGATCAGCGAAAGGATCACCTGTTGAGCAAAACCGAATCTGGCCGCGTGAAAGGGGCCCTATGGTTGCTCTCTGTTAGAAAGGAGTTCCAGCCTGAGTAGAAATGTCTGTCCCCTGCCAGCATGCTACAGAGAAACACGCTTGTTCCCTATGTGGAAGCTGTGGCTTCTCTGTAGAGGGTCCAATTTGTTGTCTGCAGAATTGTGCCTAACACAGCGAAGCCCATGCTCCCTGCTGGTTGTAGAATTAAATCTAAAGAGTGCTGTAAAAAAAAAAAAAATGTGTGTGTGTGTATATATATATATATATATATATATATATATGCATCTTATCAAATTACAGTATCATCAAAAAGTTACATTTTTTTTCAGTAATTCGATTTAAAAAGTGAAACTCATATATTTTATATAGATGTGTTACACACAGAGTGATATATTTCAAGCATTTCTTTCTTTTTATTTTGATGATTATGGCTTACAGCAAGTGAAAACCCAAAAACCAGTATCTCAGAAAATTACAATAATAGATTATTACATCATTTTGCATTCTTTTTGCATGAATTACTGCATCAATGCAGCGTGGTATGTAGGCGATCAGCTTGTGGCACTGCTAAGGTGTTATGGAAGCCCAGGTTTCTTTGATAGTGGCCTTCAGCTCATCTGCATTGTTGCGTCTGGTGTGTTTCATCTTCCTCTTCACAATACCCCACAGATTCTCTATGGGGTTTAGGTCAGGCAAATTTGCTACTGGTTGATCAAGCACAGTGATACCATGATCATTAACTCAGGTATTTATACTTTTGGCAGTGTGGGCAGGTGCCAAGCCCTGCTGGAAAATGAAATCATGCTTCCCTCTGCTGACCACCTTTATGTAGATGCTGAAGTGCTCTAGAATTTCCTGGTAGAGGGCTGTTCTGACTTTGGACTTGATAAAACACAGTGGACCAACACCAGCAGATGACATGGCTCCCCAAATCATCACTGACTGTGGAAACTTTACAGTGGATCTCATGCAACTTGGATTCTGTGCCTCTCAACTCTTCCTCTAGACTCTGGGACCTTCATTTCCATGAATGAAATGCAACATTTTCCACAGTCCGTGATGATAGCCTGACGTAGCCTGAACCTTTAAAAAAGTCCACTGGGTACTACGTGTGTGGTGGGCGGTGATGTAATCATGCTGGGACTAGGTGGAGCTGTGTATGCAGAGGATTGTATTGTGAAATGCTCGTTTTTTACTTCTAAAATGTGGGTGGATTTTTATATGGACATAAACATTTTTATTAGCAATTTGCACTATGGTTTTTTTTCTCTTGCCTCCTATATGATTGACACCACGCTGAGAGCTGCTGAAAGCCATGGATTTGGAGTGTACAGATAGTAGGAGCGGTGCCACTTATAACACTGCAAAGCCAATATAGACCTCCTTTAATTAGTGAGGTCCATTCAAGCAGGTGAGAAGACACCCATAGGTGAGGTAAAGGGCACTGTGGTGATCAGAAGCAATTGCTGAGGAGTTTCTTGTGTATGGGACTGCACTTTTTTTCATGGACATTGAACCATCTTTTGATGAACTGTATAGATACAGTATTTAAAAAAAAAGGCCGAGTCACGTAAATGTATATATAGACAATTTTTGAACTGTTTTCAGGTATTTAATTATGCACTATAATTTGAATGACCTTTATTTAAGGAGACTTTTCTAATTTTTCTGTACTTTTCTGTGGCTATATATATATATATATATATATATATTGAATTTTGTGTAGGTGGTTGGATGCATAGTGGTGCTAGCTGCTTCCTATAGTATTTAGAGTTAATAATAGGTGGTTTATACACAGGGATAGTACGGAAAGTTTTAATTAATTTAAGAAAGTTCTAGTGATGGATGTGGTGATATGAGATCGAAGTGTTAAATCTATTCCGTGTATATAAGTATTGTATAAGTATGTGGCAGGGCCACTTCAACCATTTATGTACCGTCACATGTTTTTGAATAATGACGTGGTGGGAGCTTTATTTCTGCAGGGCTGTTTATAAACAGACAGTGTACTGAGCCGATCCGAATGGCTCTGTAGCACATGATTGCTTTGATCACATATGTAAACAGTATAGTGTTTACAGGAGCCTGCCCCTCCCTCTTATAATGTATCAGAAGGAGGATTATTTCCAGAAGGAGGAACTCATTTTATGCATTCGTTCCAGATCAGCAGATCCAAAAAATTTGTGGGATTGTTTTTTACCCTTTCCTGAAAAATTCCTAAATCTTGCCGCCTTAACCTCTGCAACATTTCCAGAATTCCCCCTTTCCTGAATAATGACACCACAATACAACTTATTCACTCCTTGGCTATTTCCCACCTTGACTACTGCAACTCTTTTCTCACTGGCCACCTTTACACGGGAAACCCCCCTTCAGTCCAATATGAATACTGCTGCTAGACTAATACACTTTACTATCCAATCCGTGACTGCTACTCCTTTCTGCCAATCTCTTCACTGGCTTCCCCTACCCCACCATATAAAATTCTAAATACTAACCACAACATACAAGGCTATCCACAACATCACCCCCAGCTACATTAACAACCTCATCTGCAGATATCGCCCAAATTGTCCTCTACACTCCTCCCAAGACTTCCTGCTCTCTGGCTCCCTTGTTATCTCCTCCCTCTCTCTCCTCCAAGACTTCTCCAGAGCCTCTCCCATCTCCTGGAACTCCCTGTCCCAGTATGTCCGGTCAGCTTCTACCCTGTCTGCCTTTAGGCGATCCCTGAAAACTCACTTATTCAGGGAAGCCTATCCCACCTCCACCTAAGAACTGTACCCAAGTCACCTCCATCAGATCATCCCTGCAGCTATTCCCTTTTGTACCTGTAAGACTGTAAGCTCCCTGCTCATGGAGACTGTAAGCTCTATGAAAAGGGCCCTCCCATTCCTATTGCATCGAACTGTATTGTAATTGCACTGTCCCCCCTCTACATTTTAAAGTGCTGCGCAAACTGTTGGCACTATATAACTCCTGTATAATAGTAATAATGTTTTCTACCTGTAGTGAATTAAAGGTGCATTCTTCATTATATGGATGCCACTTTATTCCTATAACATCACAATTACAGAATATTTCAGATACCAGGTGGTCTAAGCAACTAAAAGATATCCTGTATATATCTGAATAAACTGCAATAAAATGTTTAAAGAAAGTGGAAGCATAATTTTTTTTTTTTATTACCGTGTTTAAAGGTAGAATCCTGCTTTAAACAGGTGGTGTGTGGCTGTTGCTTGTCCCCACATGACTTTCACACACCGCCAAAGAGCACATTAAAAGCTAATAGAATACACATTTGGTCCTGGTGTACATAGTCTTATTGGAACACTGTTCTTCATCTTTGTTATTGCAGATAAAAACACAATCCTTCCGTATTTCTAGTATCCTTATGTTAAGGATAAAAGTTGTATGGAAAAAATTATATATAATCTGTGTTTCACTCAAGGTGAAAAGAACCCTTCAGCCTTGCCGGATGCTCATCCCTTTTCTCATTGCTTTTTGGCCCCTCTGTCTTCTCAAATGACCCATACTTAGAATTATTCATAATCTAGCACTTAAAGCAGTTGAAATAAATAAAAAATCAGCAGCTACAAATACTGGACAAGGACACTTGCCTTTCCAGGGATCCAGCACTGTCCTCACCTGGGGTGGTTCTTCGCTGTTTAGGTACCCGGCGCCGGCATGTTTATCTTGGGAAGCCTACTGTGACTCCTTGCGGCTTCACAGCTGGCTTTTTGGCTGGGGGGGGGGGGGAGAACTTCCAGTGGAATCATCTAGGCAAATCTAGTAGAAGTGGGTGTGGGTACCTGAGCAAACCAGGGGAAGAACTTCCAAAAGAAGAAAAAGAGGGGGGAAGGAGGGCATAAAGCTGAACTTCCCCTTTAGGGTGAATTTTTGCTTTAAAGTAAACCTATACTAAAACATTACAATAAAACTTGAAAGAGAGAAGAGTAATAAGGGACAAATCATGTAGATTTCCGGGAGCCTCTGGGTTCCTTCAGTCCTAGACACATGTGAACAGTTAACGCCATGTCACATTAGTGATCCCAGCCCATATTACCAACAACAGGATCACTAAGTGACCATTTACCTGGGGATTTTTGGTAGTGTTCTGGACCAGCAAGGGAGCGAATCTATAGATCAGTGCTTTCCAAACTGTGGCCTCAGGCCAGATGGGGAATTGCTATTGCCACTGATACAAGGCACTATACTTATACTGAAACCAACAATGAGACAATATTCCAACTAATGAAGCCAACAATGAGGCACTGTTCCTCCCACTGACACCAACATTGGAGCATAATTCCTTTCGCTGATTTAAAGGATTGGACAATATTCTTCCCACTAATACCAATGATGAGACACTAATCCTACAACAGACCCCAGGCATTATGTAATTTTTCCACTCCCACTGACTGCTAGGTTTGAGATATTGCCTACTCCCACTGATGCTGGGACATTTCACTGGCCACAGTATTGCCCCACTGAAGTCTGAAGGACAGTAAGCTGTCTCTTTCTTTATGAAGTTTGGAGTTGGGTTTTCCCTTCTATCAAATACTATCAAGAAACTGACAGTTGGTTAACTTGGGCTGCATAAATGCTCTAAGCAGATTGGTTGGTTTATAGGGGGTGGGGCAAATGATGTCAAAGAATTTGACATCACGGCATTGTGGAAAAGTCAGATTATGGTCACCTTTCAGTCATATTTTGGAATTTTTTTTTTCTCTCTTTTTTCAAGGTACATTAACATACATACATGTATCATTCAGGCTCTGTGCTCTTTAAGCCTTTATTTGAACACCAAGTGTGAACATATAGTTTAAAACTAGTAGGCACTATCCCAACTGGCTTTTGAAATTGAAATACCACTTGAAAATGCACCTTTGTGTGCATCCAGCTGCAATAAGGGTGAGTGCCTGTTGTGTGAACAGGTAGGAATCATTGTGGGAGCCAACAGCACTGCATGGGCTTGGCATCCACTGCCATCTGCACACAGCTGTCAATCCCAGCAGCATGAATCAGTAGATTTTTGCCACTGGTATTTGCAGCATGGCAAAACACCTGTGTGAATGGAGCCTTATAAATGGAGTTATGCATTGCTAAATTAGAGGGAGTTGGGTTTTCCTTTCTAATAAATCACTATCAAGAAATTGACAGTTGTTTGACTTGGGCTGCATAAATGCTCCAAGCAGATTGGTTGGTTTATAGGGGGTGGGGCAAATGATGTCACAGAATTTGACATCACGGCATTGTGGAAAAGCTTACAAACCGCCATGCAGTGTGCAGTCAGATTATGTCGTTATGCAGGGTATCCCATTGTTGCCACCCATTTTTTTTTTGCCGAAGAGTTATGGAGAAAATTTTAGACACATATCTGTAACAGCATGAAATTTCTATTAATGACCATATTATCTAACATGCAACATTCATAAAGCCCTATGCAAGTACAGATTAAATCAGTAGTAAATTCACTATATGAACTTGTACCAAATACATATACATTTTTCTTTATATTTTTTGGCATATTTTATTTTAATAAAAAGGTAAAAAAACTAATAAGAAGTATGCTTTCAAAACACACTTACAAAAAATTGCCACAATATATTACGAACAAGAGCAAAAGGGAAAAAATGCATAAATCAAACTACCACACTCTTGAAATCCGGGTCAACAGACATTTAATGAACAGGAGCGGGAATGTAATGGAAGTGCTGAATGGGGTTCTTCTAAAACAGTAAGGCCAGGTTCACACACATGCAAATTGGATGTGGGTTTCCCTGCTTCCAATTCACATGCCAGGAGAGTGCGACCGGTTCACAATGGAACTGGTTCACACAGCTCTGGGGGTGGGCACAGTCCCCAAGAAGGTTTATGTGTGAATTCAGGCAAAAATTCAGACCTGATTCGCTCCTGGATTGGTGAACATGGACGCACTGGACCATAGGCTGCGAGCCACAGCATATGTTAATGAAGCCTCAGTAAAAAACCCAGCCTGAGGTGACCATAATCTGAACCTAGTACTGACAAATGGGGATAGAATGTCTGAAATTGAGGTGGGGGAGAGTTTGGGTTCTAGCGATCACCAATGGTTCGATATTAAAACAAGAACTAAAAAATCGTATACAAAACAAAAGTTTTAGATTTCAAAAGGACACATATTACTGAAATGAGGACATTTCTAAAAAATGAATTGAAAGCTTGGTGTAAAATGACAAGGATAAGTAATCAGTGGGCACTGTTAAAGTCTACCATCCTGGAGGCAACTAGATTATGTGTCAGGCAAGTTAGTAAGAATAAACAAAAGAAAAAAACAAAATCGTTTACTAAATAGGTGTGTAGGATAGCAAAGAGAAAAAAAAAATAGCATATACAGTGCATTGCGAAAGTATTCAGCCCCCTTGAACTTTTCAACCTTTTGCAACATTTCAGGCTTCAAACTTAAAGATATAAAACTGTAATTTTTTGTGAAGAATCAACAACAAGTGGGACACAATCATGAAGTGGAACGAAATGTATTGGATATTTCAAACTTTTTTAACAAATAAAAAACTGAAAAATTGGACGTGCAAAATTATTCAGCCCCCTTAAGTTAATACTTTGTAGCGACACCTTTTGCTGCAATTACAGCTGTAAGTCGCTTGGGGTATGTCTCTATCAGTTTTGCACATTCAGAGACTGAAATTTTTGCCCATTCCTCCTTGCAAAACAAGCTCAGTGAGGTTGGATGGAGAGCGTTTGTGAACAGCGTTTTCAGTTCTTTCCACAGATTCTCGATTGGATTCAGGTCTGGACTTTGACTTGGCCATTCTAACACCTTTATATGTTTATTTGTGAACCATTCCATTGTAGATTTTACTTTATGTTTTGGATCATTGTCTTGTTGGAAGACAAATCTCCGTCCCAGTCAGACTCCATCAGGTTTTCTTCCAGAATGGTCTTGTATTTGGCTCCATCCATCTTCCCATCAATTTTAACCATCTTCCCTGTCCCTGCTGAAGAAAAGCAGGCCTAAACCATGATTCTGCCACCACCATGCTTGACATTGGGGATGGTGTGTTCAGGGTGATGAGCTGTGTTGCTTTTACGCCAAACATAACGTTTTGCATTGTTGCCAAAAAGTTCGATTTTGGTTTCATCTGACCACAGCACCTTCTTCCACATGTTTGGTGTGTCTCCCAGGTTGCTTGTGGCAAACTTTAAACAACACTTTTTATGGATATCTTTAAGAAATGGCTTTCTTCTTGCCACTCTTCCATAAAGGCCAGATTTGTGCAGTATACAACTGATTGTTGTCCTATGGACAGAGTCTTCCACCTCAGCTGTAAATCTCTGCAGTTCATCCAGAGTGATCATGTGCCTCTTGGCTGCATCTCTGATCAGTCTTCTCCTTGTATGAGCTGAAAGTTTAGAGGGACGGCCAGGTCTTCGTAGATTTGCAGTGGTCTGATACTCCTTCCATTTCAATATTATCACTTGCACAGTGCTCCTTGGGATGTTTAAAGCTTGGGAAATATTTTTGTATCCAAATCCAGCTTTAAATTTCTCCACAACAGTATCTCGGACCTGCCTGGTGTGTTCCTTGTTCTTCATGATGCTCTCTGCGCTTTAAACGGACCTCTGAGACTATCACAGTGCAGGTGCATTTATATGGAGACTTGATTACACACAGGTGGATTCTATTTATCATCATTAGTCATTTTGGTCAACATTGGATCATTCAGAGATCCTCACTGAACTTCTGGAGAGAGTTTGCTGCACTGAAAGTAAAGGAGCTGAATAATTTTGCACGCCCAATTTTTCAGTTTTTTATTTGTTAAAAAAATTTGAAATATCCAATAAATTTCATTCCACTTCATGATTGTGTCCCACTTGTTGTCGAGTCTTCACAAAAAATTACAGTTTTATATCTTTATGTTTGAAGCCTGAAATGTGGCAAAAGGTCGCAAAGTTCAAGGGGGCCAAATACTTTTGCAAGGCACTGTATAAGATTCAAGGAAACAGGAGTTGTAGCTGACAGAGAAGAGTAAAAAAAATAGACAAAAAGAGGCCAAACACATTATCAGTGCTGCCAAAGCACAGAAAGAGGAGGAAATTGCCAAATCTATTAAGAAAGGAGATGAAACCTTTTTTTATGTACAAGAGTGATGCAAGTAAAAAATACAATGGGATCACTAAAATGAAAACTAGGCAGAACACATATGTTGAGGGAGACATGGCAAACCATTTAAACAATTACTTTTGTTCAGTCTTCTCCAAAATAAATTGCACTAACAATAACAAGTTGGGGAATTCATGTTGGTTCTAGTAATGACAGTTCATTTTTAGGATTTCTAGAGAAAGAGGTAGCAGAGGAACTGGCTCTGTTAAAGCTTAATAAAGCAATAGATCCTGATGGTATTCATTCCAGAGTTCTAAGAGAACTTTGAGATATAGTTGTTGGACCATTAACGGATCTTTTTAATCAATTTCTTCTAACAGAAGTTCCCCATGACAGGCCGATAGCTAATATTGTACATATCTACAAATACAGCAAGGTGGAAGCTGGCAATTACAGGCCAGCAATGTAAAAATCTCTTGTCACAGTATTAGGCAGTGACACATACTTTTTATGGAGGAGTCGGGCGTCTAAAAGACCCCTCCGCTGCACTTCAAAGTATTCAAAATGCCAAATTCTGCATTTTTGAATACTGAACTTTTTTGAGATCAGTGCCATTGGCAGCCAAGTACACCAGAAGTGACGTGGTGATGTTGCTTCCGAGTTACATGATCGGAGATCGGATGTGTCGGCTGGTTGCTTTGGTCTCCCGGTGTGACAGGAGACCCGGGCAGAGCTGCGGGAAGGGGAGGGGAACGCCCCCTCCCGCTTGCTGGGGTAATGACCGAGTGGCTGCTAAGCCACATCTGCTTTTATCTTCTAAAAGCTGACCGCCGGCTCTTGAAAAATGGTACCGGGTTGATGTCTACAGGTACATTGGTTTGCAGGAAGTAGTTAATTGGGTTGATATACCTGGAGGTGTTTGTAACATGGAACATGATTTGGCATTGCTGGAAGATTGGTCAAAGCAGTTCAATGTTTCTAAATGTTAAATAATGCACCTAGGAAAATAGAATTCCTTGAGAGTGTACAAGATTGGGGATACAGTGTAAGCCAGCACTACAGAAGAAAAAGATCTGGGGGTACTTATTTCAGATTGCAAAATGAGCAAACAGGTTGACCAGACGGTGGGAAAAGTGAAAAGAATTCTATGACGAATCACTAGAGGGATCAACAGGAGGAATGAGGTTCTAATTCCTCTATATAGATCTTTATATCACTAGAGGGATCACCAGCAGGAGGAACGAGGTTCTAATTCCTCTATATAGATCTTTATATCACTAGAGGGATCACCAGCAGGAGGAACGAGGTTCTAATTCCTCTATATAGATCTTTATATCACTAGAGGGATCACCAGCAGGAGGAAGGGGGGTTCTGATTCCTCTATATATATCTTTATATCACTAGAGGGATCACCAGCAGGAGGAACGAGGTTCTAATTCCTCTATATAGATCTTTATATCACTAGAGGGATCACCAGCAGGAGGAACGAGGTTCTAATTCCTCTATATAGATCTTTATATCACTAGAGGGATCACCAGCAGGAGGAACGAGGTTCTAATCCCTCTATATAGATCTTTATATCACTAGAGGGATCACCAGCAGGAGGAAGGGGGGTTCTGATTCCTCTATATATATATATATATATATCTTTATATCACTAGAGGGATCACCAGCAGGAGGAAGGGGGTTCTGATTCCTCTATATAGATCTTTAGTGAGATCTCATTTAGAATACTGTGTCTGGTTCTGGAGACCTCACTTACAGAAAGATATTGATAAGATAGAATGAGTCCAGAGATGGGTAACAAAAATGGTGAAAGGTCTGGGGGATAAAACATATCAAGAATGACTTCAGGAACCTAAAATGTACAGTCTGGAGGAAAGAAGGGAAAGGGGAGACATGTTTGAAACCTTTAAATACATCAAGAGGGGTGAATAAGGTTTAGGAAGGCAGTTTTTTTAAAAATATAAAACCAAAATAAAGAACATGGGGACATGACCTCAAGCTAACTAGAGGAAAGTTCAAAATTAATCTTAGAAAGTATTATGAAGGGGGAGTTGATGCTTGGAATAAACTACCCGCAGAGGTAGTGAGACAGCCAGCAGTAAATGGCTTCAAACATGCTTGGGACAAACATAGATCTATAGTCAGACTAAAATGCAAAATAAAATAAAAAAATGGGCAGACTCGATGGACTATTCTGTGTTTTTCTGCCGTCACTTTTTTGTATTTCTGTTTAAGACTTATTTTTTGCCTTCCAAACAGGAGGTAATATTGTTTTGTGGGTGTGTAGAGAATACACTTTTTCAAGTGAAACGTTATATAAAAATTGCGGTACCATACTCTGAAGAAAAGGGTTTCCCTTGTTGTCCATTACTTTGAATTTAAATATTTCACAGTAATAATGGCAATAATGATCTGTATATTTCTGTTAGGTTGGCATTGAAAATGCGTCAAAACACATGTTTTGAAGTACAGGCAGTCCCCGGGTTACAAACAAGATAGGGTCTGTAGGTTTGTTCTTAAGTTGAATTTTGTATGTTAGTCGCAACAGGTACATTTTGTTAAGTGTAGCTCCAGCCAAAACAATAAATTCTAAGTTAGTTGGGGAGCTTAGGGAAGGGTTAACATCCATGTAACATTTGTTTTGCTGTCTGTGCCCCTGTTCAGAAGATTTCACATCACTTTCTGTCCCTATGACAATTGGATTTTGAAAATTATGGATTGTTGTGGAAACAAGGATTGGTGATAAAGCTTCAGTGGAGACACCTAATTCCCATTATAACTCTTACAGGAGTGAATTTCCCTTCCTAGGGGTAAATTTCCTCTCACTTCCTGATGTCTCCCTCCGTTTGTAAGTAGGAGTCGTTTGGTATGTCGGATGTTTGTAACCCGGGGACTGCCTGTATGCATTTTCAAACCTATATTGGATGTGAACACCATACTGAACTTGGCTTGTTTTCAAATCCAGGGAAAACATTACCTAATTAACTTTTATTGCTCTCCTACACCATTCTCTAACATCTACTTCTAAGAGCTCATTCCCTTTTGTGCAAAACTCCAGAGGTCAGAAATCCTTCTAGTTTTCAGTGTGAAGTTTCAGGGCAGTGCCCTAGAAAGATGCTCATCGCTGCATCCTATCCAAAGCAAGTGCAACAGTACTGAATTATTGCAGCGCCCATGCTAAGGTGTGTGAACAGCCCCTTTCTGAACATGCACCAGAATTAAAATGCACTTTACTGCACATTAAAATGCTCGGGAAAACACACAGGGGATCCAGTTTAATACATTACAGAGATTTTAGCAAACATCATTAGAGATTGTCTGTGAAGGTTCTCATTTATCCAGTTCAGCCATATTCAGCTGCACTTGCTCTGTAACGTTGAAGACATTTTGTAGCTTACCAAGTCACTTCTTTAGGTCCTAAAGTGTCATGAAGATTCCCCAGCATTTTTTTTTCACACCTTAGGACAGTGGTCCTCAACTCCGGTCCTCAGGGCCCACTAACAGGTCAGATTTTAAGTATTACCTTGGGGAGATGCAGACTAGAGTACTGCAATCACTGAGCAGCAAATTATATCACCTGGGATGAATTTCAGTTATCTTGCAAACCTGGCCTGTTAGTGGGCCCTGAGGACCAGGGTTGAGGACCACTGCCTTAGGACATCCTAATCCAATCACCATGTAATGTATAAATGTTGCTTGTCTAAAGCCTAGCACACACTGCTAGTTTTTTTTTTCCATTCAACTCAGTGGGGTGAACAAAATAGAACTGACAGCTCAGTTCAGAGCTTCGGTACTAACAATCTGATGTTAGTACAGCGATCTCCCCTGCTGTTCTATTTTCTTCTTGGATGGGGATAGCCATTGGCTGAGAGCACTGGTCGGGAGCTGGTCGGCAGACCTTTCTTGGTCATGCCCCTTCAACTGAAATTGGCTGAACAGCCAGCTTCTGTTGGACCCCCTACAGTACACTCAGGCTGAATGCCGCCAGGGCTTAAAAGTAGGATGGGAGGTGTGAAAGTTGTGGTGCTATCCTGTCATAGTAACATAACCCCTTGCTGGTGTTGTTAGGTCCCATTCACAGTAGCAAAAGGGGCTGGTAAAGATTAGGTTTGGGTGACCAAACAGGGGTTCCTAGTGTTAGCTGCAGGTAGAAGCCCCATTGAAAGCATAGAGAGGCTAAAGGGCTGTACACACAGGCCGAATATTGGGCAGCATCAGCCAGTTCATTATAAACTGGCCAACATTCCGCCTGTGTGTATGGCAGCCGGTCTGCTCGGCCGGCTTTTGTCGATGGGTGTGCCTAAAAAGATCTACAGATCGGCATCTGATCCACGCTCTCAGTCAATGGCTGATAGCGCTGACCAGTGCGTTCTGTTGGGGGGATACACACAATAGGAGATTGCTGTACTAACATCATATAGTTAGTACAGTGGCTTCTGCTGAGCACTTGCTAGTGTTAGTGTGTTAGCTAGTTGGATGTTCTATCCTTTCTGTTGGCACCTTTAGAGGTGGTAAAGTAATGCTGGTGATTTCTGGTTGATAGTTATGAGCTACTCTACCCTAGCGGCTTCATGTCTGAAAGTGTTGTCCCTCACTCATGACAACTAGATTCCCCCTTCTTTACTCTGACAGTAATGCCTCGTATACACGCAACGATTATCGGCCGACCGATCGGCCGTCTTTTGTCCAGTGTTGTTGTGTTGGTTGGAATGTGCTCTAGACTGCACACGAATTTTCTCGGCCAACAAAAATCTACTTCAGAAGTGATGTCATGTGCTGGTTTACTTTCCGTGTGTTTTTTTCTTCTCTGAGCGTGCCCAGTCTTGCTCTTTAGATTTTTGTCTGCCAAAATCTGTACTGACTGACCGAAAATCGGCCGTTGTGTTGACGGCCAACAAAAATTTTATAGCCTGCACACCAGATTTTATTCAGCCGAAAAGTCGGAGTCGGTTGTTGAAAGCATCATTCTAACAAGCCGAAAATCGGCCGATCGGACGTTGGCCGAAAATTCCCGGCCAACTATCGACGCGTGTGTACGGGGCATGAAAATCTGGTTAAGGGGGTAACAAAGAAACTTTTTCTCCCAACCCTTCACATTTGATCCGTAGTTACAGAAATAAGCCCTTCTCTGCTCCTGCTTCTACAAAAGCCTGGCGTAAAAATCCAATTTTTTCCCTCAAATAAGGGATAAAAGGGTCCTTGTTGCCCTGGCAACAGATTTATTTATTAGAGGATAGGAGTAAAATTAGCTAATATACCACATACCTGCACATCGACAAACTCCTATTTCAGCTTTAGTTGACAATTAAGTCCTGGACAGCTACAGCCAGGGGTTAATGTTACTCATTAGGAGAACTGGGTCATTACGGGGAAATCAAACTACTTACTGGAGGCTGGAGAAAATGCAAAATTCAGCATCTCAACTAGCGAGATTTTTATGTTAATTAACCTTCCTTCCCTCTAATTTTATATATACATAAATATATCCGTCTATACATGCAGGGCCACACATCAGTTAATTAAAAAAAAAGGGAAAAGTTTACTTCTCTTGTTATTTTTATTTTTTTTTCACTAGTCTTTGAAATGGTTTCATTATTTTATAGCAAATGCTTGTGTCTATATGATGAGCAAAACGGGTATTAAAATTAAGAAGAGGCACATCATGGAAATCAGTTTGATCACAGGGGAACGAGCAAATAAAGCTGAGGAAATGGAAATAAATAAGCTTTGCTAATACCTCACCTAAGGAGTGCAATCTAAGCCCGGCAGAGCTGGAGAATTTCGAGGTGTTTTGTGTGCATTTGTGTTTATACACGACTTGACCTTCACCGACTGAAAGTTTTTCAAGAACTTTGCAGAACTTTTTGTTTGTTATTTTTATTATCCTGCTCTCAAGGTGACTTTTCGTAACTTTTAATTACAACAGTGGGCGTTGAAGGATATGTTCAAGAGCAACTAAAGACGTCTTGTATGCTGTTAAATATCGCCACCTGAATGCTACCAAATTAGAAGACCTGAAATAAATTGCTTAAAGAGAATTCTGGCCAAAAAATCGAAGTACAAAAATAACCCCTTCCTAGAATGTGTATCCAAAATATAACCAATCTCCAAAATAAAATATAATATGATAGCAACATTCTACAAATTATTATTTTATTACAATATCATATATAATTATATATATATATATATATATATATATATATATATATATATATATATATATATATATATATATATATATACAGGGCTTTTTTTCTCAGAAAATAGGTGCAGGATCTCCCTTTTTCAGACTTTCCCCTTGTCTCCGCCCCTACCTACCTCCGTGAACCGTTCCTTGGTTCCACCCACTACCCACCTCCCAGGATCATCCTTTTTAGAAAATACAGAAATAAGTAAAATTTGTGGTACTAAGCAATTTGTATGGATTATTTTATTAATAACAAAAAAGCAGTAAAATAGATCCCCTGCAGCCAACAATAATAGATCCCCAGCAGCAATAAATCCAGCCAGCGACAATGGGTCCCCAGCAGCAACAACAGATCTCCCAGCAGACAGCATCAATAGACCCTCCAACAGCCAGCTACAATAGACTGCTCCATAAAGAGTGAATCCCTCCCAACAACTGACCCCTCAGCAACATAAGAACCACCCCATTAACAATAGACCCCCCCTGCAAAATGAGATCTCTTCCAGAGACAATATATCCCCCAGCAGCCACACTAGACCTCCCCAGCAGCAATAAACCTTCCTGCAGGAATAGATCCTCACCAGCAACAATAGATCCCTCAGCAGCCAGCATCAATAGACAATGTTGCATTCCTTGCAATTACATACATTCAGTGCTGGAGGTGCCGGAACTGCGTTCCCCCACGTTCCCGCTGAAAAAAGGCCTGTGTATATATATATATATATACAGTGAAAAAAATATATATATACAGTGTATATATATATATATATACATCTTTTTTAATCCTCTTAGATTGTAAACTCTAAGGAGAAGGGCCCTGTGAATCCTACTGTATTAGTGCCGGTTCACATTTGTGCGATGCGGGAACGCTGCAAATTTACAGCGTGTTCCTGCATCGCATCCACACCCCTGGCAGTTCACACTGCCATATGCGATACGCAGGGGGTGTCAATTAAAAGTTAACGACACCCCCAGTGGAGATCGTATATCGCAGTGCGATCTGCAAGTTCACACAGAATCGGATGGCACTAATGTGAACCACCATGCGATCCGATTCTGCTGCGGATTAAAAAAAGGGTCATGTGCGTGTTTAGTGCGGTTGCGGTGCAAATTCAGCCATACAAACTGTATGGCTGAAATTTGCACCGCACAGAGATCGCATGTGATTTAGGAGCAGTGCGCTCCGAATTACATGCGATCTCTATGATCGCACTAGTGTGAACCGACACTTGAAGTGTATTGTGTTTGTACTGTCTACCCTCAAGTTGTAAAGCACTGCGTAAACTGTCGGCGCTATATAAATCCTATATAATAATAATATATACAGTGTATCCGGAAAGTATTCACAGTGCTTCACTTTTTCCACATTTTGTTACTTTACAGCCTTATTCCAATACTGATTAAATTCATTATTTTCCTCAAAATTCTACAAACAATGCCCTATAATGATAACGTAAAAGAAGTTTGTTTGAAATCTTTGCAAACTTAAAAATAAAAAATCCCATGTACATAAGTATTCACAGCCTTTGCCATGACACTCAAAATTGAGCTCAGGTGCATCCTGTTTCCACTGATTATCTTTGAGATGTTTCTACAACTTGATTGGAGTCCACATGTGGTAAATTCAGTTGATATGACATGATTTGGAAAGGCACACACCTGTCTATATAAGGTCCCACAGTTAACAGTGCATGTCAGAGTACAAACCAAGTCATGAAGACCAGTTGTCTTTAGACCTCCAAGATTGTATCAAGGCACAGATCTGGGGAAGGGTACTAAAATCTTTCTGCAGCATTGAAGGTTGCAATGAGCACAGTGACCTCCATCATCCATAAATGGAAGATGTTTGGAACCACCAGGATTTTTCCTAGAGCTGCCGTCCGGCCAATCTGAGCGATCAGGGGTGAAGGATTTTAGTTAGGGAGGTGACCAAGAACCTGATGGTGACTCTGACAGAGCTCCAGCATTTCTCTGTGAAGAGAGGAGAACCTTCCAGAAGAACAACCATCTTTGCAGCACTCCACCAATCAGGCCTGTATGGTACAGTGGTCAGACGGAAGCCACTCCTAAGTAAAAGGCACATGACAGCCTGCCTGGAGTTTGCCCAAAGGCACCTGAAGGACTCTCAGACCAAAGGAAACAAAATTCTCTGATCTGATGAAACAAATATTGAACTCTTTGGCCTGAATGGCAAGCATCACGTCTGGAGGAAACCAGGCATCGCTCATCACCTGGCCAATATCATCCCTACAGTGAAGCATGATGGTGGCAGCATCATGCTGTGGGGATGTTTTTCAGCAGCAGGAACTGGGAGGCTAGTCAGGATTGAGGGAAATATGAATTCAGCAATGTACAGAGACATCCTTGAAGAAAACCTGCTCGAGAGAACCTCAGACTGGGATGAAGATTCATCTTTCAACAGGACAACGACCCTAAGCAGCCAGCCAAGATAACAAAGAAGTGGCTACGGGACAACTCTGTGAATGTCCTTAAGTGGCTCAGCCAGGGCCCAGACTTGAACCCGATTGAACATCTCTGGACAGGTTTTCGAAATATCAGAAGGATAATGGAGAATCGAATACGAGGGGTTTGATTTAATAATTGATTCCTTTTTTTTTTTTTTGGAATGGGAGGGGGGATTATCATGAATGCAATATTTATATGCAATATTTACAAGTGATGTTATACATTAATGTTGATCTTTCTTGTTATAATGTGAAATTCATATGAATATGGAAAAATTAATAAAATATGAATATAAAAAATAATGAAAAGAACCTCTCTGAAGAGATCTAAAAATGGCTGTACACCCTATCCAACCTGATGGAGCTTGAGTGGTCCTGCAAAAGAAAAAATGGGAGAAATTGCCCAAAAAAGGCTTAAAGCTGTAATTGGGGCCAAAGGTGCTTCAACAAAGTATTGAGCAAAGGCTGTGATACGTTTGTACATGGGATGTTTTTCATTTTTTATTTTAAATACGTTTGCAAAGATTTCAAACAAACTTCTTTTACGTTGTCAATATGGGGTATTGTTTGTAGAATTTTAAGGAAAATAAATTTAATCCATTTTGGAATAAGGCTGTAACATAAAATGTGGAAAAAGTGAAGTGCTGCGAATACTTTCCGGATGCACTGTACATAAACATATAGCAAAACAAACATTTAAATGAAGACCAAAAAATGGAGGTATATATTCTGGGGTTGTGTGTTATTTAAGTACTACAGGTACTTGTATAGCGCTGTCAATTCTTGCAGCAATTTACATATACACTGTATTGTCAGAAGTATTGGGACACCTGCCTTTACACGCACATGAACTTTATTGGCATCCCAGTCTTAGTCCGTAGGGTTCAATAATGAGTTGGCCCTCCCTTTGTAGCTATAACAGCTTCAACTTGTCAGGGAAGGCTGTCCACAAGGTCAGGCACTGATGTTGGACGAGAAGGTCTGGCTCACAGTCTCCACTCAAATTCATCCCAAAGGTGTTCAGTCGGGTTGAGATTAGGACTCTGTGCAGGTCAGTCAAGTTCCTTCACCCCAAATTCGCACATCCATGTCTTTATGGACCATGCTTTGTGCACTGGTCCAAATCATTTGGTGTAGGTGTGTTTTTCAGGGGTTGGGCTTGGCCTCTTAGTTCCAGTGAAGGGAACTCTTAAGGTGTCAGCATACTAAGACATTTTGGACAATTTTACGCTCCCAACTTTGTGGGAACAGTTTGGGGATGGCCACTTCCAGGTCTAACATGACTGCGCACCACTGCTCAAAGCAAGGTCCATAAAGACATGGGTGAGCGAGTTTGGAGGAACTTGACTGGCCTGCACAGAGTCCTGACCTCAACCTGACAGAAAACCGTAGGGATGAATTAGAGCTGAGACTGTACGAGGAGGTGAGCTAGATAGGGGGAGACCTGTGGATGTGCTGTATCTGGATTTTGCTAAGGCATTTGAGTTCCCCACAAACGCTTAATCTACAAACTAAGTTCTGCAGGCACCGACCATAAGGTTTGTTCTTGGATAGAAAACTGGTTACAGGGGCATGTCCAAAGGGTGGTGATAAATAACGCATACTCAGACTGGTCTGGAGTGGTAAGTGGAGTCCCCCAAGGCTCAGTCCTGGGACCAATTTTGTTTAATTTATTCATAAATAACATTGAGGATGGAATCATTAGCTCAATCTCAGTTTTTGTGGATGACACAAAAATAGGCAGGGCAATAGCTTCTCATCAAGATATAGAAATCTTACAGAATGACCTTAACAGAATAACAGAGTGGTAAGGTATTGCAGAGTAAGGTATTGCACTTGGGAGGGGGTTCTAGAAAAAGATAGACTAAGCAATAACATGCAATGTCAAGCTGCAGCTGCCAAAGCCGGCAGAATATTAGTATGCATAAGGAAGGGGATATATTCCAGAGATAAAACCATAATCCTACCACTTTATAAAACCCTGGTCTGGACACATCTGGAGTATTCTGTCCAGTTCTGGTCGCCAATCCTCAGAGGGGATGTGCTGAAACTGGAGAGAGTCCAAAGAAGGGCAACTAAACTAATTAGGGGATTGGAGGGCGTTCGCAAGCGCTTAATTTATTCTCCCTGGAGAAGAGACGCCTGAGAGGGGACATGATATCGATTTACAAATACCTCAATGGGGATCTTAGCATAGGAAAAAACGATTTAGTCTCAAGGAGTGTAAGAGGACACGTGTCCACACAATGAGATTAGAGGAGAGGCGGTTTAACCTTAAGCTATGTAAGGAGTTTTTCGCTGTAAGGGGGGTAAGATTATGGAACTCTCTTCCACAATTGGTGGTAGCTGCGGGGAGTATGGCTACTTTTAAAAGACTCTTGGACGTGCATCTCAAAGATCACAACATTCAGGGTTATGGGTAATGAATTTGTCTTTGACACACACACACCTACACAGGTTGAACTGGATGGACTGTTGTCTTTATTCAACCTCATCTACTCTGTAACTATGACTGCGAGCCAGGCCTTCTTGTTCAACATCAGTGCCTGACCTCACAAATGCATTTCTGGAAGAATGGTAAACATTTTTTCATAGACATACTCCTAAACCTTGTGGACAGCCTTCCCAGAAGAGTTGAAGCTGTTATAGCTGCAAAGGGTGGGCCAACTCAATATTGGACCCTATGGACTAAGACTGGGATGCCATTAAAGTTCATGTATGTGTAAAGGCAGGCGTCCCAATACTTTTGACAATATAGTGTAAATTGTACATTCAAATAAATCCCTGCCCTCAAGGAGCTTACAATCTAACGTCCCTAACTTGCATTAATACATACACATACTAGTTATGTCTTGCCTAAAATTAAAGCTGAACTCCAAGCAAACAGTTAAATACTCAGATGATTTATACATACATGTATGTATGTATCTATGTATATACAATATACTGCATATAAGGGAGCAGCTTTACTTACTAAAGGATTTGTATATATATCCATCCAGTTCTGAGATTTATACAGCTGTGCCACATAGCACAGCCCTGCCAGGCAAAAAAAGAAGACCTTGTATCCCACTCCCTGCCTGTGACTGGGCAGTGAAAGGATACACAGCAGATGGATGAGCTAATCTGTGTCATTCTGCTGTCTTTCTCCTAGTACAACTCCATTACACCCCACCCCCTGTTGAAACTCCCCCTCCCGGCACAATTCTTTGCTCATTCCTTCAAATCCTCACTCCCAACACAAATCCTCTTCCTGCCTTCAAACTCCCCTCTCAGCACAACCCCCCCCCCCCAGCATAAATCCTTTTCCATCATAAATCGCCCTTCCCATCACAAATCCTCTTCCCCCAAAATACCATTTCCCAGCACAAATACTCCCCACCCCCAAACCACGTGTACCAGCATAAATCATCTTCTTGCCAAAATCCGCCCTCCCAGTTCAACCCCCCCTCCCTTTTCAAGCCCCCCTCCCAGAAAAAATTCTCCCCCCTCCCAGCACATCTCCCCCACCCCCTTAAATACACCCTCCTACCACAAATTGTTCCCTAAATTCCCATACTAGCACAAATCCTCTTCCCCAAAAATACCCTCTCTCAGCACAAATACTCCCCATCCCCAAACCACGTGTACCAGCATAAATCATCTTCTTGCCCAAATCCGCCCTCCCAGTACAACCCCCCCCCCCTCCCTTCTCAAGCCCCCCTCCCAGAACAAATTCTCCCCCCTCCCAGCACATCTCCCCCACCCCCCTCAAATACACCCTCCTAACAAATTGTTCCCTAAATTCCCATACCAGCACAAATCCTCTTCCCTCCCCCCCCCCAAATCCTTTTATACCCTCATGTTATTGCGTCCCCCGTACAAATCTCTCCTTCCTCCCTGAACTTACAAACCTCAAATACACAATGAATGCCTGGAGACTTTCTTCCTCCCATACTGCTCTTCTTGTTTTGTCGTGTGACATGGAGGAGCCATAGAGGAGCCTAGGCACAGCTTCCCTAAGCTCTAAAGTCATTTCCGAGTGATCAGGGTGACCATGGTGGCACCCAGGACATATTACAGAAGATGAGAGGCATGTGTCCTGGGTGCCTGACATTAGCCATGCCCTGGCCAGCTTTACAGTCTTCCTTTAAAACCTACCACCAAGAGATGCCAACATTAAAAATAATTACAGAAAATACCTGTTGCGTAGAATTGCCCTTTAAAATACAGTTCTGCAATTGTCTACGTTCCTTAATACTGGCGACTGATCTCCCCACCTCTGGTTACATCTGTCTAACAAGGATTGTGTTCACTCTCATTCCTTTGAACTAGAACTGGAAGCAACTCTCCAGCTATAGTAAAAGCTACAAAGTGGATATTGCACATCTATGCTTATTATTCCTTAAAACTGCGTTTAAAACTCTTTTTCCTTTTAACTTCTCTGAAACTGCAAACAGTAGCCGAGAGCAACACAAACCAAGTGCCTGGGTGTCCACTGCGGATCTGAGCGCAGTTATTACCTGGAGAGGAATATCCTGTGAACATGGAAACAAGCCTTATAAGATCTGGGCAGCAGCTGAGATGGCCATGTGAACTCTGACAGACAATATGGGAAACCTTAATTGTGTAATGATCAAAAGAAAATGGCTCCCAGCAACAGAACACTTAGAACCCTCTCCACAGTCTTTCAGAGCAGAGCCAGGGCTACAGGGCAAAGCTTTAAATGTTTCTGCAATACCTCTAGCCCCCAAAACCAAAATATGATATCCTTAGAACAAAACCTCAAGTCTCTGGTGGGTTTTCCTAAGTAAACATGTTTTCTTCTTTGTTTTTGAGGGAGCACGATAAAGACCCGGAGACCTTCTTTAAAGTCCTGAGGAAACTTAAAGAGATGGAGCTGCCTTTCTCTGTGTCGGTGCTCGGGGAAATGTTTACTGATGTTCCAGGTATCTTTTTTCTTTTTTTTTTTCTTTTAATGATTGTTTTTTCGCAGTTTAACAATATATTCTTTTCTAAATGTGGTTTTCTACTGTTCTGCTAATCTAAAGAATGTACAGGCTCCCTGGGGTAACTGGCAGAAGATTTCTCCATTTTGAAATATCCCATTCTTCAGTTTGACGCACATTATGAAAACTTCTTATTTTGTATTTCTGTCCATAGAACATGTTGGACTGACTCTTAAAGAAGAGATGGTCCTTCTGTGTTTATTTAGGGAAGTAAGGATATTTCTCTCTTCTTTGGCAAATGCATTTAATAGATTAAATGCTGGTTGAACCTGTATGCTGAGCTTGTTTTAGATAAATTGGGACCCTTAGCAGGAAAAAAATCCTTGCCCCCCTTTGTGTCTTTCTACCTTTTTGACTTTACTACCTGTAACGGATACCCGGATGGTGAGAGGGTATCAGCCGTTGGAGACGTCCTTTTTCCTGGCAAGTCCCTGTGTAGTAATGGAGTAGTATAATCCCAACCATAAGATCCATAAGAGGAGAGTCAGGTTCAGCTGTTGAACGACCGGGTAATAATGCAGTAAAATCCCCCTCCAGGAACGAGACAACGCTACGTTTTGAAGGGTCAAGAAAAACTGTTTATTGAAACAAGAATACAGGCTTTTATACACCTGGGGAGTATATCAGACACTACTTAAACAATGGCCCGACATCCACCCAGACAAATAGGTAGGGTCATTACCACACTTAACAAAAGCTGCCTCAGCCCAAATCAACATAATGTAGACAAAAGCCCTACGTTAATCAGCAGACATTCTGTCTCTAGGGTGGCCATACCTTGACTTCATGGAATGTCCATATAAGGAGTCACTTCCTGGGGCTCACAGTGCAAAGAGAGGTATGATAGCAGGGAGTGTAAATAACCGAATGGTTGCTGGTAAATCCTTCACACACATGAACCAGGTAAGCACAAATATTCTCTGTCAAAGGCAATGTTCTGTTACACTACCTTTTCTGAATTTTTACTGAATACAAATTTTAACAGAACCTGAAATACTACACCGTTAGGGCTCATTTACCTTTGCTTCAACTTTAACACACAATAAAGTGCCTTCAGCTTCAACATGCTTTTATGATGTGTGTTTTGTTGCTTCTGTGATGCTTTTTTTTTTTTGAAGCTTTAATGAAGCCTGACAAATGCCCTGTGTGTGTTGATTTTCTATTTGGTTTAAATGGGCCCAGTAGAATCCCAAACTCATTAGTACCCCTGTTCAGGAAGTCCCCAGCTTATTAATACCCTTGTTCAGCAGATCTCCAAGCTTATTAGTACCCACGTTCAGCAGATCCTCTGCTCAGTAGTACCCCCAGCTCTGCTAATCCCCCACTCAGTAGTAAACCCCAGCTCAGCTGATCCTCCTCTCTCTCAGGTGCCTGCTCACCCCCTGCTATTTTGCTCCCATACTGCTCACCACGTGTGACAACTGCTAGTTTCTCCTGCTCTGGTCCCCTAGCAATGCTGATCTTCTGCCACTCAGTCCTCTCTCCAGTACCCACTCACCTGGTATAGTGTTCACATGTTGCATACCACGTGTGTCCTCTTCTAGTTGCTCTACTCCAGTCCAGACCCTGCTCACCTTCCTTCTGCTCCACGCTGCACACCAGATGTGATGTCTGTACCAGACACTTCCAGAATATAAACACATGAACTAGAAGTGACTGTTAATGCCATCTTTCTGGTTCACTTGTTGGTTTTCCAGTGCATCCTGGGATATCTCATTCCTGCAATATCTCTGGTTGGTTTTCCAGTGCATTCTGGGATATCTAATTCCTGCAATACCCCCAAAGCAAAGTGAAGCTAACACCAAAAAAAAAAAAATAGCCCCCGTAAAAGCTTGTCATAGACTTCTATTGGAGGCTTTGGAGATGCTTTGAAGCACCAAGAAAGTGACATGTGTCATAAATTAGAGGTTAACGTCTGCTATATGTGGCCACATCCCTATATAACTATAGAAAAAGAATCCCACTCATGCGGGCTCAACCCTGCGCCAGGCTATGTGCATCCAAAGCCCTGACCTCCGCTCTCTCCTTTCATGATTTGACTGACAGCAGCAAGAGCAAATGGCTCCTGCCCCCCCACCCCGAAGCACCTTGTCCTCATTACCCTGGGCTGGAGTTGTGGGGGTCTGCGGGCAGGGGGCTTATTGAAATCCAGAAGTCCCCCTTATTAAGGGGGCCCTCACATACCGCCCCCCCCCCAAAGTGAATGAGTATACCCATTCACTAAAGATGTGTAAAAAGTGAAAAAGGACCATAAACAAGTTTTTGACAATTCCTTTATTAAAAAAAAATACAGTGTCCCCCCATGTAGATCCAGCTCACGACACCCGCCACACTGCCGAACCTGGGAAAAAAAACTCTGATCTCGTCTACCGTTTCCTGCGGGCTTCCTGTTCCTCCATCTGACATTTTTTGAATAGCTAAGAGGTGGGTTCAGCGGTTGACCCCACCCATTGTGACATCACCGACCAGGGCATGCTGGGTTGATGACGTCACCAGGTGACATCAGGTGGCCCCACCCCTAACCTATATAAGAAATGGCAAATGGAGGAGCAGATTTTGACAAGGCCGGAGGGTTTTTTTTTTTCTTTTTTTGGGTGCGGCGGGCGGCGTGAGATGGATCTACATCGGGGGACATTGTTTTTAATTTTTTCAATAAAGGAATTGTCAAAACTCGTTTACTGTCTTTATTTACTTTTTACACATTTTTGATGATAGGGTTGGGGTAAAGGGGGCTTCCAGATTCCAATAAGCCATTTGCCCACAGACCCCCACAACCACAGCCCAGGGTTGTTGGGAAGAGGCCCTTGTCCCCATCAACATGGGGACAAGGAGCTATGGGTTTGGAGGGGCCCCGCCCTGCCCCAAAGCACCCACCCCACATGTTGAGGGCATGTGGCCTGGTACAGTTCAGGGGGGGGGGGTCGCTCTCCCCCACCCCCTCCCCTTTCCAGGCCTTACAGGCTGCATGCTCAGATAAAGCTCAGATAAAATGGATTGTAGAGGGGGACCCCATAAAGTTTTTTTTGTTTGTTTGTTTTTTTTACCTTTGGTGTGGGGTTCCCCTAAAATCTATACCAGACCCGAAAATATTGAATTCATTAGAAAATGAATAAACAAAATGTAATGAAAACAAAACAAAAATGTCACGAATTCCAAAACCACACTAAACTAATTCCAAAACTTTACAAAATTTGGTGCCTATTAGCACTGTTTTTTACTTATACACTTGTCACATTACATACACATACAAGCATATATGCTGCTCAAAGAAAATGAAAGGAACACTTTTAAAACACATCAGATCTCCGATCCCCGCTGAGCAGGCGGATGACAGCTCCGTCTCTGCTCTGTGTGCGGAAATGGAGGTGTCAGATCCCCGCTGTCCTCTATGGGGGAATTGGATGAGAATGGACCACCTGTCCGTTCTCATCAGATCCAATTCGCCAAACGGATGGAAAATAGGGTTTCCAACCTTCCGGATTTGACGGATAGGATCGGATCGGATGTAAGCGGACATGTCTCCGCTGACATCCGCTGCCCCATAGAGATGCATGGGGCATCAGCCTGAAAAACTGACAGGCAGATCTGAATGGTCCGCATGTGTGAAAGGGGCCATAGGGGTGTTTGCGGGTGGTTAATTTCATAGTAATTTCAAGAGAATGCCCAGCGCTTCAGGAACATTAATAGAAAGTGAGATCCTGCAGATGACTTTCCAAGCCTCTCACCAGATTTCCATTCCACTTATCCAATAAATTAATTCAATAATTAAATTAATCCAATAAACTGTCTCCTTTATTCACGTTTGCCTCCCAAATATTTTTACTCATCGCATGTGAAGCCCAAAAGAAACTCATATAGTGTGGGGTTTTATAAATAAATTGAAACAAATATATCTGTATTGTGCTCACATGTGAATATACCAACATCAGTGCACCACCAGTGGTAAAATGTTCCACCAACCACTTGTGCAGTCTCTTACGAAATAATCAAAAAATAACTAATTCAAAGCGCATATCCTTTCATTCCAGGTAGGTTAGCGGATCAACAACCCTTGGTGTTCTTCCTCTAGGTATATCTCAAAAGAAAATTTCTCAAAATAGTGTGATACTGTAAAGATTAATACAGCAAACCATATGAATAAATAAATCATGTACACATTTCAATCATTAATAAAGTGCAGGCCTGTGATTTCCACACCACGTGCCAGCTTAACGTGTACTAACCCCTTACCAGAGGTAGGCCCTTTAGGACAAAAAATATGTTAATCCTAAATCTCTCTTATAATCCTCTCAACATTAATACCAAGCATAAAGTGCAAATCTGTGATTTCCACACGCCTGCTACCTTTATATGTGCTAAACACCTTACCAAAATGGATCCTTTAAGGCACAAGGTATAGTAATCTAAAGTCAGCCAAACATGGTTCGAATCGAGATTCAAACCGTTTATTTGCATGCTGAATGTACCAAGTTGATCGATTGATCAACTTAGGTACAACTAGCCTGCCAGATTCTCTTGCGATAATCACTGTCTTTTCCTGGCTGGGATGGCTCTCCACGCAACAACTACCCCCTCTCCGCCCCCCGCCAGGAGCAGACTATTGCTCAGTGGGAGGAATTCCCATGTCAGCACTGTCTGTGTTGATGGGGGAATCGTGCAAATGTCTTTCCTGTGAAATTCTCCAGTTTGTGGCTGGTCTAAAGGCCCGTACACAGGATAAGAAAATCTGAAGGGAAATTTCGTCCGACGAACGATCTGACGATTTTAGGATTGTTGGTATGGTGCTTTCGACAGCCAACTCTGACTTTTCGGCCGAAAAAATCCTGATGTGCAGGCTATAAAATTTTTATCATCCGTCAACACAACGTCCAATTTTCATCTCATTAGTACAGTTTTTAAGCCTCTCTCCTGGTCTTCTCAGTATTCAGCCTCCCCATTGATCAGTAGTTTAAGGTCATGGAGAAAGCAAAAAGAGCTCATAGTGTATAAAATCCTATTAGGATCTTTAAAAAAAAAAAAAGAAATAGCGGGTTTCTTATCGTGTCAGCAGTTTGGCAGGACTTTTAATGTTAATTGTTCAAAAATAGAGTTTCTAGTGAACCTATAGCATAAACTCATATCTAACTTTTGTGTCCCTCCTGATACAACAATTCATGGTTGCAGATCAATTGGTCCTGTGGCATCTACCAAAGGGACTTGAGGAAGTGGCACTTAGGCAGAGCCAAGCAATTAGCAGTTCTGCCTTGACACTAAATTTCACGTTTGGCAGAGACCATGTGACTGATTTCTGTGCAGTGGTCACATGGTTGGCCATTAGCGGAAATCTGAAGAACTGTCTCCTTCACAATTTTTTTTTTTTTTTTTGGCGACTCTGGTGGGACTCCTTCACAAATTTTAGCTGTTATTTATTTTTATAGTGTTGTAAGACCATTTTAAGGTTTGCAGCAGAAAGAAGGTAGCCGTGTTGGAGGAATTATGGAAACCATAGGAAAAACTGACATACAACACGGGGTTGCTCTAAAATGTGCACTGTAGGCCACATTCTTAGCCAAGTGTCAGGTCAAATGTAGATGGAGGTGCTTCTGAAAGCAGTCAAGCCTTCCCAGTAGAAGTAAAACATTTACTGACACTAAGTCTATCATTACACACTAAACAAAGCTGGAATGTATATACCCAGCGAACAGTCAGAAGCTAGCATTATATTTATACCAAGCATGACAGATCGGCATTGTATATTTATCATAGTGAGGCCTTCGCATTATGCTTTTTACTAACACTAGACAATATGCAGCTGATAAAATACCAGTAAAAGCACCACATTCTTTATTTGATTTCAGCCCCATGTTTTCCTTCTAGTGCCTTGACTTTGTTTAGCAGCTTTTTTTGTGTCGGTGGCCATCTGCAAATTCTCCAGAACAAACAGGAGCTAGAAGCCCACAATACCTGAGCCTTTACTGCTGTAACCCCCATGGAGTCCCCAATTGTCCTAAAACAAAGCAAGAATGTGGGATTTACTTTGGCAGTGCTGGGAATGTCTTTAAAAGCTTCAGGTAATACATGAGCCTATGGTTGGTTCTAATCTAGCTTGGCTTGCTTGCTGTCTTGCCTCTATGACCTTCAGTTATGTGAGCCAATGAGAGATGAGGTATAGTATAATGAATTGATCTGCAATGTCCAGGTTCCTTAGTGTTTTGTGCAGATTCCATCTAATTTCATTGAGCCCCCTTTTATTTCCGTTAAATGGCCAGTGTGGATGATTGATCACTTGTCCACTCTTTGCTTGACTGTTGACCTGCAGATCTGAAAGGAATGTGCGCTGCTTGATTTGACACGCTTTCTCATAGTTTTGTCCCCTTTCTGTCAATAATACTGGCACTCTTTATCTGATGGCTGTGGCTGGAATCTGTAACTCTCCAGCACACTGCTGGATTCTACAGGTTGCCTCAGCCTGACCTAAAACTAAGGTTCCTTTCAACTTTTCTTTTTGGTGCTTAGAGTCCTGCTAGTCTCTTGGGTTTTAAACCACAATTCTAGGCAACGTGTAAAATCACTCAGCTATTGTTATCCAGATTACATAGCAGCTGTGCTAGTCAGATTGTCTTTTACATTTTCCTAAATCTGGATCTGAATTTAATGCATCTAAATTCATCAGTCTTCCTTCAATACTATCCACTTCCTCCATCTGTGTGGGGCTGCATCATCTTGCTACATGATCCTGTGCTTGCCCCTCTTTCAAGCTCCAGTGAAACTTTTATAACTTTTATAAAGCTTTAGGGTCTTGCACATGGGGCCCAAAAAATGCTGCTTCTAAAGGAGATTTGCAGTTTTTTTTCTCCTGCCTGTGGAAGTAGCTCAATGTTATCCTATGTGTCCATGAGGCATATTTGAAAGGTAGAGTTTAGAGGCAAGACAAAAAAAAAAAAACATCACAAGTGCAATTTTGATTAAAGTTTTCAAGCATAAGAAATCCTAGAGTTTAGGTGCATTCAAGGTTTTCAAGTGTAAATTGATTATTATGAAAAATGAGCAGAAGGGAATTTTTCGAAAAAAAAAAAAAAAAAAACGCTTATTAAGCAAATGCCCATAAACTCTCCTAAACTCATGTGCAATACAAGCTACATTTGGGCTTGGTTCACACTGCCGTTACCTGAAAGTTGTGCGACTTACAGTACGACTTTGCCAGGTGACTTGCTGGCGACTTGAGTGCTACTTTGATGCAACTTTTGGAAATGCCTGGGTAACCTTTCCGTAATTTCCGATCCAAATCACATCAATATAGATGAGGATCCAACTTGGGGTCAACTTCCATTAAAGTCTTTGGACACAAGTTGGAAAAGTTGCCTTGAAGTAGTACAGCAGGGGTGTCCAAACTTTTTTCAAAGAGGGCCAGATTTGATGAAGTGAACATGCTTGAGGGCCGACTAGTTTGACTGACATTCTTTGGACCATTAAAATTAAATGCAAATTAACTATTTTATGCAAAGTTTTTTGCAAAGGGCATAGTTTTCATTTCGTCACATGGATTACAAATCTAAACAGGTGTTAAATCACTCTGCCTTTCATATCTGAAGGCCAGATGAAAAAAAAAAAAAAAAATCCAGAAAGCTGAAATATATGTCAGGAACATTGTAAAGTACATTACATAGTATTGTAACAAAGGTTGTCTGTCAACTTTTAAGTAAAAAAAATATGAACAGGAACATAACACCAAGAATACATGTTGTGTCCAAATATATTTATAACTGATTTAGGCCAACTGACATTAACTAAGATTTTACAATGTATTCATCTCAATTCGGAGCATGCGTGCTCCGTAATCAGTCACGCAAGGGTTAACCACATATAAGCACTATATGAACCCACCGATAATGATTAATGATGGCAGCAATAATAGTCATAAATGATGCCAATGTAGTAAACAGAACATTTAAAAGTTGTATTCAAAATCAGTTCCATGTATGTTTAAAACAGCAGTACAATGACCCCCACTGGATCTTCAGTGGTGAAGCCAAAATAAGGGGTTAAAAACTCACAGCTTGGTGACCATCCATTGTGTGTGAAGGCATAAAACCAGCCAGGAACAATGCAGCAGTGTGGACAGTTGTGCCTTGCTTGGTCTGTGAGGAGATGAAAATGGAATGCCTCAATCCTGGACAGGGAAGGGTGGAAAAGGGGTCACACAATGCCCGGTATAGGAGGCAAGGAGGATCGGCGTCTGTAGCTGTCCTGATCACCCACGTGGCGCTGGTCCTGTCATACTTTATTTGTGTTTTTAGTGCTCCCTAATCAGGCTAAGTCTGAGGCCATCATGGGCAAGGGATATAAGCTGGCGGGGGCAGGCAGTGGGTGTTAATAGTGTATTCACAAGTAACAGGAAAAACCGGAATTGGATGCAGCGGGCCGAGATGGACCATCATTTTGAGTATAAGTCATTCAAAACAGTAGCATATATAAGAGGATGTATAAAATGAATGGTAAAAGAACTAATATGGCATAAGTGCATTGAAAGATCCAAAGATCCCGGGGGTCCTGAGCAGCGCTCGGGGATTCACAGGGGCCACAACAATAGATTTTTCCAAATTACCTGTGGGGCCGTATTAAAGCGGACTTTAAACATGCCTATGGTACAGGAAACTTTTCTAAAGTCGGAGCGACTTCAATAGTGCTGATTAAGACAGCTCTCATTGACTAACATGGGAATTCATGTCATGCAACTTGGGGTCTCACAAGTCAGATCCCAAGTTGTTGCATTGTAAAACGAGCCTTATGCTGCTTTTTCTGTCAGAGGTTCTGGCATTTTTTTCTGCTCCTAGTGTGCATGGACCCCCTTAGAAAGGGCAAGTGCTAGAATGAAGACACTGGTCTTCATTTTTGGTGATAGATTCAATGCTATACAAAAGATGAGGATGCTGTCAACTTTCAAGTCCAACCTGGGGAACTAGGAAAAGTCATTAGTCTAACGAGCAAGGACCTCTGATTCCTCCTATATTAAATTTTATTCTAACTGTACTGTCTGCTCTTATGTTGTAAAGCGCTGTGCAAAATATTGGCACTATACATAGTGCCTTGAAAAAGTATTTATACCTATTGGAATTTTTCCATATTTTGTCATGTTACAACCAAAAACATAAATGGTTTTTATTGGGATTTTATGTGATAGACCAACTCAAAATGGCACATAATTGTGAAGCGGAAGGAAAATGATAAATGGTTTTAACTTTTTTTTTTACAAATATCTGAAAGGTGTGGCGTGCGTTTGTATTTAGTCCCCTGAGTCAATACTTTGTAGAACCGCCTTTAGCTGCAATTACAGCTGCAAGTCTTTTTGAGTATGTCTTTACCAGCCGCCTTTTGCTGCAATTACAGCTGCAAGTCTTTTTGGGGATGTCTCTAAGAGCTTTGCACATGTAGAGAGTGACATTTTTGTCCATTCTTCTTTGCAAAATAGCTCAAGCTCTGTCAGATTGGATGGAGAGCGCCTGTGAACAGCAGTTTTCAAGTCTTGCCACAGATTCTCAATTGGATTTAGGTCTGGACAGCCATGTCTTGGTAGGATTGCAGTTGTGCCATACTCTTTCCATTTTCGGGTGATGGATTGAACAGTGCTCATTGAGATGTTCAAAGCTTGGGATATTTTTTGTAAACTAACCCTGCTTTAAATTTCTCCACAATTTTTATACCTGACCTGTCTAAAATGTTCATTGGCCTTCATGATGCTGCTTGTTCACTAAGGTTCTCTAACAGACCTCTGAGGGCTTCACAGAACAGCTGTATTTATACTGAGATTAACAAGTTACACACCCCCTTCCTGCAGCAAGGTGGCTCGGCTGCTGTCTCCGCGATGATCTGATTTGGTTCAGAACCAATCAGTCATCAGGTCCAGGCCAAGATTTATGGCCTGGACCTGGTGATGGGTTCTAACCAATGACAGACCCTCCTGTGCCTGTGTAATGTAAACACAGGCACAGGAAATTATCCAATCTTCTCTCCTGAAGCCCTTTTCGGTTCCACCGTCAGAGGAGAAAGCACCAGACAGTGAGTACACAAGCACTACACTGACACCTGTACACATAGGCATATTTCACTCCCCAAATTACCCTTTCACTCTCTGTCACAGTGTCACTATATACATTATACAGATAATTTACTGATCACTGTATTGGTATTACTGGTGACGTCAGTGTCGGCAGCAGTTAGTGGTAGTTAGTGTCTGTCCCAGGTAGGTTTAGGGTACCCACCATATACCCCCTAATGAAGATTTAACACCCTGATCACCCCCACTTACTTCCTTCACTGCCCTGTCACAGTGTCACTATTATAGTGTACAGATCTTTTTTCTGACTACTGTATTAGTGTCTCAGGTGATGTTAGTTAGCATCAGAGATGTATAGTAACTAAGTAGAACTACTTCACTACTGTACTTAAGTACCGAAAGGCGGTATCTCTACTTTCCTAGAGTAGAATTTTTTTCTCCTACTTCCACTTTTACTTCACTACATTTTTTCGATGATTTCAATACTTCTACTCCGATATTTTTTTTTTGTGCTGCATAGTTACTCGTTACTATTATAAAAATTACCACTGCCAGAACAGTAGATGGCAGGTTTCATGAAGCTCAAAATGTGTATTATCAGCGCATACGAAAATAAATGCTACTGTATGTATAAATAAAAGCTGCATTTGAAATAATAAAAAACAATATGATGTTCAAACTTTTGACTTCTTTCTTTAATAACTACATAACACAGTACTGGTACTTTTACTTTCAGTACTTGAGTAGCAATTTTTTTTCAAAACTACTGGTACTTTTACTTTCAGTACTTGAGTAGCAAAATTTTTAAAAAAACTACTTGCAATACTTAAGTACAAAAAATGTTGAATACTTCAGTACTTCTACTCAAGTCACTTTTTGACTGAGCACTTCCTCTTCTACTCGAGTCACTTTTTGATCGAGCACTTGTACTTTTACTCAAGTATGGGTTTCTAGTACTTTATACAACTCTGGTTAGCATCAATCCAGGACAGCGTCAGATTTCCCGCCACATATTTAGTAATACATTTTAACCCTTTGATTGCCAGTGACACACACACTAAACACCTCCATTACTAGTATAGTGTCTGAGTGGATCAATATCTTTTTGATCAAATCAGAACTATACTAGTGTCCCCAATAATATAGTATAGTGTTCCCAAAACACAGCGTTAGCAGGATCAGCACCGACACCTGCCCACACCTGCGTTTAGCCCCTCCGCCCAGCCGCCAGGAAGTGCAGTATCAGCAGATTACTGTCACTTCCGATACACAGTACACTAAACCGCAGAATTAGCAGAGTCAGGCCTGATCTATGCTAGCACTTGCACTGACCCAATTCATTATATGCCCGTGTTCTCTGCTGCCATGGCCAGTACTAGATACGAGCAAATCTTGTGGTTCATGCATTTCAATGACAATGAAATCCTCGGGGATGACCCTGGATATGACCAGCTTCACAAAATTCGGCCCCTCGTAAATCACTTTAACCAAAAATTTGCAGCCTGGTATACGCCCCAACAAGCTGTCTGCGTTGATGAGTACTTGAATAAATTTTCTGGCCGCCTTGTTTTCAAACAGTTTCTCCCCAGCAAGAGTGGCAGATATGGGGTCAAGATGAATAAGCTCTCTGACAGGGCAACAGGATATACATGTATTTTCCAGGTTTAGGAGGGGAAAAGATATCAATGTGGAGTCCTCCGACTGCTCAGACTACATAAGGAGCAGCGGCAAGGTTGTTTGGGACTTGGTGTCACCCTTATTCGGAAAAGGGGTACCATTTATACGTGGACAATTATTACACAAGCGTGACACTTTTTAGTTGCCTTTTTGATTCTGGAATTTGGGCATATGTCACCAAGCGACCTTATCACCGGGGTTTTCCCCAACGGCCTGTAGATTCCAGATTTAGATGGCGGGACTGAGCCTGCTTGATGTTTAATAAATCACTTGCAGTGACGTGGAAGGACACACGGAATGTTTTCGTTCTGTCCTATATTTACGGAGATACGACTGTCCAAATTACAACGGCGACTGGTGTTGTTGAGACGCTCCTCTGTGTCCACAAATACAACTTTAACATGGGAGGGGTGGACCTCAATGACCAGATGATGGCGCTGTACTTTATTGCTGATAAGGCCAGGCGCCGGTACAAGAAAGAGTCAATTATTCCAATTGGCTCTGCTGAATGCTTATGTGCTTTACAAAGCGTCAGGAAGAAGGGGATATTTCCTAAAATTCCAGGAAGAGATCATCAAAGTCCCTCTGTATCCAGAAGGTGCTGTGGCCCAAATTCACAATGATGCCTGCAGTTTTAGGCATCATCTTGGTATCATTTTTGACAGCCAGCGATCGGCTTTCATATAAAAGCAATCTTTTACCCCCCCCCCCCCGCTGCCTTCCCCAGTTTTCTTGGGCTCTCCTGTCCCACCAGGTAACCTGAGACTGCAGCTGGGGGTTCCATCAGCTGATCATAGAGCTGATTGGAAACCAGAATGGCTCCTATCACCTCTATGGCCTAAGATACTGGATTTACATTTAAGATTATTATGGGATTAGATTATCTCTAAACAGTTTCTTAGTGATTTTTACTGCTGGGAATTGGCATATACCTGTAAGATCTTATTTCTATTTATTTGTTAACCAGTATTCAGATTTATTGGAAGACAGACACTGGATTTATTTATTTATGTGATTCGGATTCTTTACGGATTCGGATTCACTACTTTTCTCTTCAATATCGGATAGATCTACCTATATTTGTGGCTTTTAGGCATATTATAAAATTGGAAATATATATATTTTTTAGTAGCTTCACAGCGATTGCGCGATGATGCGACTATAACAGTGTACTGCTGTTGTCTGGCATTTATCCCTAATCTTTTATTTGATCTGTTTTATATTTGAGAACTGGAAGGTGGCTTTTTATATTTATATTCTAACTGCTATTTAGACCTATTGAAAGCTAGACATTTATTTGTTTCAGGTCTTTGATTAGTTTTAAGATTCGGATTTTAGATTCGGATTCTAACATAAAATGTATTTTCTCTTACGTCCTCCGACAGTCGCCGCCTCTTCATATTCGTCACATATGGGGTATTAGACTTTGCTCCGAAGGAGTAGCTAGGCAACAGAATATGTTAACATTAAAGCTTTTAACATATCCCACCCTCAAGGGGTGGTCCCCTCAGTCAATACCCTCCTACTTCCTGCAACCATATCTCAGTTTTTTAATGTCTATCTTGTCAGGAGTGGCTGGCTTTCTCTGTGCTGGGGCTTTCTGCCCCAGACTCTTTCTTCTTTTTTGAGTTTTTGTTTGAGTTTTCTCTCTACCTTTACTTAGCTGTTCTTTTTGTCAGCGTTAGTTAGTTCTTCTGATGAAGAGGATCATGCGGGCTGGGTCTCGGGCTGATCCCCCTGGTCGCAGGTCGTGGGTCAGTGGCTTCCCAGCCTGCCATCGAGCGTTCAGCCAGGTAACGCTCCTGGCACAGTGAACGACCCATCCCTGTTCGGTGCAGGGATGATTGGTGAGGTGGCTACCTCACTGGACGCTGTGCGGTTTCTTAACCCTCATTCTGTGCGTCTTGTATGCGACTCTCCCTGCCTCATGTGCAGCGGCTTGTTCGCCTGTGCGGGTCCCCCACGCCATGTGAGGTAAGTGTATTTATGTGGGGACCTGTCTGTCTGGGGGGGTGTCAGTCTGGGACTGTGTAACCTGCCTCTATTCACACTGTTTGTCTCCCTATCTCTCGGCTGCATGCTGTGGGCTGCAAGGGGGGGGGGGGGGAGCTGTGTGACACTGTGTGTGTCAGCCTGGGCAGTGTGAGAAGCTGTGTGCTGTGGGGCATGTTTTATGGCATGTTTGGGCATTATACAGCGATCGCTGCGGCGATCTGACATGTGTTCTTATACATGGATGACATGTGTGCATTACTGCACTGTGGAGCGGCGGTTTCGGCGCCAAACGGCGCCATTTTGCCTACACTCGCTCCGGCCGCATGTTTTACATGCATGGCGGCCATTTTCTTGTAGCCTCCATAGGCTTTCATAGAGCGCCCTGGCAGCATCACTTCCTCTTCTCCTGGAACACCGATCGAGGCAGCAGCAGCGGCGAGGGTCTCCTCAGATTTTATCCTTCTGTTCTTGCTATCCATTGCCTGTGTTCAGTTTGAATATTCCCTGTGGGGGTCTCATTGTGCTTGAGTGTGGTGCGGTGGGCTGCGCTCGCCGCGCTTGCTTAAAGGGGCAGTTAACCCTTTATTATCCGGCATTATAGGGGCAATGGATTCTCAGGAGGGCAAATTTCCTACCGCCCTGGTGGAAAGCCAGGGGACCGCTGTTTCCCCCCCAGGGGGGGATTTAGCCACTATTGTGGCTGGCCTTGCTGCTCAGGTGCAGATGCTGGTGGCTGCTCAATCTACTAAGAGACCCAGAGTTGCTCTTTCCTCTGATTCTGAGGGTGAAGGTGATGGGGCTGTTATGTCGGGGGCCTCCTTATCGGGGTCCCGCTCCTCCCTAGATCTAGTGGGGTCCGAGGTGGAGGCTGAAGTTGAGGGGGTTGATAATTCTCCCCCTGGCTCGCCTGAAGAGCTTGCAATCATGGATGAATTGATTGCTTCCATAAAGCAAACTCTGCGTTTGCAGGATGAAGTGTGTCCCCCCGCTGCCTTGGCGGCCTATGGGACGCAGAGAAAACGCAGGACGCCGCAGGTTTTTCCCTGCAATGATGATTTTCAGTGCGCTGTTAAGGAACAATGGCGCAATCTGCGCAAACCTTTTGCTGTACCAAGTAGGTTCAAGCTGCGTTATCCTTTCTCGCCTTCCACTGATGAAAGGTGGTGTGTGCCTCCCCCAATGGATCACGCAATTGCGGTTTTAAACAAGGCCACTGCGATTCCTGCAGAGGATTCCCCTGTGTTCCGTGATGCCACGGATAGGAGATTGGAGTCTCTTGCCCGTCATACTTATTCTGTTACGGGTTCTATGCTTAAGGCTCTGTTTGCTTCTCTCATGGCGGCCCAGGCGATCGCAAGTTGGACGCAGATGCTTAGGCGCGTCCTAGTGGCCGATTCGGCCTCGCCGGCGACCCTGGATATGGTGGATCAAATCCACCAGGGTGTCATGTATCTGTGTGATGCGGACCTGGACCTGGTTCCGTTGGCTGCACGTGTGCACAGCGTGGCGGTGTTGTCTCGCCGCCTGGTTTGGTTGAAATGTTGGTCGGTGGACCAGTCCTCACGTAAGACCTTAGCCAATCTACCTTATGATGGGTCTCGCCTTTTTGGGGAGTCCTTGGATGTGTTGATTAAGGGGATCACCGGGGGTAAGAGCACTCTCTTGCCCCATTTCCCCAAGGCTAAGGGGGCTTCTGGGAAGAAGCATGCTAATTTTCGGCCCCCTCAGGGGTCCTTTCGTGCCTTTCGGCCGCACTACAAGGGCAAGCCGTTCAAAGGTCAAGGCTCTCAGAAGAAGCCCTGGTCTGGTAAACAGAAGTCCGGTCAATCCGGATCTGCAGCCCATAACAGTGCGGCCTGAAGGGGCGCCCTCACCCAGTATTGGGGTGGGGGGACGCTTGCTCGGTTTTCTTCAGCCCTGGTCGGCCCGTGTGCGGGAAAATGGGTTCAGGAGATCGTTCGATCTGGTTACAAGATCGAGTTTCTCTCTCGGCCGGAGAGCAGATTTTTTCCCTCAAATCTTCAATTGTCTCCAGAGCGTTTGCGGGACCTGCACCTGGCGGTGCGGGACCTGAGGGCTCAGGGAGTGGTGGTTCCGGTGCCTCATCGGGACAGATTTCGGGGGTTTTATTCCAATCTGTTAACCGTGCCCAGAAAGGAGGGCAAGGTTCGTCCAATTCTGGACTTGAAGGCTCTGAACCGCTCTGTGCGGGTTCGCAAGTTCCGCATGGAATCCCTGCGGTCGGTGGTGGCTGCCCTGGTTCCGGGGGAATTCATGGCCTCCATCGATTTGAAGGATGCGTATCTTCACATCCCCATTTTCAAGGGTCACCAGAGGTACCTTCGATTTGCCATTGCGGAGGATCACTACCAGTTCGTGGCGTTGCCTTTTGGTCTCGCCTCGGCTCCGCGGGTCTTCACCAAGGTGCTTGCACCGGTTCTGGCATTGTTGAGAGCCCAGGGCATTCCTGTCCTGGGGTATCTGGACGACATTCTGGTTCGGTCTGCGACCAGCCAGGGTCTGGAGGAGGACCTGTCTGTCATGATGCAAACTCTGCAGGAGTTTGGTTGGACGATAAATTATCCAAAGTCGACGCTGAGTCCGTCGGTTCGTCTTCCCTACCTGGGAATGATTCTGGACTCGGTACAGGCGAAGGTCTTCCTGCCGGAAGACAAACTCAGGACTCTCCAGGAGGAAGTCAGGTCCCTCAGGGACGTTCCGCACTCGTCTCTAAGGACGTGCATGAGATGTCTGGGATTGATGGTCTCGACTTTCGAGGCGATTCCCTTCGCCCAGTTTCACACGCGGGGTCTCCAAGCGGAGATCCTGTCCATGTGGGACGGGCGACCTCAGTCTCTGGATCTTCCAATCTCGTTGAGTCATCGCACCAGAAGAGCCCTTCTGTGGTGGCTCCAGTCCCCGATGGTGTCCGGGGGCAAGTCGTTTCGTCCTATCTCGTGGACGGTAATCACCACGGATGCCAGCCTGTCGGGCTGGGGAGGTGTTCTGGGCGTTCTGTCCACCCAGGGGACTTGGTCGGAGGGGGAGTCCTCCCTTCCGATCAACATTCTGGAATTGCGTGCGATCAATCTCTGTCTTCATCGCTGGACGGACCGGCTGCGGGGCTGCCCGGTTCGGGTGCAGACGGACAATGCCACGGCGGTGGCCTACATCAACCACCAAGGGGGCACCAGGAGTGCCGAGCGGCTCGAGAAGTGGCCGACATTCTGACTTGGGCCGAGACTTATGTCCCGGCGATAACGGCGGTTCACATTCCGGGGGTGGAGAACTGGCAGGCGGACTATCTGAGTCGCCAGACCCTGGATCAGGGGGAATGGTCTCTCCACCCGGCTGTCTTCCAGATGTTGTGCGCGAAGTGGGGTCTTCCAGATGTGGACCTGTTCGCGTCTCGTCTCAACAACAAGGTGAGAAGGTTCGTGGCAAGGACGCGCGACCCTCGGGCAGACGCGTCGGACGCGTTAGTGACCCCGTGGCATCAGTACAGGCTGATGTACGCATTTCCACCGATTCAGTTGCTGTCCAGGTTCCTTCGCAGGTTACACTCGGAACGCAGCACGGTGATTCTTGTGGCACCGGACTGGCCTCGCCGGTCCTGGTACGCAGACCTCGTGAATCTGGCGGTCGAGGCAGTCTGCCTCTTCGAGACGATCTCCTGTCTCAAGGACCGATATACCATCCTGCTTTACAGTCGCTGGCTTTGACGGCCTGGCTGTTGAGACCGAGGTCCTGAGGGAGAAGGGTCTCTCCCCAGAGGTCGTTCATACCTTGATCAACGCGAGGAAGTCTTCCTCGGGGAAGGTTTATTACCGTACTTGGAAGGCCTATTTTGCTTGGTGTGAGTCCAGGGGATTTTCTCCCCGCACTTACTCGGTTTCCCGAGTGCTGTCCTTCCTTCAAACGGGTGTCGATCAGCGTTTGGCGCTGGCTACGATAAAGGGTCAGGTGTCTGCGCTGGCCGTTCTGTTTCAACGTCCCGTGGCTTCCAACCCCTTGGTTCCTACTGAGGATACCCCAGTTTTCCGGGATCCCACGGACCGGCGGTTGGAGTCTCTAGCCCGCCATTCCTATACGGTGGCGGGTTCATTGCTCAAACCCGTTTCCGCGTCCGTTCTGGTGGCTCAAGCGGTGGCTGATTGGACTAAGATGCTTAGAAGCAATCTTGTGTCTGATGACGTGCCGCCTGCCCGACTGGAAATGGTGGATCAGATCCACCAAGGAGTCATGTATTTGTGTGATGCAGCCTTAAATGAGGCCCCCTTGGTGGCTCGCCTCTCTAGTGTTGCGGTACTTAACCAGCGACTGATATGGCTGAAGAGCTGGTCGGCCGACCAGTCCTCACGGAAAACAGTTGCTGATTTTCCCTATGCTGGCTCTCGCCTTTTTGGCGAGGCGTTGGATACCCTGGTAAAAGGCGTCACGGGGGGCAAGAGCACTATGCTGCCCCAGAACCCGAAGAACAAGTCTTTCCGAGGCAAGCGGGGTTCTGCGCCTAAATCCAATCAGGGGTCCTTTCGTGCCTTTCGGAGCCAATCCAAGGGCAAGCCCTTCAAAGCCCAGGGCAACCAGAAAAAACCCTGGGCGGGTAAGCAAAAGGCCGGCAAAGCCGGCTCGGCGAGACAATCCGCCTCTGCCTGAAGGGGAGCCCTCACCCATTTCAGGGGTGGGGGGACGTTTGCGCGGTTTCCTCCAGCCTTGGCTGCTCCGGATTTCGGACAGGTGGGTCCAGGAAATCGTTCGATCAGGTTACAAGATTGAATTCCTTTCCAGGCCGGCGGACAGATTCTTTCCCTCCAATCTCCATCTGCTTCCGGGGCGTCTGCAGGACTTGCATCAAGCGGTGCAGGACCTGCTTGCTCAGGGGGTGATTGTCCCGGTGCCTCATCTGGACAGGTTTCGGGGGTTTTATTCTAATCTGTTCACTGTGCCCAGGAAGGAGGGCAAAGTGCGTCCTATTCTGGACCTGAAAGCGCTGAACCGCTTCGTGCGTGTTCGGAAGTTTCGAATGGAGTCTCTCCGTTCGGTGGTGGCCTCCTTGAGTCCAGGAGAATTCCTGGATTCGATAGATCTGAAGGATGCGTACCTGCACATCCCCATTTTCGAGGGTCATCAGCGGTACCTTTGGTTCGTTATCGCAGAGGACCACTACCAGTTTGTGGCGTTACCGTTCGGTCTCGCTTCGGCACCCAGGGTGTTTACCAAGGTGTTGGCACCGGTCCTGGGCCTGGTGCGGGCCCAAGGCATTGCGGTCCTGGGGTACCTGGACGATCTGCTTCTGAGATTGCGTGCCAGTCAGGACCTTGTGCGCGATCTGTCCATCACGGTACAAACGCTCCAGGAGTTCGGATGGACCATCAACGTTCAAAAATCAGCGTTGTCTCCGTCGCTTCGCCTTCCCTATCTGGGAATGGCTCAGGCAAAGGTATTCTTGCCGGAGGACAAGCTCCGGACTTTGCGGGACGAACTCAGGTCCCTCAGGGACAATCTGTCCTCGTCACTAAGGACCTGCATGCGGGGCCTGGGGTTGATGGTGTCGGCCTTCGAGGCGATTCCCTTTGCCCAGTTCCACACGCAGGCTCTCCAGACAGAGATCCTGGCCAGGTGGGACAGACTTCCTCAGTCCTTGGATCTGGATGTCTCCTTGAGTCACCAGACCAGATTGGCTCTTCTGTGGTGGATCCAGTCCCCGTCGGTGGCGGAAGGCAAGTCTTTCCGCCCGTTGGTGTGGACAGTGGTTACCACGGACGCCAGCCTGTCGGGCTGGGGTGGAGTCCTGGGCAACCTGTCTGCCCAGGGCACTTGGTCGGAGGAGGAATCCTCCCTCCCGATAAATGTGCTGGAACTACGAGCGATAAAACTCTGTCTCTTCCAGTGGTCGGACCGTCTCCAGGGCCTGCCTGTTCGCGTACAGACGGACAATGCTACCGCGGTGGCTTACATCAACCACCAGGGGGGCACCAGGAGTGCTCGAGCGACCCAGGAGGTGACCGATATTCTGTCTTGGGCCGAGACTCATGTCCCGGCGATCTCGGCATTTCACATTCCGGGTGTGGAAAATTGGCAGGCCGACTATCTGAGCCGCCAGACCCTGGACCAGGGGGAATGGTCCCTACACCCGGAGGTCTTTCAGATGCTGTGTGCGAGGTGGGGATCCCCAGATGTGGATCTGTTCGCATCCCGGCTAAATCGAAAGGTGGGAAGGTTTGTGGCAAGAACCCGCGATCCGTTGGCGGACGCCTCGGATGCGTTGGTGGCCCCTTGGCATCAGTATCGTCTGATGTACGCCTTTCCTCCGATTCAGTTACTATCCCGGTTCCTTCGCAGATTGGTCTCGGAACCGCACATGGTGATTCTGGTGGCGCCAGACTGGCCTCGCCGGTCCTGGTACGCCGACGTTGTTCACCTGGCAGTGGCGCCTCCGTGGCGTCTGCCTCTGCGGGAAGATCTCCTGTCTCAAGGTCCGATCTTCCATCCTGCTTCACAGTCACTGGCTTTAACGGCCTGGCTGTTGAGACCCAGGTCTTGAAGGACAAGGGTGTATCCCCTGAGGTTATCCCTACCCTGATCAAGGCTAGAAAATCCTCCTCTGGTAAGATCTATTACCGTACCTGGAAAGCCTATTTCACCTGGTGTGAGTCCAGGGGCTTCTCCCCTCGTTCTTACTCGGTGTTTTTGGCTTTCCTCCAGTCTGGAGTGGATCAGCGCCTGGCGCTGGCCACGATAAAGGGCCAGGTGTCTGCACTGGCTGTTCTTTTCCAACGCCCTGTGGCGTCTCATTCCTTGGTGCGCACCTTCATTCAAGGTGTGCGACATCTGGCTCCTCCCAGGAAGGAGCCTTTACCTCCATGGGACTTGAACTTGGTTCTGTCCGCGTTGCAGCGTGCTCCCTTTGAAAACATCAGGGAGATATTGTTGCCTCTGCTGTCGAAAAAGGTTGCCTTTCTAGTGGCGATCACTTCGGCTCGCAGGGTGTCGGAGCTGGCGGCGTTGTCTTGCCGCTCCCCTTACTTGATAATTCACAAGGATAAGGTGGTTTTGCGACCACCCCCATCCTTCCTTCCCAAGGTGATCTCTGAATTTCACCTTAATGAGGACATTGTCCTGCCTTCGCTTTGTACGAAGCCTAAACATCCAAAGGAGATTGCGTTGCATTCCTTGGACGTTGTCAGGGCGATCAGGGTTTACCTGTCGTCTACGGAATCCTTTCGAAAGACGGATTCCCTCTTTGTCCTTCCTGAGGGATCTCGGAAGGGGGCATGGCTGCGTCCGCAGCAACTATTGCCAAATGGATCAGACAGACCATTGAGCAGGCTTACGCCTTGAAGGAACGGGTTCCGCCCTTCCCTGTTAAGGCGCACTCTACCAGGTCTTTGAGTGCATCCTGGGCCTATTGGCATCGGGCCTCGGTGGCCCAGGTGTGCAAGGTGGCGACTTGGTCGTCGGTGCACACTTTTTCCAAGTTCTACAAAGTAGACGTTCTGGCATCAGCTGATGCTTCTTTTGGCCGCAAAGTTCTCAGTGCGGCAGTGCCGTGATGGACCCTTGAATTTTTCTCTGGGTCCCTGGCTGTTGGCATTTGCTTTCCTGGGCTGTTGCTCCTGTTGAGCATTGTTGTTTTCTGTTGCCCAGTTGGTTTTCTTACGGTGCATGTAAGATTCCTTTCTCTGATGTGGGTACTGCGTTGCCTTGTCTACGGTTGCGTCTCCCACCCCTCATGTCTATACTGCTTTGGGACATCCCACCAGTGAGGACTTAGAGGAGGCGGCGACTGTCGGAGGACGTAAGAGAAAACGGAATTTTTGTAAAATCTTACCTGTAAAATTCCTTTCTCTGAGTCCTCCGACAGTCGCCGCCCCCGCCCCTCTTTTGGGGTTCTTGTTACCTACTGCTATGCTACCAAACTGAGTTGGGAGTGGTGATGCAGGGGGGGTATTGACCGGATGGGACAGCCCCCATGGGTGTGTATATGCTAATGCCTTTTGTCTTTGGACTAAGTCTATATGCCTAGCTATTCCTACGGATAGGAAGACAATACCCAACAGTGAGGACTTAGAGGAGGCGGCGACTGTCGGAGGACTCAGAGAAAGGAATTTTACAGGTAAGATTTTACAAAAATTCCGTTATTCTACTCACAAGAGTACGCTGTATACAAGCGAAAAAGAGAAAGTCCGTTCAGCTGTCCAGAGACCACAGGACCGTGATGCTTAGCTGTAACGGGCAAACTTGAAGGTGTCCATATGGCTAACGTGTTTCGAGGGAGAACCCTCTTCCTCAGAGCCGGGTTTCAGGACGCACCCCCTTCTTCAGAGCTCTGTGTGCAGCACAGTTCTAAAGAAGGGGGTGCACCCCTGAAATGCGTCAGCATGCACCATGTGAGGTCTTAAAAGCACTTGCACTTTTTACCTCATGTTATCCTTCCATTCACATGCTGAACACCTTGGTACTTTTGTGAGTGTGCATTTTATTGGCTTCCTTCCATTTTAATAAATCTCTTTTTACTCAGGTAATGCACCAGGGGCTTGCGCCTTCCCTTTCTTGTTTTTGTAGTTCCATACTGGATACCTCTATCTGAGGAGGGCTTCATCCACTGGGCATAGGACCAAGCATCCATGTGTCACTGGTTTGGCCATCCCTCTGTTAAGAACCACTTAGTGCTGGAAGTGTTTGGCTGTTTTTTCTTGTTGAACTTGGTACATTCAGCCTGCCCCATCCATGGACTGAATCTTGGCCGGTTCCTGCTGAACCCTCAGAGATTCAAACTGTCTATGGATAGCCTTAGAGTGCTTTATATTTGTTTTCTTTTTTGACACCTTTAAAAAAATAATAAAATCAGTATATTTACCCCGGCATGTCCTGAGACCAATGAAACATTAACGCAGCTATTGAAAATGCTTGGCATCTGTATTCGTTTGGGCCTGTAACCCTTGTTGCTATGTGATCTTTCTCATCGTATATACACGTTCTCTGATACATCATAGCAGTAATAAAAAAAAAAATACCTCCTCTCCTACCCTATAACAAACAATATAAATGGATATAAAAAATGTATGAATTTATATACAGGACATGTACTCTCCAAATATTTAAAGAAAATGAGTTGCTTTGTTTGTTCATTGCTGTGGGCAAAGATGCTTATTGGATTTGTTGTGGGGCTTTAATAAAATTGCTTAAAACTACTATTGCAGTCGCAAAGGGAAATTTTTCATCTCATACAGGTCTAGATTGGTGTGCATCATCCTCTATATTGGCTTCGCATCCGAAGAGAGTCATTTGTTTATGAGGATAATTAATCAGAAAGTCTGTACTCTGTCATGCAGCATTAAATGTTCTGCCACTAACAGTCATAGGGAAAGCTGCATTCTATCTATCTATCTATCTATCTATCTATCTATCTATCTATCTATCTATCTATCTATCTATCTATCTATCTATCTATCTATCTATCTATCTATCTATCTATCTATCTATCTATCTATCTATCTATCTATCTATCTATCTATCTATCTATCTATCTATCTATCTATCTATCTATCTATCTATCTATCTATCTATCTATCTATCTATCTATCTATCATCTCTGTACACCTACTATGTTATAAGCTATCCCCAAGGGAATCTGTGACCATACACTGTACATTTATAAGGTCATGAAACCTTATATTCTTAGATCCTTTTGTAAGCTTTATAAGCTATCCTATGTATGTATCTCTCTTGTCTGTGTGTCATCTGCATCTACACTATATTACCAAAAGTATTGGGACGCCTGCCTTTACACATGCATGAACTTTAATGGCATCCAAGTCTTAGTCCGTAGGGTTCAATATTGAGTTGGCCCACCCAAGTGAATTCTTAGGTTAAATTAAAGCGGTAGTATACTCCGCTATTTGACTTTTACCTACAGGTAAGCCTATATAAAGGCTTATCTGTAGGTACAATTAATATCTCCTAAACCTGCACGGTTTAGGAGATATTCAACCTGCATGCAGCCGCAAAAAATGGCCGACATTCTGCCTGTGTGTGTGACGCTCTGTCCTTTCGGCCGGCTTCTCTTGGATGGGCATGCTGGAACCAGCATCCTACCGACTCCTGATCTGCACTTTTAGCCAGTGGCAGAGTGCGCTGATCAGAGTTTTCTGGTGGGGGGGCATCCCCCTGTTAGAACACAACAGCTCAGCGGGGGGGAGATCGCTAAACTAACCTTGCATGGTTAGTACAGCGGCTCTGACTAGAGCTGACAGTTTTGGGTTGAATGAAAAAAAAACGAATAGTGTGTACCCGGCTTTTGGCCTCAAACTGCAGCGGTCAAGCGTCCGATTTACAGGAATTTGATGGAGTTTATTTTCCCCTAAACACCACTCTATGTTAGCACACATAGGCTTTTAGAGTTTAGAGGCAGGGATGTTTTGGCGCAGAAATTTTAATGCATCAAAATTGCATTCAAGAAAGGAACGTTTGGACAGAAAAAAAATGTCTGACACATCTAAAGATGCTAGGCACGTTTAGCGTTTACTCATTTCAGTGGTTAGAATAAATTATTATTCTTACATAGTTACATAGTTTGTGAGGTAGAAAAAAGACATCAGTCCATCTAGTTCAACCTATGATGTGTGTTTGATGTTAACCGTTCATTGTATACCCCTGTATGTTGTGGTCTTTAAGGTGCCCATCTAATAGTTTTTTGAAACCATCGATGCTCCCTGCTGATACGACTGCTTGTGGAAGAGAATTCCACATCCTTACTGCTCTGACAGTGAAGAACCTCCTACGTATTTTAAGGTTAAACCATTTTTCCTCAAGTTTTATTCTGACCAATGAAATGAATACAGTGCATCCAGAAAGTATTCACAGAGTTTCAATTTTTCCACATTTTGTTATGTTACAGCCTTATTCCAAAATAGATTAAATTCATTATTTTCCTCAAAATTCTACAACTCATAATGACAACTTGAAAGAGGTTTGTTTGAAATATTTGCAAATTTAAAAAAAAAAAAAAGAAAAAAAATCACATGTACATACCGTATTTTCCGGCGTATAAGACGACTGGGCGTATAAGACGACCCCCCTATTACATGATCTACCGGTAATACTTATACTTAGGTTACCTTGGAGATATTATACTCGGCGTATAAGACGACCTCCCATTTTTGGGGGATTTTTTTGAGGTTCAAAAGTAGTCTTATACGCCAGAAAATACAGTAAGTATTAACAGTCTTTGCCATGACACTCAAAGTTGAGCTCAGGTGCATCCTGTTTCCGCTGCTCATCCTCGCGATGTTTCTCACAACTAGATTGGAGTCCACCTGTAGTAAATTCAGTTGATTGGACATGATTTGGAAAGGCACACACCTGTCTATATAAGGTCTATATAAGGTCCCACAGTTAACAATGCACGTCAAAGCGCAAACCAAGCCATGAAGTCCAAGGAATTGTCTGTAGACCTCTGAGACAGGATTGTACAAGGTACAGAAAAATGTCTGCAGCATTGAAGATCCCAATGAGCACAGTGGCCTCCATTATATGTAAATGGAAGTAGTTTTGGAACCACCAGGACTCTTCCTGGCCAAACTGATTGGTCGAGAGTGAAGGGTTTTAGTTAGGGAGGTGACCAAGAACCTAATGGTCACTCTGACAGAGCTTCAGCATTTCTCTGTGGAGAGAGGAGAACCTTCCAGAAAAACAACAATGTCTGCAGCACTCCACCAGTTGGGCCTGTATGGTAGAGTGGCCAGATGGAAGCCACTCCTCGGTAAAAGGCACATGACAGTCTGTTTGGAATTTGCCAAAAAGCATCTGAAGGACTCTCAGATCATGAGAAACAAAATTCTCTGGTCTAATGAAACAACGATTGAACTCTTTGGCCTGAATGGCAAGTGTCATGTCTGGAGGAAACCAGGCACTGCTCATTACCTGGCCAATACCATCCCTACAGTGAAGCATGGTGGTGGCAGCATTATGCTGTGGGGATGTTTTTCAACGGCACGAACTGGGGGACTAGTTAGGATTGAGGGAAAGATAAATGCAGCAATGAACAGAGTATTGAGAACTGAGCGCTCTGGACCTCAGACTGGGGCGAAGGTTCATCTTCCAACAGGACAGCGACCCCAAGCACACAGCCAAGATAAAAAATAAGTGGCTACAGAACAACTCTGGTAATGTCCTTGATTGGCTCAGCCAGAGCCCAGACTTGAACCTGATTGAAGACTGGAGAGATCTGAAAATGGCTGTTCACCAACCTGATGGGGCTTGAGAGATCCTGCAAGTCAAGTGTGCCAATCTTGTAGCATCATCCCAAGTGTAAACCGTGCTATTATATTTATTTGGATCACTGTGATTAGCAGTCGCAAGGCACAGATGTCAAAGGAAAAGATCCATAAGCTGCACATCAGGAAGCAAACCCATGTGCATGAAGTGAGATAACTGGCAGCCTCAGCCCAGACTTCAGCCAGACCACACCTCCAACTTGTTTGGCCCCCGCCCCTTGGAGCCTAATCATGGAGATCCCCCATGATGATCCCCATGATTAAGCTCCAAAGCCCCAGAGCCTTGGGGACATGGCCTGGCCTGAAGGTACCATTTATTTCAATTCACGCACATAGGTCTGCTTTATGATGTGTGGGTTATTGATCTTTTCCTTTGACATTGCTGCAGCTTGGAGCTAGGTTGAGCTCCTTGTCCCTACCTATACTCACAGCGGTCTAGTTGGACTTTACCTCTCTACCTGAGCAGCACCTAAATTTGGTCTTTGTTGGGGCACAAGGCACAGAGCCACTCTGATTGGCTCTGTGCATTTTGTCTGTGATCTGTCTGATCAGAGGCATTGTGCACAAGATGTAAACAGAGTGCCGTTTTAGAATGGCACTTTGGAATACCATGCCCATCACTGCACTGTTTTAAAACATACCGCGGTAGTGAAATGGTAAAGTAACACATGCACTGCAACACATATTATTGTGCACGTATTATGTCGTGCTTTTTTTGATCACACATTGTGTTGTCATGCACTGTTCAACGGGTGGACTTTGTAGATGCGTTGGTGTGCTATTCAGAAATAATGCCACTGCAGCACACCAGAGAATGCTTGGCGTTGGCATGTTGCTGCCACCTACGCATTTTGCCTGTGTGAATGTGTGCATAGTGAGTGTATCAGTATCCAGAATCAAATGTAACTTTTTGATGTACAGGAGCGTCAGTTAAACAAATGGTTAATAATGAAATTGTATACTAAATCATTTATAAATATTTATATACAATACTGGGTATATATATATAAATAATTTATTGGGAACAACATTAGCTTTTTGTATAGGGGATATACAGCATGCTATTGGATTATCTACTGAAATAAGACTTTCTGTTAGAATCTTATTGGACAAGCTTCTGTTTATCACTTCTGTGAAGCATTTGACAGAATAATTGTGTTCCTGACTAATTGCATTTACCCGTGTCAGAGACGCACGCACAATTGCTAATTATTTTCTTTTATACAATATGCAGCCATATTTTCAGGCAGGGTTAAAGCCTTCTGTCGGTTTTTGGTAAAGACGCTCAGATGAAACAGTTGCCAGCGCTTCAGACAACCTTTTTAAATATAATTGGAAACAGAGAGGTGGATTAAAGAGAAAAATCTTTTTATGCTCTAATCATGTGGATCAATTCCAGATAACATTTGGGACCTTTTGGAGATTGCGATGAGAGGGTGGAGCAGGTGAACCGCCAGGAGATGACATCAGTTTTTTGGCGACAGTGATGCATAAGTCAGCGTGATCTATCTCCCTTTTGGGTGCTGTTTGAAAAGGGTTAGAAACACAGCTTGTATTTGCCCAGAAATGCTGTTATTCTACCTGCAGGTTCTCAGGGGTTTTATCTGCGCTTCAATGCACGCTGCTTACTTTCTAATATTTTCCTTACTGAAAGCAGAATGCCAGGCGCATATTATGGAAAAAAGAAACAAACCTTTTTTTCTAGTTATGCACAAAATAAAAAAAAATAATGAAATGTATTTAAAGTGCTGCTGGTATAACTGCTAACTGACGTCTGTCTTTATATCATCTCCAAACAATCCCAGCACAGAAATATGACTAACGGTCCATACACACAATAAGAAAATCAGAAGTACAAGTTTGTCCGACGAATGATCGTCCGATTTTCGGATTGTTAGTATGGTGCTTTCCACAGCCGATTCTGAATTTTTGGACGATAAAAACGTAATGTGCAGGCTATACATTTTTTATCATACGTGAACACAACATCCAATTTTCGTTTAATTAGTACAGTTTTTTATCCGAATAAAATCATACAAATCAAAATAATTCAGCACATGACAAAATTTCTGAAGTTTAATTCTGTCGTACGAGAATTTTCGTATGTTGAGTAACCTCGTCTTTTTGGATATGAGACTAGCATGCCACAAAAAACGGATGAAAAAATTCATCCGATATCCGGGTACCTGCTGTTACCTCCCCCCCCATGCCCCTCTCCTACCTACCCTGATTTCTTCCCAACCCAGCCCCCCCCCTCCCCACTCGGCCCCCGGCATACCCAATTAAGTGATATACCTTTGTTTTGGTTGAGACCCCTTCTATGTGGGGGTCCATCCACACATTGTGACCTCGGCCTCACCTACAGTTAGAGCGTACCCTCATTGCTTCTCAGTCGGGACGCCGGGTCGATCCCTTATACGCATCACATTGTTACCTGTTCCTTGAATGTTAAATGCTGCAGTTCTGTACTTAAATGTGACTTGTTTTATCACGGCATGTACCTAATCTTTCTACTGCATATTACTGTACCATGTTTCCTTTGCCTTCAATAAAAACCGTTTAACCCTCCTCTTATGTTAGAATTCCGTTACTATCCATGATGTTAGGGTCAGTTTTGACCCGTGTTTTAAATCAGCCATAAAATACCCTCTGAATAATTATTTATCATCAAATTTGTTTCTTACCTCTTGGTTACCTTGTTAGGCTTCTTTATCCTTGAAAAGATTGGTTTTAATATTTTTAGTGTGACCCCTTAGACCTTTCTTTTGATAGCATACCTCTCATTGTCAAATTGAAAAAAATGGTAAAATAAAGTCAGCAACTCTGAAATGAATTTGTCCTATGTTTCTTCACTTTATTTAGAGAAGCAGACAAGCAGGAAAAGAGATAGGCCCCTCCCTAACTACAGCTCACAGGGTTGAGAGGGGATTGGCTGTCAGTGTTACTAAGCAGAGAGAGTGTTTATGATTTCAGTTTTGGCACTTATTAGTGTCCTAAAATCCTATATTATAACTGGGTCAGAATTGACCCTAACACCATGAACGTCTTAATTTTCACCACAGTATTTTATAATTTAGTGAAAAGGATTATTTTTCTATTACATTGTTTAAATAGAGGTTCCTGACAAAGTAAAAAAATCTTGATGCAATAAACAAATTTATGTGATACTTATAGACATTCAAAACCTGAAAACGGGTCAGTTTTGACCCTAACACAAGAGGAGGGTTAAAAAGAAAAGAAAATTCATCCGATAGTCTAAACGTGTTTACCAGGCTTAGGGCTCTGTACAGCCATGTGCAGCAATGTAATGCTGGCCATACACTAGCCGAAATATCGGGCAAACTCAAAAAACATTAACCTTTCAATTTATCGTTCATTTATCATTCAGTCGTGGATTTTCGAAACTGTTCCTTTGATTTTTCGGCTCTGAAAAGTTCAAAACGATTTTCTATTTGTGCCCATTAACTGGACAAAAAACGAACGATCGGACCAAATGACAGATTTTCAAATGATCTTTCGGCTAGTGTATGGCCATCAAAAGTCTACTAGGATTTCAGCCACTGGGGGCTGTAGCGAAGGGGCAGTTTAGATTTTCCTTGTGAGTGTAAAGCGAAGAACTAATGACACCCTGTAAAGACATCTAGAATGCGTCATAAATGCTATAGGCACATGTACAGTACAATTCCATTGACATTAACTGAAGAATTTTACAAGCATTAATAGTTGCAAGTGTCTGGTAAACATTGCAATCCAGATCAAAATCAACATGACATAAACGTGATGCAATTTTTTGTGTGTATGCAACACTGTCCACCATCAATGTAAAATTCAGACATTGCCTTTGGTGAGCATTCAGGGAGCTTCAATAACGTGTATCAAATGTCTATTCTGTACATCTGTGTGAGGCCTTAAACAATAAATAATTAATTTGTGTAAATAATAAAATAATTACAACCGTGCAGTTAATGCAATAATTAATTATTCATTATAATGATATAATATAATAATATAAATAATGTATTAATATATATTAATTAAATAATTTAATTAATTATATTAATATATATTATTATATAATAATATTAATATAATTAATATAATATATAATATATAATATAATTATTATAATAATAGAATATAATATAATTAATATATTAATATATTTATATATATTATATTAATTAATCTAAATTAAATTACATTAATTATATTAATATATAATAATATTAATATAATATTATTATAATATAATAATTAATTTGTGTAAATAATAAAATAATTACAACCGTGCAGTTAATGCAATAATTATATCCATGCAGTCTAGAAATTTATGTAGTCTTGTTAGCACAGCCAGGAGGAAGGCACCACTTACAGGTAAAGCCGAACTTCCCCCTATATGCCCATCATGTTAGAATTTTTTTTTTATCTGGGGGAGGAGATTGAGCAGGTACCCACTCCCATTTCTACTCAGATTGCCTAGGCCTCCCCCTCTCTGCCTGTAACCATCTGGACATGTCACAGGTCCAAGGAGGCTGGGAACAATTCACAAAGCATAAGGGTAAATCCACAAGGCTTCACAACCAGCTTCCCACAGTTAACATGCTGGTGCCTGGGACAGGAAGACCGAAGAAGAACCAACCCAGGTGGGAATAGTGCTGGATCCCTGGACCAGTGAGTGGCTGTTTATTAAAAGTCAGCAGCTCCAATTTTCATAGCGGCTGACTTTTAATTTTTTTGCATCCTGGCTGAAGCTCCTCTCTAAAGAATATGATGGTATCTTCTCTTGACACCAGGCCTTCTTACTGGTTATTGAAAGAGCAGAAGTAGACTGATAAGGTTATCCCTCTGTTCTCTTCTCCTATTATCAGGTGCCTTGTAAACACATTTTCATACAGCACTCCTGATTGGCTCCCAGTTTTACCATCCTCTCTCCAGTCTAAGTGCTGCTGTATAGGGGAATGGGAAATGCTAATATTAACCACTTAAGCCCCGGAAGATTTTACACGCTTCCTGACCAGGGCCTATTTTGGGATTCGGCACTGCATGACTTTAACGGACAATTGCGCAGTCGTGCGACACTGTACCCAAATGAAATTGACGTCCTTTTTTTCCCACAAACAGAGCTTTCTTTTGGTGGTATTTGATCACCTTTGCGATTTTTTGATCATGCGCTATAAACAAAAAAAGTGCGACGATTTTGCAAAAATAACAATATTTTTCACATTTTTTTATATGAAATTCTCCAAAAAAATGTAAAAATCAAAATTTTTTTAACATTTTATGCCAATTTGTTTTCTGCTACATATGTTTGGTAAAAAAAAAAGCGTATTTTGATTGGTTTGCGCAAGTTATTGCGTTTACTAACTAAGGGAAAGATTTTTGTCATTTTTATTGTTTTGTTTTTTTTAACGAGTAATGGCGGCAATCTGAGATTTTTTTTGCGGGACTGCGACATTGCGGCGGACAGATCGGACCCTTGACTGACATTTTTGACACTTTTGGGGTTACCAGTGACATTACTGCAGTAATCAGTGCTATACATATGCACTGTTACTGTAAAAATGACACTGGGAGGGAAGGGGTTAACTTTATTGGAGAGGGAGGGGTTAAGTGTGTCCCTAGGGGCGTGCTTCTAACTGTGATTGGATGTGGCTGTGTGTGTAACAGCAGAGATCAACGGTCCTACATAGCAGGACCGTATGATCTGTGCTTTTACACAGGGGAGAGTGACAGGCGGCTTTGTTTACATTAGCCGCCTGCCTTTCTCCCTCTCAACCCGACGATCGCGAGTGACCGGCGGACATTGGGTCTGCCGGTCACACGTATGGGCTTCTTAGGGAACGAGCGGGGGCGTGAGCGCACCTCCGGCGGTGCACGCTCGCCCCCTATTGGCTCCCAAGCTAGTGATGTACCGGTACGTCACTTTGCCTGGGAGGGGCTGACCGCCGCCGTATATAGTCGGGCGGCGATCGGCAAGTGCTTAAGTCAAATTACGGTATTTACACTGCGTAAAAAAAATAAAAATATATTGATTTAATAATGAATACAAAGCTTTGTAAATATATATTTTATTTCTTCCTGGAGTTCAGCTTTAAATGCAGTTAACATATTTCTAGCAAATTTGCCTAAATCCGCCTGTCACCCCTTGCATAGTAGCACTCAGATTGGGAGAGAGGAGGACAGCACTAGGGGCCAATCAGGCGATGCTGCATGCACATCTGCTCATCAGAGGTGAGAGCAAAGTGATAAGGTGTTGTTACCCTTTTGGCTGTGCTGTCTGGCAGAGGTGTATGATTCACAATAGTAGCTGGTCTGCCTAAATAGATTTGCAAATATTTTCCAAGACAAAACAATACACATCTGACTGTTTATAGTTACTCTTTAAAGTGGTAGTAAAGTCATTGCATGTAATAGTCACTGTCAGGCAGGGTTTTTATAACAGAAGAGACCCCAGTGGTCTCTTATGTCACAAATGTCCCCCCCTGCCTGTCAGCGGGTAATGTGATCTGAGCCGCACATGTGCAGCTCAGATCTCATTTACGGCCTGCTATGTGTGCAGCAGCGATGTGACCACCGTGCACATGTGCAGGAATGAGGTCACCGCCCCGCCATTCAAGCGATCAAAGATGCAAAACCCTGAAGTTACCCTGGGCAAAGATGGAAGCGCCAGGGGAGCCATGACAGCGCTGTGATGGAGGGCTCTGTTTGCAGGTAAGTCTGTCATAATGTACTAATTTGTGTTGCAGACTAGTATATTATAACTTAAATCGCAGGGGGACCAGCTTTTTTATATTAAGGACACAACTTTACTTTACTGCTTAAAGGGCTTTTTTCATGCCAAATCCATTGAGATGTGCTGATCTGCATAGTTTAATGCAGGCTCAGCATAAGGGTGAAAAAACAATTGTTTTCTGTGTGCCTTGTTCATACCATAACATTGTATGCTGTGCAGTGCACTGCATGAAAATACAGCATTCCAGCATTTTTACAGGGTTTAAAGCGTATCTCCACTTTTGTTGAGAAAAAAACATTCCCCTCTGGGTGATCTCTGGACATTGCAGAGATTTTAACAAACTTTGTTGCAAATTCCTACCTTTTGTTATTCTGAAGAAATCATTGTTTGTGCCTCTGTGCTGAGTGGGTCAAATGGGAGTGGTTTCATAATTATCTATCAGCTGTGGCAGCTGCAGGGCTCTAATGAATAAATCTTCAGGCCTGCATCCATCCCTTTAGAGCTGTTCCTATTGGGAGTATGTCACCCAAAATGACAATTTTGTTGCAGGGGATGCCAGAAATCTGATTTGTATCTCAAGCCTCGTACACACGATCAGATTATCGAACGATCTTTGGTCTGTTTTTTGTTGCATGCTAGTCTCATATGGAAAGTGAAGAGGTTACTTTCATACGAAAATTCCTTTATGACAGAATTCTACTTCAGAAGTGATGTCATGTGTTGAATTGCTTTGTATGTGTTCTTTCGTTTCTGAGCATGCCTAGTCATGCTCTTGCCAATTTTTTTTGGACGAAAACTGTAAATTAAACTAAACGTTGTGTTGACATATGATAAAAATTTTATAGCCTGCACATCCAGTTTTTGTCGTCCGAAAATTTGTATTAGGCTGTCGAAAGCACTATACTAACAATCCGAAAATCGGCAGATCGTTCGCCGGATGAAATTTTACTTCTGATTTTTGTATCGTGTGTACGGGCCTTTAGTGCAGACTGGGAAAATTGGTGAGCCAATCACACAAGCAGGAAATTATGTTTCTGGGGTGTGGTCAGTATACATTCTGTGTACAGAACAGCTCCAGGGAGCCATATTGCAGTTTCAGAAATTACAACAGCTGCAGATTAAAAAGGAAAGGTAATTTTTAATTTAACATTCAATTAAAATATGATTTGTGTCGCAATGGTGTACGCTATATTTTTTTTTCTTTATTTGCTGATTTTTTTTCCCCAGAAAAGTGGAGTTACCCTTTAAAGCACAGCACCATATACAAGTTCAGTGTGTTGCAACATGCTGCATAGTCTAAATTGAAGTGTCAGTTTGGGACACTCTAATAGTGCTATCTCTTGTCACAATGCATCGTACCACACCTCCGCGCCCCTATACAACGTACACCGGCTTGCATGTATTTTAGCATTTTGGCTAGTATGAATGAGCCGTAATAGAGATTTAACAGTTCTAGTGTTCAGATTGTATCAGCAGCATGTTCTAATGTCAGTTTTTGCTTTTCTATATTACTGGAGGTTCAGTGGGGTTGCATTAAAAATATAAATGGTTGATTTTATTACAGCAAGTCACAAAACCTTTGTCATATCCATCCCCAACTCTCCATATAGGATCGGCGTCTGCCATTTGCTGTACTAGTGTGCAAACATGATTGTGTAAAGCATAGGATGAGCAGTCTGCCCCATCACAGGTCGGAGTGGCTGGGGAATGTGCCTGCTAATTACATTTCCTTCATAATTGCGGCTCTTAGATGGAAGATGATATCACTTCACTCAGTTAAAACATCTTACTTAAGTCTTCTTGGGCCTTTGTGACTTTTGGATATCTCCAAGTACTTAAAAAATGCGTGTTATTAATTATCTTTACATCTCCGATAGAGATCCTTCTTAATGTCTGTACCTGCCATTTCCTGCTGTCAGCAGTGGCTTATTTAAAGGGAAACTATTCTGTGTTTTAGTTATCAGTTATCAGTATAAGATTTACCTACAACTCAGTTTTGATATGATTTAGTTTTAGATTTTTTGGGTCATTTTTCATACTTAGATTTTTTTTTTTTTTTTTTTTTAGTTTCAATAATTTTTATTATTAGTAAAGCAATAACAATAACAGTATGCGATAAGTCGCAATGTACAATAGCGTAAGTACAGCAAACAGGTAACAAGCACAAATTGCAATGGATAGAGGAGCCAACCAGTAGAATCACAGTTTAACAGAATGAACCAAATCGCTTCTACTGGGTCGTGGGATTCCCGCTCCCCCGGTCACCCCATAGGGATCACACTGTGCCCAAGGGAGGGGAACCCACTATAGCATAAAGAAACATCAACAACATTACACACGTCGAAATGTCAGTTCCTTGGCATAGGCCCCTTGTTACACCATAGGGGATCGGAGAGGAGGGGGGGAGGGTCACACAATAGGGGGGGAACATATAAGAAGGGAAGAAACAAGAGGAAAACGCAAGGGTAGATAATGCAGAAAGGTAGATCATCGTAATTTATATGCAGGTATATATCATATAGTGACTATAGTGACAGTACATTTGCAATGTGATAACCAAGCATCCCACTTCCTGTGAAAGGAGTGCACACTAGAGTACATGCGGGCTAGGATGAATTCCAACTCACATTGTTGATTCAATGTGAGAATGGTATCCTCCATCAGGGGGGAGTCGGTAGATTTCCAAAGTCTTGTAATCGTAAGTTTGGCAGCTAGGAGGAGGTGTACTATTATAGCTCTATATTTAGGCAAGATAGTATGGATATTGAGATGAAGTAGAGCAAGGGCAGGGTCGGAGGGGATTTGTCGACCACAGATGTCCGATATCAAGGTAAATATTCGGTTCCAAAAGGATCTAAGTGAAACACAGGACCACATTGTATGATATAGGGTACCTTGTTCTCCACATTTCCGCCAACACACGGCTGGAAGTGATGGATATATTTTGGAGAGTCTAAAAGGGGTCAGGTACCAGTGGTGGGTCGTCTTGAGGTATTGTTCCCAGTGGGCGGCACATTTAGTAGCTGAGTAAGTAGCGGAAAATGCTTTCAACCAAGATGCCACAGGGAAGGACACCCCAAAAACACCCTCCCATTTCTCCATCGTAGTGGTCTTGGGAGTGGAGTTTTGCCGAGAGTCCATCTGGTAAAACAGGGTTATGCCCTTACAAAGGTTATGCGTATTTTGGAAAAATTGCATAATAGCCGTGGGTATACAAAGATGTGTGGGTAGAGGACAGGCACGGAGAAAGGAACGGATTTGGAGGTAAGTGTGGAACGTTTTGGGTGGGAGGTTAAATTTCCTTACTAATTCAGCAAAAGGGACTAGTTCCCGGTCTGGGCAGAGGTCTTGGAGGTAAATTTGTGGGCAGGAGGGGTTACTAGACAACCAGCGTCTAAGATCTATCTGAGGGATAAAGAACGCCAAAAGAGTAAGCGGGAGCGGGATCTGCTGACCCTTGTCCCCGGGAGGTAGCTGTAGTGAAAGATCTTTCCACGTCTCAAGCGAAGCTCGTATCATTGGGGAAAGGGTCGGCGGAGATTTGGCTCCTATTTTAACAGCTAAAAGTGCGAGTCTTAGGTCTTTCCAAGGTGTCATGTTGGTTTCAATTGAAGTCCATAGTTTATGAGGTGACGGCGTCCACCAATATTTGAGTTGATCTAAAACACAAGCCTTATAGTAGGCTTTAATTTTAGGGACCCCCATGCCACCCAGGTGTCTATGTCGAGTCATAATGCGGAACGAGCATCTAGAGGGTTTATGATTCCAAATAAATTTGGTGATATGTTTTTGGATGGCCGCGAAGAAAGATTGAGGGAGAGGTATTGTCAGGGTGCGGAACAAGTATAATATTTTCAGGAGAATTATCATTTTAAAGGTCGCAATTCTGCCCGTAGTAGAGAGTTCTTGGGTTTTTAGGGAATTTAAGAGTTGAGGGAGGGATTCTAAGAGGGGTTTAAAATTACTGGTGTACATTTGGGACACGAGTGGAGTCAGATGAATTCCTAAGTAGCTCAAGGAGTGCTTGGCCCATGTAAAGGGGAACTGCTGGGTTATAGCCCGACGTTGAGAAGGAGATAAGTGCAGCTCAAGTAATTGGGATTTACTGGCATTTAACTTGTAATATGAAACCGCACTGAACTACTGTAACAAGGTGCAAGTCGCCTCCAAGGATGTGGAAGGGTCGGATAGTAAGAGCAGAACATCGTCCGCAAACAGGCCAATCTTATGCTCTTGACCATTCATGGTAATGCCTTTGATGTGGGTGTTGGAGCGGATTTTTTGGGCCAGCGGTTCCATAAGGAGGGTAAAAATAATGGGTGAGAGAGGGCACCCTTGACGAGTGCCATTGGAGATATGAATTGGGACTGATTTGATGCCAGACGTCAGAACGACAGCTGAGGGGTTAGAGTACAGGGACATTACAGCAGCCTGGAGCCAGTCGCGTATGCCAAACGTGTCCAAGACCTTCTGTAAATATCCCCAGTGGACCCTGTCAAACGCCTTCTCCGCATCCAAGGAGAGGAGCAGAGAAGGCGTTCGAGAGGGCCCGACCGACGCAATCAAGTTTAGAAGGCGTCTAGTTCCGTCTGGTGCTTGTCGACCCGGGACAAACCCCACCTGGTCCGGGTGGACCAGGAGGGGGAGGACTTTCTGCAGTCTAATGGCCAGGATCTTGGCATAAATCTTGACATCTGTATTAAGAAGAGATATGGGTCTGTAGTTTGCCGGGGATGATGAATCCTTGTTAGGTTTGGGAAGAGTAACAATTACCGCCCGTAGCATATCAGGTGGGAAAGAAGCAGTGGAGGAGGCGAGAGCGAAGACGGACTGTAAGTGGGGAGCAAGGTTAGTAGAGAGGCTTTTGTAGTATTCGTTAGAAAACCCGTCTTCCCCCGGGGATTTATTATTCGGAAGTGTGGCAATGACATCACAGATTTCCTGGGAGGTGATGGGTTGGGAAATCGATGCCAGCTGGTCAGTGGATAAGGTTGGCAGCTTAATGCCAGACAAAAACTTGGCAATGTGGTCTGGCGTCGGTTGCGGGGTATTCACATCACTGCGCAGGTCATACAAGGACTGGTAGTACTTCGCAAAGGCATTGGCAATGTCCTTTGGATTAGACAGGAGGTCGTTCTGGGTAGGACACCGTAGGGATAAGATACGTTGTTTAGCCTGTTTGGACTTAACCCTATTGGCTAGCCAAGCTCCTGCTCTATTGTGGAGGGCATAAAAACGTGCTTTCATGTATTTGAGATGTGCTTCATATTTGTATAATAGAAGGGATCTGAGGGTTTGCCTTTCAGAGGTCAGTAATTGTGTGAGTTGGGGGGACGGTTTCAACTTATTTAGCTTTTCCTTGGTCGTTATAGATGCCAGTACCTCTTCTATTCGCCTCCTCCTCTGCTTTCTAAGTATGGAAGTCAGTTTGATAATGACCCCACGCATATAGGCCTTGTAGGTATTCCACAATGTGAATTTGTTAATACCCGGAGTGTCATTATATTCAAAAAAAGTGTCATGTTCCTGCAGGATCGACTGGCGCAATTTCTCGTCCGCCAAAATCGTGGAGTCAAGTCTCCAAATGTGAGGAGGGGAACTACGCAGGCCATCATCGATTTCCAGAATTACAGGGGCATGGTCGGACCAAGAGATTGCGCCAATCTTGGCCGCAAGCACATTTTGCAACATGCATTTAGTAGTCAGAAACAGATCAATGCGTGAATAAGATAAATGTACGGCAGACAGAAATGTATAATCTCTTTCATTCCCATTGAAACAGCGCCATATGTCATACAGTTCATATTTGAGTAACAATGGAGTAATGGAGTGGATAGGACGTCTAGAAGGGGTGGTAGAGTCCATAGATGGATCTACGACAGTGTTAAAATCTCCCCCTATAATGAGGGAACCTTGCTGTACTTCTGAAATTTGGGAGAACAAAGGGGCCGAAAATTTACGTTGCTTCGTATTCGGAGCATATAGGTTCACCAAGGTAAATAAAGAATGATTAAGCTCACAAACTAAAATAAGAAAGCGCCCTTCAGGGTCTGCCACAGACTGAATTCATTTGAAGGCGACCGAGTGTCTTATGGCGATGAAAACTCCGCATGTTTTTTTAGGACCATTAGCCATGTAGATGTGGGGAAAGTCCGAAAGGGACAGTTTAGGACATTTATCAATAGCAAAATGTGACTCCTGGACAAAGAGAACGTCCGCCTTGAGTGACTTTGCTTCTTTTGAGAGGGCCGATCGTTTGTACGGGCTATTAAGGCCCTTAACGTTCAGTGAAATCAATCGTAAGGGCATGGTAGATGCGTGCAAAGTGCGATTAGGAGTGCGTTGTCAATTTCATAGGGAAGGTGGAAACAGTACCTGATGCGGAAAGTCTCTGATTGGGAAGATGCACATATCCTAGTGTACTGAGGATCCTGTTGAGCCGTGAGATGCTCGGCAGTGGTGAGGAAGTGGAGAGGTGGTCGATGCCAAATCGGTGATGCTGAAGAATCCGTAATTGGTAGTTCGGCAGGACGATGAAGCGGAGCAACTGCAAAGAAAAGATGGGGGGACAAACAAGACAGACACCAAAAAATTAAGAAAGGCCCGAAAAAACACGGGCACCATGGGCGGCTGCAAGATGAGCCGCTGAGGCAACTGGGGGATAGCACACTGCTCAGGCTTACACTGGGCATTATGCTATGCAGGCAAGGAGCTTCCAAAAAAAAAAAAAAAGGGTAAAAAATCCCGTGGAAGCTTGCAAAACACAAAGTGGAGGAAAAAAGAAAAAAAAAAAAAAACAATGTAGACTTGTCGCAATTCTTGTGTTGCACTCAGAGTCCAAGTGGACTCCTCCGGCAACTCAGGTGAACAGATGGAAAGAACCAAACATTCTTAGGCAGGCTCCCGGCAGACCTCGTCATGGTTGAGGGAACATAAGACAGAGACCGGGTGATTGCAGTAAGTAGACTCAGGTCCATTCGTTTTGCAGGCGCGTGGGAGATGGAGCGGAGGGTGGTGGAGCATCTGAAGGCAGGAGGTGCCATTGCTTGAACAGGAGGATACCTTTATCCACGCTGAAGATCGGGTATGTCTTCCCATTCCACGTAACCAGGAGCTTTGTGGGAAATCTTAGTAAGCGGAGCAAGCTTTTTCCTGTTAATCGCTGTTTGCTGCGAAATGTCGGTATAAAGTGAGATACCCATGAACTCGTCTGGTACAGCTGGACTTTGCTTGGCAGCTCTCATAACACGTTCTTTAACGTGGTAGTAGTGGATTCGAGCTAGTGCATCCCTAGGGGCCGTATCTGGGAGAAACCTAGGCTTAGGAATTCTATGCGCACGATCAACACATAGCTCAATGTCGCTGAGCGTCGGGATCAGAGATTTCATCAGACGCTGTATGAAGATAGTGAGATCCGCGTGCGTCACCGATTCAGGGATGCCTCTAAACTTTATATTATTGCGTCGCGAGCGGTCTTCTAGGTCCGCTATTTTGTTCTGAAGACGCTCAATCTCGCTTTCCTGGTCTGCGTACGCATCCACTACATCATTATGGGCTACATACAAGTCCGCCATCTTTGTTTCTATGTGATTGATCTTGTCCTCATGGAGTACAACTTTATCATGTAGGGGAGCAAACCTGGCAGATAGATCATTGTATAAAGTGTCCCGCATTGACAGCAACATCTTTTTCAGTGTGGCTTCAGATAAGGGCTGGTCAGAGGCTGGGAATGCTTCTAAGGTGAAAGGACCCTGTCCTGCTACATGCTGGGCGGATGGGGGATTCTCCACCTCCCCTACACGTTGTCTGGACTTGGCTGGGCTACGAGATGCCGGTGAGGAGGGAGGGGAGCACTCCTCCAGGTCCGCCATATTCCCCAGGCTGCCCCCAGCTGCTTCCCCCTCTCCCTCCATCGGCTCCATGCAGCGCTCCGCGCCGAGGACGGCGCCATCTTGCCTACCTCTCCTCGGACCGGCTGGGAAGAAGTCCGTGAGCCTCTGAGGCGGTTTCACCGCCTTGCGGCGCTTCGACATGCCGGCTGTGACTGCGGGGAATTCGGCAGCTCAGAGCGAGCGTGTAGGAGTCCCGGATCGCTGTCGCTGTGGGCTGATGTGAGCTAGGTCCGCCGGAGCTCTGCAATTACGCGGCCATCTTCCTTGCTGGCCAGACACGCCCCCCATACTTAGATTTTTTTTAGGTGTTCCTTTAGTGGTACTCTGTGTTTCAGGCAGTGCAGATGTCATCCTTGCTAAATAGCTGCTGTGAGAACATAAGATTAGGTTCAGCAAAGACAAATTTCATCTTTCCAATTACAATATCAGGTTAGGTCCAGCGACTATACTGCAGGATTCTGGGGAATTTCCACAGTCAGGTTTCTCATGCTAAGTGCACATGTCAGTAATTTTACAAGTCTGCAAAGTGTCCAAATATACAGCAGCTAATGTTTCACAAAATCTTCATCATTTTATAAAAAAAAAAAACAGTCCTTAACCACCTGCCGACCGCCGCAAGTACATATACTGCGGTGGTCAGCCCCTCCTGGGCAAAGTGACGTACCGGTACGTCACTCACCCACGAGCCAATAGGGGAGAAGCGCGCGCCGCCGGAGACGCGCCCCCGCTCGTTCACAGGGATCCCCACACGAGTGACCGGCGGCTCTGATGTCTGCAGGTCACTCGCTATCTCCCGCTGGAGAGGGAGAAAGGCAGGCGGCTGATGTAAACAAAGCCGCCTGTCATTCTCCCTGGTGTAACTGCAGAGATCATACGATCCTGCTATGTAGGATCGTATGTCTCTGTGGTTACATCAAAAGCCACGCCCCTTGACAGTTAGAAGCACGCCCCTAGGGACACACTTAACCCCTAGATCTCTAATAAAGTAAACCCCTTCTCTGCCAGTGTCATTTTTACAGTAACAGTGCATATGTATAGCACTGATTACTGTAGTAATGTCACTGGTACCCCCAAAAGTGTCAAAAATGTTAGTCAGGGGTCCGATCTGTCCGCTGCAATGTCGCAGTCCCGCAAAAAAAATCGCAGATCGCCGCCATTACTAGTTAAAAAAAAATGCAATAAAAATGACAAAAATCTTTCCCTTAGTTAGTAAACACAATAACTTTTGCGCAAACCAATCAAAATACGCTTATTGCGATTTTTTTTTACCAAAAATATGTAGCAGAAAACAAATTGACCTAAAATGTTAAACAATTTTGATTTTTACTTTTTTTTTGGGGGGGAATTTCATATAAAGAAATGTGAAAAATATTGTTATTTTTTCAAAATTGACGCTATTTTTATGTTTATAGCGCAAAAAATAAAAATCGCACAGGTGATCAAATACCACCAAAGGAAAGCCCTGTTTGTGGGAAAAAAAGGACGTCAATTTCATTTGGGTACAGCGTCGCACGACGGCACAATTGTCCGTTAAATTCACGCAGTGCCGAATCGCAAAATAGGCCCTGATCTTTGAGCAGCCAAACCCCCTGGGGCTTAAGTGGTTAAAGGATAAGTTTACCTTTTATATTAAAAAAACAATAATAATAAATACACATATTTTTCCATGTATAAAAACTAAATCCTGTAGCATTGTACCTGCGATCAGCAGATCAGGGGTGCAGTGCTAAGATCCTGCAGACTCTCAGTACACTGTCGCCTGTACTTCCGATTTGGGCAAGCAGTTACTAAATTGCAGGAAGAATCAATGAACCACGAGGACGCTTACCAGAGCCCTTGCAGTTCATTGAAAACTACAAGCCGTTGGCCATGGTGGCTGACTGTAGTTCATTCACAAAGCTCTGTGAATGAATGACGCAGCTATGTGGGTGGAGGCTACAATGTTTTTATATTGTGACAGCGGGTGTCATGAGAAGATCTTCTGCCTGCTATCACAGGAATAGGGGGGATTGGGGGTGTGGGGGGAGAAGGTAAGAGCACCCTAAATATGGGTAGAACATGCAACATGTTTCAAAGCTGAACTTAGCCTTTAAAGTATAATTAAAGTGTAGCAGATTTTCCAGGCATTGGGCCTGATGTGGGTCTGCCATGGTCACCGGTAACACCTTCAGCCCATTTAAGCTGGATCCCCAAGTGTGAGATTTCTTTGGTTTGTTTTGTTTATTTTATATTGGGGATGGGAGAAGGGAATGGGTGGGATACTCCTCTGGCTCAACTAGGTACAAAATGGGACCCTTGAAGAAAAATGCCTTTAAGCGCTGTCTTGACGCCGGCTGGGTGCCGACCAACGCTTGCTGGCGCTTGAAAACACTGACTTGCTGTACTGTACTTGAAACTTGACTTCTGATACTCTGGTTAGCTCAAACGTACTGGACTGTACTGAGAACTGACTTCTGACGTTCTGGTTAGCTCAAAAGTCCTGAACACTGCTCCCTCCAGTCCTCCCTGACTGAGGTAGCTTCTGTAAACTGCTTCTTCTGCTGCAACTCTCAACACTGTACACTGCACACTTCAGGGCCCAACTGCTGGCACCCCCTCTACACTTTAGGGTCCACACACTGGCACCCCCTTTACATTTCAGGGTAAACACACTGGCACCCCCTTTATGTTTCAGGGTCAACACTGGCACCCCCTTGTACACTTGCTTCCTACACCGGCTAGCTAGCTCCCGGATCCCTCTGACCTTCTCCAGAGTGGCACTCTCACTTGGCAGACCCCCAGGGGCAGTTTGCAGTACTCACGAACTGGGAATGCTTTCCTGAAACTCGACCCCTCTCAGCTCCGCTGGTCCTCGGCACACTGGATCCTCTCTGCAGCTCAGCTCAGCCCTCTGTCCCCTCAGGCAAGCCGTCTGGGACACCCGATTCCTCTGACAGGAGGAGAGACAGCTGTACTCTCCCTCCTGGCACTCTGCTTCCCGCCAAAGATGCTACGTCATGTGCTCCCCTCAAACTTATACCCACTTCCAGAATGCTGTGCGGCAGAATCTGCCTTTCTGGGGTAGATACAGGCCTGAGTGAACCATTGGCTGGGTTTCCTCCACTGCCCAATGAGAACCCTCTCATTAAGTACAGTGGACAGACTCCCCAGTCTCAACAGCCACACCTGGGAGACATGACAGCCCAGCTGAAAATCATGGCACTGCTGTTAAGCAGACAAGGCCCACTATACTTTACCTAGCACCTACCTTGTAGGGTGCTACAAAAGGAAAAACTTTTTTGTAGTTTTGAATAGAGTGGAGAGGGATTAGAACATCTGTCAGGTTTCATTGCTGTCTGTGCCCCCATTAAGGAGATTCCCCCTCTCTTTTTGTCCTGTTTACCGTTATTGAAAGTGAAAGTAAAAGAAAATCCTAAATTTTGCATTGTCCCCAGAAAAGTAATAGAAGGGAAATCTTGGGGATGGGGACACTAGTTCTGGTGACCTTGGGGTCCTTAAGGATTTCCCAGAATTTGCAAGGATTTCCTCTCACTTCCTATTTGGCTATTGGACAGGAAGTGAAGGACAAACTGCAATTAGATGGGGAAAATAACTTTGACCAGGGTTATAATCCTCCCTTACTCTATCCAAAATTAAAAAATAATAAA